>NC_092110.1:35727538-36101705 GCF_045679555.1 Salvelinus alpinus | reverse complement strand
AGAGGTAGTGGGGTGGTAAATGACTAGTCTCCCTTATGTCTCTAATCTGATAGAGGTAGTGGGGTGGTAGATACCTAGTCTCCATTATTGCTCTAATCTGATAGTGGTAGTGGGGTGGTAGATGCCTAGTGCCCTTATGGCTCTAATCTGATAGTGGTAGAGGGGTGGTAGATGCCTAGAGCCCTTATGGCTCTAATCTGATAGTGGTAGTGGGGTGGTAGATATCTAGTCTCCATTATGGCTCTAATCTGATAGTGGAAGTGGGGTGGTAAATGACTAGTCTCCCTTACGGCTCTAATCTGGTAGTGGTAGTGGGGTGGTAGATACCTTGTCTCCATTATGGCTCTAACCTGATAGTGGTAGTGGGGTGGAAGATACCTAGTCTCCATTATGGCTCTAATCTGGTAGAGGTAGTGGGGTGGTAAATGACTAGTCTCCCTTATGTCTCTAATCTGATAGAGGTAGTGGGGTGGTAGATACCTAGTCTCCATTATTGCTCTAATCTGATAGTGGTAGTGGGGTGGTAGATGCCTAGTGCCCTTATGGCTCTAATCTGATAGTGGTAGAGGTGTGGTAGATGCCTAGAGCCCTTATGGCTCTAATCTGATAGTGGTAGTGGGGTGGTAGATATCTAGTCTCCATTATGGCTCTAATCTGATAGTGGAAGTGGGGTGGTAGATGTCTAGTCTCCATTATGGCTCTAATCTGATAGTGGAAGTGGGGTGGTAGATGTCTAGTCTCCCTTGTGGCTCTAATCTGATAGTAGTAGTGGGGTGGTAGATACCTAGTCTCCATTATTGCTCTAATCTGATAGTGGTAGGGGGGTGGTAGATGCCTAGTGCCCTTATGGCTCTAATCTGATAGTGGTAGTGGGGTGGTAGATATCTAGTCTCCATTATGGCTCTAATCTGATAGTGGAAGTGGGGTGGTAGATGTCTAGTCTCAATTATGGCTCTAATCTGATAGAGGTAGTGGGGTGGTAAATGACTAGTCTCCCTTATGGCTCTAATCTGATAGAGGTAGTGGGGTGGTAGATACCTAGTCTCCATTATTGCTCTAATCTGATAGTGGTAGTGGGGTGGTAGATGCCTAGTGCCCTTATGGCTCTAATCTGATAGTGGTAGTGGGGTGGTAGATGCCTAGTCTCCCTTATGGCTCTAATCTGATAGTGGTAGTGGGGTGGTAGATGCCTAGTGCCCTTATGGCTCTAATCTGATAGTAGTAGTGGGGTGTTAGATACCTATTCTCCATTATGGCTCTAATCTGATAGTGGTAGTGGGGTGGTAGATACCTAGTCTCCATTATGGCTCTAATCTGATAGTGGAAGTGGGGTGGTAGATGTCTAGTCTCCCTTGTGGCTCTAATCTGATAGTAGTAGTGGGGTGGTAGATATCTAGTCTCCATTATGGTTCTAATCTGATAGTGGAAGTGGGGTGGTAGATATCTAGTCTCCCTTATGGCTCTAATCTGGTAGTAGTAGTGGGGTGGTAGATGTCTAGTCTCCGTTTTGGCTCTAATCTGGTAGTAGTAGTGGGGTGGTAGATACCTAGTCACAATTATGGCTCTAATCTGATAGAGGTAGTGGGGTGGTAAATGACTAGTCTCCCTTATGTCTCTAATCTGATAGAGGTAGTGGGGTGGTAGATACCTAGTCTCCATTATTGCTCTAATCTGGTAGTAGTAGTGGGGTGGTAGATGTCTAGTCTCCGTTTTGGCTCTAATCTGGTAGTAGTAGTGGGGTGGTAGATGTGTAGTACCCTTATGGCTCTAATCTGATAGTGGTAGTGGGGTGGTAGATACCTAGTCTCCCTTATGGCTCTAATCTGATAGAGGTGGTGGTCGATACCTAGTCTCCATTATGGCTCTAATCTGATTGAGGTAGTGGGGTGGTAAATGACTAGTCTCCCTTACGGCTCTTATCTGATAGTGGTAGCGGGTTGGTAGATGTCTAGTGCCCTTATGGCTCTAATCTGGTAGTGGTAGTGGGGTGGTAGATACCTTGTCTCCATTATGGCTCTAACCTGATAGTGGTAGTGGGGTGGAAGATACCTAGTCTCCATTATGGCTCTAATCTGATAGTGGTAGTGGGGTGGTAGATGCCTAGTGCCCTTATGGCTCTAATCTGATAGTAGTAGTGGGGTGTTAGATACCTAGTCTCCATTATGGCTCTAATCTGATAGTGGTAGTGGGGTGGTAGATATCTAGTCTCCATTATGGCTCTAATCTGATAGTGGAAGTGGGGTGGTAGATGTCCAGTCTCCCTTGTGGCTCTAATCTGATAGTAGTAGTGGGGTGGTAGATATCTAGTCTCCATTATGGTTCTAATCTGATAGTGGAAGTGGGGTGGTAGATATCTAGTCTCCCTTATGGCTCTAATCTGGTAGTAGTAGTGGGGTGGTAGATGTCTAGTCTCCGTTTTGGCTCTAATCTGGTAGTAGTAGTGGGGTGGTAGATACCTAGTCACAATTATGGATCTAATCTGATAGAGGTAGTGGGGTGGTAAATGACTAGTCTCCCTTATGGCTCTAATCTGATAGAGGTAGTGGGGTGGTAGATACCTAGTCTCCATTATTGCTCTAATCTGATAGTGGTAGTGGGGTGGTAGATGCCTAGTGCCCTTATGGCTATAATCTGATAGTGGTAGTGGGGTGGTAGATGCCTAGTGCCCTTATGGCTCTAATCTGATAGTGGTAGTGGGGTGGTAGATGCCTAGTGCCCTTATGGCTCTAATCTGATAGTAGTAGTGGGGTGGTAGATATCTAGTCTCCATTATGGCTCTAATCTGATAGTGGAAGTGGGGTGGTAGATGTCTAGTCTCCCTTGTGGCTCTAATCTGATAGTAGTAGTGGGGTGGTAGATATCTAGTCTCCATTATGGCTCTAATCTGATAGTGGAAGTGGGGTGGTAGATATCTAGTCTCCTTTATGGCTCTAATCTGGTAGTAGTAGTGGGGTGGTAGATGTCTAGTCTCCGTTTTGGCTCTAATCTGGTAGTAGTAGTGGGGTGGTAGATGTCTAGTGCCCTTTTGGCTCTAATCTGATAGTGGTAGTGGGGTGGTAGATACCTAGTCTCCCTTATGGCTCTAATCTGATAGAGGTGGTGGTCGATACCTAGTCTCCATTATGGCTCTAATCTGATTGAGGTAGTGGTGTGGTAAATGACTAGTCTCCCTTACGGCTCTTATCTGATAGTGGTAGCGGGGTGGTAGATGTCTAGTGCCCTTATGGCTCTAATCTGGTAGTGGTAGTGGGGTGGTAGATACCTTGTCTCCATTATGGCTCTAACCTGATAGTGGTAGTGGGGTGGTAGATACCTAGTCTCCATTATGGCTCAAATCTGATAGTGGAAGTGGGGTGGTAGATGTCTAGTCTCCATTATGGATCTAATCTGATACCTATTCTCCATTATGGCTCTAATCTGATAGTGGTAGTGGGGTGGTAGGTACCTAGTCTCCATTATGGCTCTAATCTGATATTGGTAGTGGGGTGGTAGATACCTAGTCTCCATTATGGCTCTAATATGGTAGTGGTAGTGGGCTGTTAGATACCTAGTCTCCATTAAGGCTCTAATCTGATAGTGGTAGTGGGGTGGTAGATGTCTAGTCTCCGTTTTGGCTCTAATCTGGTAGTGGTAGTGGGGTGGTAGATACCTTGTCTCCATTATGGCTCTAATCTGGTAGTAGTAGTGGGGTGGTAGATAACTAGTCTCCATTATGGCTCTAATCTGATAGTGGTAGTGGGGTTGTAGATACCTATTCTCCATTATGGCTCTAATCTTATAGTGGTAGTGGGGTGGTAGATACCTAGTCTCCATTATGGCTCTAATCTGATAGTGGTAGTGGGGTGGTAGATACCTAGTCTCCATTATGGCTCTAATCTGATAGTGGTAGTGGGGTGGTAGATGCCTAGTGCCCTTATGGCTCTAATCTGGTAGTGGTAGTGGGCTGTTAGATACCTAGTCTCCATTTTGGCTCTAATCTGATAGAGGTAGTGGGGTGGTAGATACCTAGTCTCCATTATGGCTCTAATCTGGTAGTGGTAGTGGGGTGGTAGTTACCTAGTCTCAATTATGGCTCTAATCTGATAGAGGTAGTGGGGTGGTACATGACTAGTCTCCCTTATGGCTCTAATCTGATAGAGTTAGTGGGGTGGTAGATACCTAGTCTCCATTATTGCTCTAATCTGATAGTGGTAGTGGGGTGGTAGATGCTTAGTGCCCTTATCGCTATAATCTGATAGTGATAGTGGGGTGGTAGATGCCTAGTGCCCTTATGGCTCTAATCTGATAGTAGTAGTGGGGTGGTAGATATCTAGTCTCCATTATGGCTCTAATCTGATAGTGGAAGTGGGGTGGTAGATGTCTAGTCTCCCTTGTGGCTCTAATCTGATAGTAGTAGTGGGGTGGTAGATATCTAGTCTCCATTATGGCTCTAATCTGATAGTGGAAGTGGGGTGGTAGATATCTAGTCTCCCTTATGGCTCTAATCTGGTAGTAGTAGTGGGGTGGTAGATGTCTAGTCTCCGTTTTGGCTCTAATCTGGTAGTAGTAGTGGGGTGGTAGATGTCTAGTGCCCTTATGGCTCTAATCTGATAGTGGTAGTGGAGTGGTAGATACCTAGTCTCCCTTATGGCTCTAATCTGATAGAGGTGGTGGTCGATACCTAGTCTCCATTATGGCTCTAATCTGATTGAGGTAGTGGGGTGGTAAATGACTAGTCTCCCTTACGGCTCTAATCTGGTAGTGGTAGTGGGGTGGTAGATACCTTGTCTCCATTATGGCTCTAACCTGATAGTGGTAGTGGGGTGGAAGATACCTAGTCTCCATTATGGCTCTAATCTGGTAGAGGTAGTGGGGTGGTAAATGACTAGTCTCCCTTATGTCTCTAATCTGATAGAGGTAGTGGGGTGGTAGATACCTAGTCTCCATTATTGCTCTAATCTGATAGTGGTAGTGGGGTGGTAGATGCCTAGTGCCCTTATGGCTCTAATCTGATAGTGGTAGAGGGGTGGTAGATGCCTAGAGCCCTTATGGCTCTAATCTGATAGTGGTAGTGGGGTGGTAGATATCTAGTCTCCATTATGGCTCTAATCTGATAGTGGAAGTGGGGTGGTAGATGTCTAGTCTCCATTATGGCTCTAATCTGATAGTGGTAGTGGGGTGGTAAATGACTAGTCTCCCTTGTGGCTCTAATCTGATAGTAGTAGTGGGGTGGTAGATACCTAGTCTCCATTATTGCTCTAATCTGATAGTGGTAGTGGGGTGGTAGATGCCTAGTGCCCTTATGGCTCTAATCTGATAGTGGTAGTGGGGTGGTAGATATCTAGTCTCCATTATGGCTCTAATCTGATAGTGGAAGTGGGGTGGTAGATGTCTAGTCTCAATTATGGCTCTAATCTGATAGAGGTAGTGGGGTGGTAAATGACTAGTCTCCCTTATGGCTCTAATCTGATAGAGGTAGTGGGGTGGTAGATACCTAGTCTCCATTATTGCTCTAATCTGATAGTGGTAGTGGGGTGGTAGATGCCTAGTGCCCTTATGGCTCTAATCTGATAGTGGTAGTGGGGTGGTAGATGCCTAGTTCCCTTATGGCTCTAATCTGATAGTGGTAGTGGGGTGGTAGATGCCTAGTGCCCTTATGGCTCTAATCTGATAGTAGTAGTGGGGTGTTAGATACCTATTCTCCATTATGGCTCTAATCTGATAGTGGTAGTGGGGTGGTAGATATCTAGTCTCCATTATGGCTCTAATCTGATAGTGGAAGTGGGGTGGTAGATGTCTAGTCTCCCTTGTGGCTCTAATCTGATAGTAGTAGTGGGGTGGTAGATATCTAGTCTCCATTATGGTTCTAATCTGATAGTGGAAGTGGGGTGGTAGATATCTAGTCTCCCTTATGGCTCTAATCTGGTAGTAGTAGTGGGGTGGTAGATGTCTAGTCTCCGTTTTGGCTCTAATCTGGTAGTAGTAGTGGGGTGGTAGATACCTAGTCACAATTATGGCTCTAATCTGATAGAGGTAGTGGGGTGGTAAATGACTAGTCTCCCTTATGGCTCTAATCTGATAGAGGTAGTGGGGTGGTAGATACCTAGTCTCCATTATTGCTCTAATCTGATAGTGGTAGTGGGGTGGTAGATGCCTAGTGCCCTTATGGCTATAATCTGATAGTGGTAGTGGGGTGGTAGATGCCTAGTGCCCTTATGGCTCTAATCTGATAGTGGTAGTGGGGTGGTAGATATCTAGTCTCCATTATGGCTCTAATCTGATAGTGGAAGTGGGGTGGTAGATGTCTAGTCTCCCTTGTGGCTCTAATCTGATAGTAGTAGTGGGGTGGTAGATATCTAGTCTCCATTATGGCTCTAATCTGATAGTGGAAGTGGGGTGGTAGATATCTAGTCTCCCTTATGGCTCTAATCTGGTAGTAGTAGTGGGCTGGTAGATGTCTAGTCTCCGTTTTGGCTCTAATCTGGTAGTAGTAGTGGGGTGGTAGATGTCTAGTGCCCTTTTGGCTCTAATCTGATAGTGGTAGTGGGGTGGTAGATACCTAGTCTCCCTTATGGCTCTAATCTGATAGAGGTGGTGGTCGATACCTAGTCTCCATTATGGCTCTAATCTGATTGAGGTAGTGGGGTGGTAAATGACTAGTCTCCCTTACGGCTCTTATCTGATAGTGGTAGCGGGGTGGTAGATACCTTGTCTCCATTATGGCTCTAACCTGATAGTGGTAGTGGGTAGGTAGATACCTAGTCTCCATTATGGCTCAAATCTGATAGTGGAAGTGGGGTGGTAGATGTCTAGTCTCCATTATGGATCTAATCTGATAGTGGTAGTGGGGTTGTAGATACCTATTCTCCATTATGGCTCTAATCTGATAGTGGTAGTGGGGTGGTAGGTACCTAGTCTCCATTATGGCTCTAATCTGATATTGGTAGTGGGGTGGTAGATACCTAGTCTCCATTATGGCTCTAATCTGGTAGTGGTAGTGGGCTGTTAGATACCTAGTCTCCATTATGGCTCTAATCTGATAGTGGTAGTGGGGTGGTAGATGTCTAGTCTCCGTTTTGGCTCTAATCTGGTAGTGGTAGTGGGGTGGTAGATACCTTGTCTCCATTATGGCTCTAATCTGGTAGTAGTAGTGGGGTGGTAGATGTCTAGTCTCCGTTTTGGCTCTAATCTGGTAGTAGTAGTGGGGTGGTAGATACCTAGTCTCAATTATGGCTCTAATCTGATAGAGGTAGTGGGGTGGTAAATGACTAGTCTCCCTTATGGCTCTAATCTGATAGAGGTAGTGGGGTGGTAGATACCTAGTCTCCATTATTGCTCTAATCTGATAGTGGTAGTGGGGTGCTAGATGCCTAGTGCCCTTATGGCTATAATCTGATAGTGGTAGTGGGGTGGTAGATGCCTAGTGCCCTTATGGCTCTAATCTGATAGTGGTAGTGGGGTGGTAGATGCCTAGTCTCCATTATGGCTCTAATCTGGTAGTGGTAGTGGGCTGTTAGATACCTAGTCTCCATTATGGCTCTAATCTGATAGTGGTAGTGGGGTGGTAGATGTCTAGTCTCCGTTTTGGCTCTAATCTGATAGTGGTAGTGGGGTGGTAGATACCTTGTCTCCATTATGGCTCTAATCTGGTAGTAGTAGTGGGGTGGTAGATAACTAGTCTCCAGTATGGCTCTAATCTGGTAGTGGTAGTGGGGTGGTAGATACCTAGTCTCAATTATGGCTCTAATCTGATAGAGGTAGTGGGGTGGTAAATGACAAGTCTCCCTTATGGCTCTAATCTGATAGAGGTAGTGGGGTGGTAGATACCTAGTCTCCATTATTGCTCTAATCTGATAGTGGTAGTGGGGTGGTAGATGCCTAGTGCCCTTATGGCTATAATCTGATAGTGGTAGTGGGGTGGTAGATGCCTAGTGGCCTTATGGCTCTAATCTGATAGTGGTAGTGGGGTGGTAGATGTCTAGTCTCCCTTGTGGCTCTAATCTGATAGTGGTAGTGGGGTGGTAGATATCTAGTCTCCATTATGGCTCTAATCTGGTAGTGGAAGTGGGGTGGTAGATATCTAGTCTCCCTTATGGCTCTAATCTGGTAGTAGTAGTGGGGTGGTAGATGTCTAGTCTCCGTTTTGGCTCTAATCTGGTAGTAGTAGTGGGGTGGTAGATGTGTAGTACCCTTATGGCTCTAATCTGATAGTGGTAGTGGGGTGGTAGATACCTAGTCTCCCTTATGGCTCTAATCTGATAGAGGTGGTGGTCGATACCTAGTCTCCATTATGGCTCTAATCTGATTGAGGTAGTGGGGTGGTAAATGACTAGTCTCCCTTACGGCTCTTATCTGATAGTGGTAGCGGGTTGGTAGATGTCTAGTGCCCTTATGGCTCTAATCTGGTAGTGGTAGTGGGGTGGTAGATACCTTGTCTCCATTATGGCTCTAACCTGATAGTGGTAGTGGGGTGGAAGATACCTAGTCTCCATTATGGCTCTAATCTGATAGTGGTAGTGGGGTGGTAGATGCCTAATGCCCTGATAGTGGTAGTGGGGTGGTAGATACCTAGTCTCCATTATGGCTCTAATCTGATAGTGGTAGTGGGGTGGTAGATATCTAGTCTCCATTATGGCTCTAATCTGATAGTGGAAGTGGGGTGGTAGATGTCCAGTCTCCCTTGTGGCTCTAATCTGATAGTAGTAGTGGGGTGGTAGATATCTAGTCTCCATTATGGTTCTAATCTGATAGTGGAAGTGGGGTGGTAGATATCTAGTCTCCCTTATGGCTCTAATCTGGTAGTAGTAGTGGGGTGGTAGATGTCTAGTCTCCGTTTTGGCTCTAATCTGGTAGTAGTAGTGGGGTGGTAGATACCTAGTCACAATTATGGCTCTAATCTGATAGAGGTAGTGGGGTGGTAAATGACTAGTCTCCCTTATGGCTCTAATCTGATAGAGGTAGTGGGGTGGTAGATACCTAGTCTCCATTATTGCTCTAATCTGATAGTGGTAGTGGGGTGGTAGATGCCTAGTGCCCTTATGGCTATAATCTGATAGTGGTAGTGGGGTGGTAGATGCCTAGTGCCCTTATGGCTCTAATCTGATAGTAGTAGTGGGGTGGTAGATATCTAGTCTCCATTATGGCTCTAATCTGATAGTGGAAGTGGGGTGGTAGATGTCTAGTCTCCCTTGTGGCTCTAATCTGATAGTAGTAGTGGGGTGGTAGATATCTAGTCTCCATTATGGCTCTAATCTGATAGTGGAAGTGGGGTGGTAGATATCTAGTCTCCTTTATGGCTCTAATCTGGTAGTAGTAGTGGGGTGGTAGATGTCTAGTCTCCGTTTTGGCTCTAATCTGGTAGTAGTAGTGGGGTGGTAGATGTCTAGTGCCCTTTTGGCTCTAATCTGATAGTGGTAGTGGGGTGGTAGATACCTAGTCTCCCTTATGGCTCTAATCTGATAGAGGTGGTGGTAGATACCTAGTCTCAATTATGGCTCTAATCTGATAGAGGTAGTGGGGTGGTACATGACTAGTCTCCCTTATGGCTCTAATCTGATAGAGGTAGTGGGGTGGTAGATACCTAGTCTCCATTATTGCTCTAATCTGATAGTGGTAGTGGGGTGGTAGATGCTTAGTGCCCTTATCGCTATAATCTGATAGTGATAGTGGGGTGGTAGATGCCTAGTGCCCTTATGGCTCTAATCTGATAGTAGTAGTGGGGTGGTAGATATCTAGTCTCCATTATGGCTCTAATCTGATAGTGGAAGTGGGGTGGTAGATGTCTAGTCTCCCTTGTGGCTCTAATCTGATAGTAGTAGTGGGGTGGTAGATATCTAGTCTCCATTATGGCTCTAATCTGATAGTGGAAGTGGGGTGGTAGATATCTAGTCTCCATTATGGCTCTAATCTGATAGTGGTAGTGGGGTGGTAGATGCCTAGTGCCCTTATGGCTCTAATCTGATAGTAGTAGTGGGGTGTTAGATACCTAGTCTCCATTATGGCTCTAATCTGATAGTGGTAGTGGGGTGGTAGATATCTAGTCTCCATTATGGCTCTAATCTGATAGTGGAAGTGGGGTGGTAGATGTCCAGTCTCCCTTGTGGCTCTAATCTGATAGTAGTAGTGGGGTGGTAGATATCTAGTCTCCATTATGGTTCTAATCTGATAGTGGAAGTGGGGTGGTAGATATCTAGTCTCCCTTATGGCTCTAATCTGGTAGTAGTAGTGGGGTGGTAGATGTCTAGTCTCCGTTTTGGCTCTAATCTGGTAGTAGTAGTGGGGTGGTAGATACCTAGTCACAATTATGGCTCTAATCTGATAGAGGTAGTGGGGTGGTAAATGACTAGTCTCCCTTATGGCTCTAATCTGATAGAGGTAGTGGGGTGGTAGATACCTAGTCTCCATTATTGCTCTAATCTGATAGTGGTAGTGGGGTGGTAGATGCCTAGTGCCCTTATGGCTATAATATGATAGTGGTAGTGGCGTGGTAGATGCCTAGTGCCCTTATGGCTCTAATCTGATAGTGGTAGTGGGGTGGTAGATGCCTAGTGCCCTTATGGCTCTAATCTGATAGTAGTAGTGGGGTGGTAGATATCTAGTCTCCATTATGGCTCTAATCTGATAGTGGAAGTGGGGTGGTAGATGTCTAGTCTCCCTTGTGGCTCTAATCTGATAGTAGTAGTGGGATGGTAGATATCTAGTCTCCATTATGGCTCTAATCTGATAGTGGAAGTGGGGTGGTAGATATCTAGTCTCCTTTATGGCTCTAATCTGGTAGTAGTAGTGGGGTGGTAGATGTCTAGTCTCCGTTTTGGCTCTAATCTGGTAGTAGTAGTGGGGTGGTAGATGTCTAGTGCCCTTTTGGCTCTAATCTGATAGTGGTAGTGGGGTGGTAGATACCTAGTCTCCCTTATGGCTCTAATCTGATAGAGGTGGTGGTCGATACCTAGTCTCCATTATGGCTCTAATCTGATTGAGGTAGTGGGGTGGTAAATGACTAGTCTCCCTTACGGCTCTTATCTGATAGTGGTAGCGGGGTGGTAGATGTCTAGTGCCCTTATGGCTCTAATCTGGTAGTGGTAGTGGGGTGGTAGATACCTTGTCTCCATTATGGCTCTAACCTGATAGTGGTAGTGGGGTGGTAGATACCTAGTCTCCATTATGGCTCTAATCTGATAGTGGTAGTGGGGTGGTAGATGTCTAGTCTCCATTATGGATCTAATCTGATACCTATTCTCCATTATGGCTCTAATCTGATAGTGGTAGTGGGGTGGTAGATGCCTAGTGCCCTTATGGCTATAATATGATAGTGGTAGTGGCGTGGTAGATGCCTAGTGCCCTTATGGCTCTAATCTGATAGTGGTAGTGGGGTGGTAGATACCTAGTCTCCATTATGGCTCTAATCTGGTAGTGGTAGTGGGCTGTTAGATACCTAGTCTCCATTAAGGCTCTAATCTGATAGTGGTAGTGGGGTGGTAGATGTCTAGTCTCCGTTTTGGCTCTAATCTGGTAGTGGTAGTGGGGTGGTAGATACCTTGTCTCCATTATGGCTCTAATCTGGTAGTAGTAGTGGGGTGGTAGATAACTAGTCTCCATTATGGCTCTAATCTGATAGTGGTAGTGGGGTTGTAGATACCTATTCTCCATTATGGCTCTAATCTTATAGTGGTAGTGGGGTGGTAGATACCTAGTCTCCATTATGGCTCTAATCTGATAGTGGTAGTGGGGTGGTAGATACCTAGTCTCCATTATGGCTCTAATCTGATAGTGGTAGTGGGGTGGTTGATGCCTAGTGCCCTTATGGCTCTAATCTGGTAGTGGTAGTGGGCTGTTAGATACCTAGTCTCCATTTTGGCTCTAATCTGATAGAGGTAGTGGGGTGGTAGATACCTAGTCTCCATTATGGCTCTAATCTGGTAGTGGTAGTGGGGTGGTAGATACCTAGTCTCAATTATGGCTCTAATCTGATAGAGGTAGTGGGGTGGTACATGACTAGTCTCCCTTATGGCTCTAATCTGATAGAGGTAGTGGGGTGGTAGATACCTAGTCTCCATTATTGCTCTAATCTGATAGTGGTAGTGGGGTGGTAGATGCTTAGTGCCCTTATCGCTATAATCTGATAGTGATAGTGGGGTGGTAGATGCCTAGTGCCCTTATGGCTCTAATCTGATAGTAGTAGTGGGGTGGTAGATATCTAGTCTCCATTATGGCTCTAATCTGATAGTGGAAGTGGGGTGGTAGATGTCTAGTCTCCCTTGTGGCTCTAATCTGATAGTAGTAGTGGGGTGGTAGATATCTAGTCTCCATTATGGCTCTAATCTGATAGTGGAAGTGGGGTGGTAGATATCTAGTCTCCCTTATGGCTCTAATCTGGTAGTAGTAGTGGGGTGGTAGATGTCTAGTCTCCGTTTTGGCTCTAATCTGGTAGTAGTAGTGGGGTGGTAGATGTCTAGTCTCCATTATGGCTCTAATCTGATAGTGGAAGTGGGGTGGTAGATGTCTAGTCTCCCTTGTGGCTCTAATCTGATAGTAGTAGTGGGATGGTAGATATCTAGTCTCCATTATGGCTCTAATCTGATAGTGGAAGTGGGGTGGTAGATATCTAGTCTCCTTTATGGCTCTAATCTGGTAGTAGTAGTGGGGTGGTAGATGTCTAGTCTCCGTTTTGGCTCTAATCTGGTAGTAGTAGTGGGGTGGTAGATGTCTAGTGCCCTTTTGGCTCTAATCTGATAGTGGTAGTGGGGTGGTAGATACCTAGTCTCCCTTATGGCTCTAATCTGATAGAGGTGGTGGTCGATACCTAGTCTCCATTATGGCTCTAATCTGATTGAGGTAGTGGGGTGGTAAATGACTAGTCTCCCTTACGGCTCTTATCTGATAGTGGTAGCGGGGTGGTAGATGTCTAGTGCCCTTATGGCTCTAATCTGGTAGTGGTAGTGGGGTGGTAGATACCTTGTCTCCATTATGGCTCTAACCTGATAGTGGTAGTGGGGTGGTAGATACCTAGTCTCCATTATGGCTCAAATCTGATAGTGGAAGTGGGGTGGTAGATGTCTAGTCTCCATTATGGATCTAATCTGATACCTATTCTCCATTATGGCTCTAATCTGATAGTGGTAGTGGGGTGGTAGATGCCTAGTGCCCTTATGGCTATAATATGATAGTGGTAGTGGCGTGGTAGATGCCTAGTGCCCTTATGGCTCTAATCTGATAGTGGTAGTGGGGTGGTAGATACCTAGTCTCCATTATGGCTCTAATCTGGTAGTGGTAGTGGGCTGTTAGATACCTAGTCTCCATTAAGGCTCTAATCTGATAGTGGTAGTGGGGTGGTAGATGTCTAGTCTCCGTTTTGGCTCTAATCTGGTAGTGGTAGTGGGGTGGTAGATACCTTGTCTCCATTATGGCTCTAATCTGGTAGTAGTAGTGGGGTGGTAGATAACTAGTCTCCATTATGGCTCTAATCTGATAGTGGTAGTGGGGTTGTAGATACCTATTCTCCATTATGGCTCTAATCTTATAGTGGTAGTGGGGTGGTAGATACCTAGTCTCCATTATGGCTCTAATCTGATAGTGGTAGTGGGGTGGTAGATACCTAGTCTCCATTATGGCTCTAATCTGATAGTGGTAGTGGGGTGGTTGATGCCTAGTGCCCTTATGGCTCTAATCTGGTAGTGGTAGTGGGCTGTTAGATACCTAGTCTCCATTTTGGCTCTAATCTGATAGAGGTAGTGGGGTGGTAGATACCTAGTCTCCATTATGGCTCTAATCTGGTAGTGGTAGTGGGGTGGTAGATACCTAGTCTCAATTATGGCTCTAATCTGATAGAGGTAGTGGGGTGGTACATGACTAGTCTCCCTTATGGCTCTAATCTGATAGAGGTAGTGGGGTGGTAGATACCTAGTCTCCATTATTGCTCTAATCTGATAGTGGTAGTGGGGTGGTAGATGCTTAGTGCCCTTATCGCTATAATCTGATAGTGATAGTGGGGTGGTAGATGCCTCGTGCCCTTATGGCTCTAATCTGATAGTAGTAGTGGGGTGGTAGATATCTAGTCTCCATTATGGCTCTAATCTGATAGTGGAAGTGGGGTGGTAGATGTCTAGTCTCCCTTGTGGCTCTAATCTGATAGTAGTAGTGGGGTGGTAGATATCTAGTCTCCATTATGGCTCTAATCTGATAGTGGAAGTGGGGTGGTAGATATCTAGTCTCCCTTATGGCTCTAATCTGGTAGTAGTAGTGGGGTGGTAGATGTCTAGTCTCCGTTTTGGCTCTAATCTGGTAGTAGTAGTGGGGTGGTAGATGTCTAGTGCCCTTATGGCTCTAATCTGATAGTGGTAGTGGGGTGGTAGATACCTAGTCTCCCTTATGGCTCTAATCTGATAGAGGTGGTGGTCGATACCTAGTCTCCATTATGGCTCTAATCTGATTGAGGTAGTGGGGTGGTAAATGACTAGTCTCCCTTACGGCTCTAATCTGGTAGTGGTAGTGGGGTGGTAGATACCTAGTCTCCCTTATGGCTCTAATCTGATAGTGGTAGTGGGGTGGTAGATACCTAGTCTCCATTATGGCTCTAATCTGGTAGAGGTAGTGGGGTGGTAAATGACTAGTCTCCCTTATGTCTCTAATCTGATAGAGGTAGTGGGGTGGTAGATACCTAGTCTCCATTATTGCTCTAATCTGATAGTGGTAGTGGGGTGGTAGATGCCTAGTGCCCTTATGGCTCTAATCTGATAGTGGTAGAGGGGTGGTAGATGCCTAGAGCCCTTATGGCTCTAATCTGATAGTGGTAGTGGGGTGGTAGATATCTAGTCTCCATTATGGCTCTAATCTGATAGTGGAAGTGGGGTGGTAGATGTCTAGTCTCCATTATGGCTCTAATCTGATAGTGGAAGTGGGGTGGTAGATGTCTAGTCTCCCTTGTGGCTCTAATCTGATAGTAGTAGTGGGGTGGTAGATATATAGTCTCCATTATGGCTCTAATCTGATAGTGGAAGTGGGGTGGTAGATATCTAGTCTCCCGTATGGCTCTAATCTGATAGTGGTAGTGGGGTGGTAGATGCCTAGTGCCCTTATGGCTCTATTCTGATATAGGTAGTGGGGTGGTAGATATCTAGTCTCCATTATGGCTCTAATCTGATAGTGGTAGTGGGGTGGTAGATACCTAGTCTCCATTATTGCTCTAATCTGATAGTGGTAGTGAGGTGGTAGATGCCTAGTGCCCTTATGGCTCTAATCTGATAGTGGTAGTGGGGTGGTAGATGCTTAGAGCCCTTATCGCTCTAATCTAATAGTGGTAGTGGGGTGGTAGATGCCTAGTGCCCTTATGGCTCTAATCTGATATAGGTAGTGGGGTGGTAGATGTCTAGTCTCCATTATGGCTCTAATCTGATAGTGGTAGTGGGGTGGTAATTACCTAGTCTCCATTATGGCTCTAATCTGATAGTGGTAGTTGGGTGGGAGATATCTAGTCTCCATTATGGCTCTAATCTGATAGTGGAAGTGGGGTGGTAGATGTCTAGTCTCCCTTGTGGCTCTAATCTGATAGTAGTAGTGGGGTGGTAGATATCTAGTCTGTAGTTACTGGGACCAGGTTAGAACTAGGTAGGGTTAATAGTTACTGGGACCAGGTTAGTACAAGGTAGGGTTAATAGTTACTGGGACCAGGTTAGGACTAGGTAGGGTTAGTAGTTACTGGGACCAGGTTAGGACTAGATAGGGTTAGTAGTCAGTAGTTACTGAGACCAGGTTAGAACTAGGTAGGGTTAATAGTTACTGGGACCAGGTTAGGACTAGGTAGGGTTAGTAGTTACTGGGACCAGGTTAGGACTAGGTAGGGTTAGTAGTTACTGGGACCAGGTTAGGATTAGGTAGGGTTAGTAGTCAGTAGTTACTGGGACCAGGTTAGGACTTAGTATGGTTAGCAGTTATTGGGACCAGGTTAGGACTACGTAGGGTTAGTAGTTACTGGGACCAGGTTAGGACTAGGTAGGGTTAGTAGTCAGTAGTTACTGGGACCAGTTTAGGACTAGGTAGGGTTAGTAGTTACTGGGACCTGGTTAGGACTAGGTATGGTTAGCAGTCAGTAGTTACTGGGACCAGGTTAGAACTAGGTACGGTTAATAGTTACTGGGACCAGGTTAGGACTAGGTAGGGTTAATAGTTACTGGGACCAGGTTAGGACTAGGTAGGGTTAGTAGTTACTGGGACCAGGTTAGGACTAGATAGGGTTAGTAGTCAGTAGTTACTGAGACCAGGTTAGAACTAGGTAGGGTTAATAGTTATTGGGACCAGGTTAGGACTAGGTAGGGTTAGTAGTTACTGGGACCAGGTTAGGACTAGGTAGGGTTAGTAGTTACTGGGACCAGGTAAGGACTAGGTAGGGTTAGTAGTCAGTAGTTAATGGGACCAGGTTAGGACTAGTTAGGGTTAGTAGTTACTGGGACCAGGTTAGGACTAGTTATGGTTAGTAGTTACTGGGACCAGGTTAGGACTAGGTAGGGTTAGCAGTCAGTAGTTACTGGGACCAGGTTAGAACTAGGTAGGGTTAATGGTTACTGGGACCAGGTTAGGACTAGGTAGGGTTAGTAGTTACTGGGACCAGGTTAGGACTAGGTAGGGTTAGCAGTTACTGGGACCAGGTTAAGACTAGATAGGGTTAGTAGTCAGTAGTTTCTGGAACCAGGTTAGAACTAGGTAGGGTTAATAGTTCCTGGGACCAGGTTAGGACTAGGTAGGGTTAGTAGTTACTGGGACCAGTTTAGGACTAAGTAGGGTTAGTAGTTACTGGGACCAGGTTAGGACTAGGTAGGGTTAGTAGTTACTGGGAACAGGTTAGGACTAGATATGGTTAGTAGTTACTGGGACCAGGTTAGGACTAGGTAGGGTTAGTAGTTACTGGGACCAGGTTAGGACTAGGTAGGGTTAGTAGTTACTGGGACCAGGTAAGGACTAGGTAGGATTAGTAGTCAGTAGTTACTGGGATCAGGTTAGGACTAGTTAGGGTTAGTAGTTACTGGGACCAGGTTAGGACTAGGTAGGGTTAGCAGTCAGTAGTTACTGGGACCAGGTTAGAACTAGGTAGGGTTAATAGTTACTGGGACCAGGTTAGGACAAGGTAGGGTTAATAGTTACTGGGACCAGGTTAGGACTAGGTAGGGTTAGTAGTTACTGGGACCAGGTTAGGACTAGATAGGGTTAGTAGTCAGTAGGTACTGAGACCAGGTTAGAACTAGGTAGGGTTAATAGTTACTGGGACCAGGTTAGGACTAGGTAGGGTTAGTAGTTACTGGGACCAGGTTAGGACTAGGTAGGGTTAGTAGTTACTGGGACCAGGTTAGGATTAGGTAGGGTTAGAAGTCAGTAGTTACTGGGACCAGGTTAGGACTTAGTATGGTTAGCAGTTATTGGGACCAGGTTAGGACTAGGTAGGGTTAGTAGTTACTAGGACCAGGTTAGGACTAGGTTGGGTTAGTAGTCAGTAGTTACTGGGACCAGGTTAGGACTAGGTAGGGTTAGTAGTTACTGGGACCAGGTTAGGACTAGGTAGGGTTAGTAGTCAGTAGTTACTGGGACCAGGTTAGGACTTAGTATGGTTAGTAGTTATTGGGACCAGGTAAGGACTAGGTAGGGTTAGTAGCTACTTGGACCAGGTTAGGACTAGGTAGGGTTAGTAGTCAGTAGTTACTGGGACCAGTTTAGGACTAGGTAGGGTTAGTAGTTACTGGAACCAGGTTAGGACTAGGTAGGGTTAGCAGTCAGTAGTTACTGGGACCAGGTTAGAACTAGGTAAGGTTAATAGTTACTGGGACCAGGTTAGGACTAGGTAGGGTTAGTAGTTACTGGGACCAGGTTAGGACTAGGTAGGGTTAGTAGTTACTGGGACCAGGTAAGGACTAGGTAGGGTTAGTAGTCAGTAGTTAATGGGACCAGGTTAGGACTAGTTAGGGTTAGTAGTTACTGGGACCAGGTTAGGACTAGTTACGGTTAGTAGTTACTGGGACCAGGTTAGGACTAGGTAGGGTTAGCAGTCAGTAGTTACTGGGACCAGGTTAGTACTAGGTAGGGTTAATAGTTACTGGGACCAGGTTAGGACTAGGTAGGGTTAGTAGTTACTGGGACCAGGTTAGGACTAGGTAGGGTTAGCAGTTACTGGGACCAGGTTAAGACTAGATAGGGTTAGTAGTCAGTAGTTTCTGGAACCAGGTTAGAACTAGGTAGGGTTAATAGTTCCTGGGACCAGGTTAGGACTAGGTAGGGTTAGTAGTTACTGGGACCAGGTTAGGACTAGGTAGGGTTACTATTTACTGGGACCAGGTTAGGACTAGGTAGGGTTAGTAGTTACTGGGACCAGGTTAGGACTAGGTAGGGTTAGTAGTTACTGGGACCAGGTTAGGACTAGGTAGGGTTAGTAGTTAATGGGACCAGGTTAGGACTAGGTAGGGTTAGTAGTTACTGGGACCAGGTTAGGACTAGGTAGGGTTAGTAGTTACTGGGACCAGGTAAGGACTAGGTAGGGTTAGTAGTCAGTAGTTACTGGGACCAGGTTAGGACTAGTTAGGGTTAGTATTTACTGGGACCAGGTTAGGACTAGGTAGGGTTAGCAGTCAGTAGTTACTGGGACCAGGTTAGGATTTAGTATGGTTAGTAGTTATTGGGACCAGGTTAAGACTAGGTAGAGTTAGTAGTTACTGGGACCAGGTTAGGACTAGGTAGGGTTAGTAGTCAGTAGTTACTGGGACCAGGTTAGGACTAGGTAGGGTTAGTAGTTACTGGGACCAGGTTAGGACTAGGTAGGGTTAGCAGTCAGTAGTTACTGGGACCAGGTTAGAACTAGGTAGGGTTAATTGTAACTGGGACCAGGTTAGGACTAGGTAGGGTTAATAGTTACTGGGACCAGGTTAGGACTAGGTAGGGTTAGCAGTTACTGGGACTTGGTTAGGACTAGGTAGGGTTAGTAGTTACTGGGACCAAGGTAGGACTAGATAGGGTTAGTAGTTAGTGGGACCAGGTTAGGACTAGGTAGGGTTAGTAGTTAGTGGGACCAGGTTAGGACTAGGTAGGGTTAGTAGTTACTGGGACCAGGTAAGGACTAGGTAGGGTTAGTAGTCAGTAGTTACTGGGACCAGGTTAGGACTAGTTAGGGTTAGTAGTTACTGGGACCAGGTTAGGACTAGGTAGGGTTAGCAGTCAGTAGTTACTGGGCCCAGGTTAGAACTAGGTAGGGTTAATGGTTACTGGGACCAGGTTAGGACTAGGTAGGGTTAATAGTTACTTGGACCAGGTTAGGACTAGGTAGGGTTAGCAGTTACTGGGACCAGGTTTGGACTAGATAGGGTTAGTAGTCAGTAGTTTCTGGGACCAGGTTAGAAATAGGTAGGGTTAATATTTCCTGGGACCAGGTTAGGACTAGGTAGGGTTAGTAGTTACTGGGACCAGGTTAGGACTAGGTAGGGTTACTATTTACTGGGACCAGGTTAGGACTAGGTAGGGTTAGTAGTTACTGGGACCAGGTTAGGACTAGATAGTGTTAGTAGTTACTGGGACCAGGTTAGGACTAGGTAGCGTTAGTAGTTAATGGGACCAGGTTAGGACTAGGTAGGGTTAGTAGTTACTGGGACCAGGTAAGGACTAGGTAGGGTTAGTAGTCAGTAGTTACTGGGACCAGGTTAGGACTAGTTAGGGTTAGTATTTACTGGGACCAGGTTAGGACTAGGTAGGGTTAGCAGTCAGTAGTTACTGGGACCAGGTTAGAACTAGGTAGGGTTAATAGTTACTGGGACCAGGTTAGGACTAGATAGGGTTAATAGTTACTGGGACCAGGTTAGGACTAGGTAGGGTTAGTAGTTACTGGGACCAGGTTAGGACTAGGTAGGGTTAGTAGTTACTGGGACCAGGTTAGGACTAGGTAGGGTTAGTAGTTACTGGGACCAGGTTAGGACTAGGTAGGGTTAGTAGTCAGTAGTTACTGGGACCAGGTTAGGATTTAGTATGGTTAGTAGTTATTGGGACCAGGTTAGGACTAGGTAGAGTTAGTAGTTACTGGGACCAGGTTAGGACTAGGTAGGGTTAGTAGTCAGTAGTTACTGGTACCAGGTTAGGACTAGGTAGGGTTAGTAGTTACTGGGACCAGGTTAGGACTAGGTAGGGTTAGCAGTCAGTAGTTACTGGGACCAGGTTAGAACTAGGTAGGGTTAATTGTAACTGGGACCAGGTTAGGACTAGGTAAGGTTAGCAGTTACTGGGACTTGGTTAGGACTAGATAGGGTTAGTAGTCAGTAGTTTCTGGGACCAGGTTAGAACTAGGTAGGGTTAATAGTTCCTGGGACCAGGTTAGGACTAGGTAGGGTTAGTAGTCAGTAGTTACTGGGACCAGGTTAGGACTAGTTAGGGTTAGTAGTTACTGGGACCAGATTAGGACTAGGTAGGGTTAGCAGTCAGTAGTTATTGGGACCAGGTTAAGACTAGGTAGGGTTAATAGTTACTGGGACCAGGTTAGGACTAGGTAGGGTTAATAGTTACTGGGACCAGGTTAGGACTAGGTAGGGTTAGTAGGTACTGGAACCAGGTAAGGACTAGGTAGGGTTAGTAGTCAGTAGTTACTGGGACCAGGTTAGGACTAGTTAGGGTTAGTAGTTACTGGGACCAGATTAGGACTAGGTAGGGTTAGCAGTCAGTAGTTACTGGGACCAGGTTAGAACTAGGTTGGGTTAATGGTTACTGGGAAAAGGTTAGGACTTAGTAGGGTTAGTAGTTATTGGGACCAGGTTAGGACTAGTTAGGGTTAGTAGTTACTGGGACCAGGTAAGGACTAGGTAGGGTTAGTAGTCAGTAGTTTCTGGGACCAGGTTAGGACTAGGTAGGGTTAGTAGTTCCTGGGACCAGGTTTGGACTAGGTAGGGTTAACAGTCAGTAGTTACTGGGACCAGGTTAGAACTAGGTAGGGTAAATATTTACTGGGACCAGGTTAGGACTAGGTAGGGTTAGTAGTTACGGGGACCAGGTTAGGACTAGGTAGGGTTAGTACTTACTGGGACCAGGTTAGGACTAGGTAGGGTTAGTAGTTACTGGGACCAGGTTAGGACTAGGTAGGGTTAGTAGTTTCTGGACCAGGTTAGGACTAGGTAGGGTTAGTAGTTACTGGGACCAGGTTAGGACTAGGTAGGGTTAGTAGTCAGTAGTTACTGGGACCAGGTTAGAACTAGGTAGGGTTAATAGTTACTTGGACCAGGTTAGGACTAGGTAGGGTTAGCAGTTACTGGGACCAGGTTTGGACTAGATAGGGTTAGTAGTCAGTAGTTTCTGGGACCAGGTTAGAAATAGGTAGGGTTAATATTTCCTGGGACCAGGTTAGGACTAGGTAGGGTTAGTAGTTACTGGGACCAGGTTAGGACTAGGTAGGGTTACTATTTACTGGGACCAGGTTAGGACTAGGTAGGGTTAGTAGTTACTGGGACCAGGTTAGGACTAGATAGTGTTAGTAGTTACTGGGACCAGGTTAGGACTAGGTAGCGTTAGTAGTTAATGGGACCAGGTTAGGACTAGGTAGGGTTAGTAGTTACTGGGACCAGGTTAGGACTAGGTAGGGTTAGTAGTTACTGGGACCAGGTAAGGACTAGGTAGGGTTAGTAGTCAATAGTTACTGGGACCAGGTTAGTACTAGTTAGGGTTAGTATTTACTGGGACCAGGTTAGGACTAGGTAGGGTTAGCAGTCAGTAGTTACTGGGACCAGGTTAGAACTAGGTAGGGATAATAGTTACTGGGACCAGGTTAGGACTAGATAGGGTTAATAGTTACTGGGACCAGGTTAGGACTAGGTAGGGTTAGTAGTTACTGGGACCAGGTTAGGACTAGGTGGGGTTAGTAGTTACTGGGACCAGGTTAGGACTAGGTAGGGTTAGTAGTTACTGGGACCAGGTTAGAACTAGGTAGGGTTAATTGTAACTGGGACCAGGTTAGGACTAGGTAGGGTTAGCAGTTACTGGGACTTGGTTGGGACTAGATAGGGTTAGTAGTCAGTAGTTTCTGGGACCAGGTTAGAACTAGGTAGGGTTAATAGTTCCTGGGACCAGGTTAGGACTAGGTAGGGTTAGTAGTCAGTAGTTACTGGGACCAGGTTAGGACTAGTTAGGGTTAGTAGTTACTGGGACCAGATTAGGACTAGGTAGGGTTAGCAGTCAGTAGTTATTGGGACCAGGTTAAGACTAGGTAGGGTTAATAGTTGCTGGGACCAGGTTAGGACTAGGTAGGGTTAATAGTTACTGGGACCAGGTTAGGACTAGGTAGGGTTAGTAGGTACTGGAACCAGGTAAGGACTAGGTAGGGTTAGTAGTCAGTAGTTACTGGGACCAGGTTAGGACTAGTTAGGGTTAGTAGTTACTGGGACCAGATTAGGACTAGGTAGGGTTAGCAGTCAGTAGTTACTGGGACCAGGTTAGGACTTAGTATGGTTAGCAGTTATTGGGACCAGGTTAGGACTAGGTAGGGTTAGTAGTTACTGGGACCAGGTTAGGACTAGGTAGGGTTAGTAGTCAGTAGTTACTGGGACCAGGTTAGGACTAGGTTGGGTTAGTAGTTACTGGGACCAGGTTAGGACTAGGTAGGGTTAGTAGTCAGTAGTTACTGGGACCAGGTTAGGATTTAGTATGGTTAGTTGATATTGGGACCAGGTTAGGACTAGGTAGGGTTAGTAGTTACTGGGACCAGGTTAGGACTAGTTAGGGTTAGTAGTCAGTAGTTACTGGGACCAGTTTAGGACTAGGTAGGGTTAGTAGTTACTGGGACCAGGTTAGGACTAGGTAGGGTTAGCAGTCAGTAGTTACTGGGACCAGGTTAGAACTAGGTTGGGTTAATGGTTACTGGGACCAGGTTAGGACTTAGTAGGGTTAGTAGTTATTGGGACCAGGTTAGGACTAGTTAGGGTTAGTAGTTACTGGGACCAGGTAAGGACTAGGTAGGGTTAGTAGTCAGTAGTTTCTGGGACCAGGTTAGGACTAGGTAGGGTTAGTAGTTCCTGGGACCAGGTTTGGACTAGGTAGGGTTAACAGTCAGTAGTTACTGGGACCAGGTTAGAACTAGGTAGGGTAAATATTTACTGGGACCAGGTTGGGACTAGGTAGGGTTAGTAGTTACGGGGACCAGGTTAGGACTAGGTAGGGTTAGTAGTTACTGGGACCAGGTTAGGACTAGGTAGGGTTTGTAGTTACTGGGACCAGGTTAGGACTAGATAGGGTTAGTAATCAGTAGTTACTGGGACCAGGTTAGGACTAGGTAGGGTTAGTAGTTACTGGGACCAGGTTAAGACTAGGTAGGGTTAGTAGTTTCTGGACCAGGTTAGGACTAGGTAGGGTTAGTAGTTACTGGGACCAGGTTAGGACTAGGTAGGGTTAGTAGTCAGTAGTTACTGGGACCAGGTTAGGACTCGGTAGGGTTAATAGTTCCTGGGACCAGGTAAGGACTAGGTAGGGTTAGTAGTCAGTAGTTACTGGGACCAGGTTAGGACTAGTTAGGGTTAGTAGTTACTGGGACCAGATTAGGACTAGGTAGGGTTAGCAGTCAGTAGTTATTGGGACCAGGTTAGGACTAGGTAGGGTTAGTAGTTACTGGGACCAGGTTAGGACTAGGTAGGGTTAGTAGTCAGTAGTTACTGGGACCAGGTTAGGATTTAGTATGGTTAGTTGTTATTGGGACCAGGTTAGGACTAGGTAGGGTTAGTAGTTACTGGGACCAGGTTAGGACTAGGTAGGGTTAGTAGTCAGTAGTTACTGGGACCAGTTTAGGACTAGGTAGGGTTAGTAGTTACTGGGACCAGGTTAGGACTAGGTAGGGTTAGCAGTCAGTAGTTACTGGGACCAGGTTAGAACTAGGTTGGGTTAATGGTTACTGGGACCAGGTTAGGACTTAGTAGGGTTAGTAGTTATTGGGACCAGGTTAGGACTAGTTAGGGTTAGTAGTTACTGGGACCAGGTAAGGACTAGGTAGGGTTAGTAGTCAGTAGTTTCTGGGACCAGGTTAGGACTAGGTAGGGTTAGTAGTTCCTGGGACCAGGTTTGGACTAGGTAGGGTTAACAGTCAGTAGTTACTGGGACCAGGTTAGAACTAGGTAGGGTAAATATTTACTGGGACCAGGTTAGGACTAGGTAGGGTTAGTAGTTACTGGGACCAGGTTAGGACTAGGTAGGGTTAGTAGTTACTGGGACCAGGTTAGGACTAGGTAGGGTTTGTAGTTACTGGGACCAGGTTAGGACTAGATAGGGTTAGTAGTCAGTAGTTACTGGGACCATTTAGAACTAGGTAGGGTAAATATTTACTGGGACCAGGATAGGACTAGGTAGGGTTAGTAGTTACTTGGACCAGGTTAGGACTAGGTAGGGTTAGTAGTTTCTGGACCAGGTTAGGACTAGGTAGGGTTAGTAGTTACTGGGACCAGGTTAGGACTAGGTAGGGTTAGTAGTCAGTAGTTACTGGGACCAGGTTTGGACTTAGTATGGTTAGTAGTTATTGGGACCAGGTTAGGACTAGGTAGGGTTAGTAGTTACTGGGACCAGGTTAGGACTAGGTAGGGTTAGTAGTCAGTAGTTACTGGGACCAGGTTAGGACTAGGTAGGGTTAATAGTTCCTGGGACCAGGTTAGGACTAGGTAGGGTTAGTAGTTACTGGGACCAGGTAAAGACTAGGTAGGGTTAGTAGTCAGTAGTTACTGGGACCAGGTTAGGACTAGTTAGGGTTAGTAGTTACTGGGACCAGGTTATGACTAGGTAGGGTTAGCAGTCAGTAGTTACTGGGACCAGGTTAGAACTAGGTAGGGTTAATTGTTACTGGGACCAGGTTAGGACTAGGTAGGGTTAATAGTTACTGGGACCAGGTTAGGACTAGGTAGGGTTAGTAGTTACTGGGACCAGGTTAGGACTAGGTAGGGTTAGTAGTTACTGGGACCAGGTTAGGAGTAGGTAGGGTTAGCAGTCAGTAGTTACTGGGCCCAGGTTAGAACTAGGTAGGGTTAATGGTTACTGGGACCAGGTTAGGATAGGTAGGGTTAATAGTTACTTGGACCAGGTTAGGACTAGGTAGGGTTAGCAGTTACTGGGACCAGGTTTGGACTAGATAGGGTTAGTAGTCAGTAGTTTCTGGGACCAGGTTAGAACTAGGTAGTGTTAATAGTTCCTGGGACCAGGTTAGGACTAGTTAGGGTTAGTAGTTACTGGGACCAGGTTAGGACTAGGTAGAGTTAGTATTTACTGGGACCAGGTTAGGACTAGGTAGGGTTAGTAGTTACTGGGACCAGGTTAGGACTAGATAGGGTTAATAGTTACTGGGACCAGGTTAGGACTAGGTAAGGTTAGTAGTTAGTGGGACCAGGTTAGGACTAGGTAGGGTTAGTAGTTACTGGGACCAGGTAAGGACTAGGTATGGTTAGTAGTCAGTAGTTACTGGGACCAGGTTAGGACTAGTTAGGGTTAGTAGTTACTGGGACCAGGTTAGGACTAGGTAGGGTTAGCAGTCAGTAGTTACTGGGCCCAGGTTAGAATTAGGTAGGGTTAATGGTTACTGGGACCAGGTTAGGACTAGGTAGGGTTAATAGTTACTTGGACCAGGTTAGGACTAGGTAGGGTTAGCAGTTACTGGGACCAGGTTTGGACTAGATAGGGTTAGTAGCCAGTAGTTTCTGGGACCAGGTTAGAACTAGGTAGGGTTAATAGTTCCTGGGACCAGGTTAGGACTAGGTAGGGTTAGTAGTTAATGGGACCAGGTTACGACTAGGTAGGGTTAGTATTTACTGGGACCAGGTTAGGACTAGGTAGGGTTAGTAGTTACTGGGACCAGGTTAGGACTAGGTAGGGTTAGTAGTCAGTAGTTTCTGGGACCAGGTTAGAACTAGGTAGGGTTAATAGTTCCTGGGACCAGGTTAGGACTAGGTAGAGTTAGTAGTTACTGGGACCAGGTTAGGACTAGGTAGGGTTAGTATTTACTGGGACCAGGTTAGGACTAGGTAGGGTTAGTAGTTACTGGGACCAGGTTAGGACTAGATAGGGTTAGTAGTTAGTGGGACCAGGTTAGGACTAGGTAGGGTTAGTAGTTAGTGGGACCAGGTTAGGACTAGGTAGGGTTAGTAGTTACTGGGACCAGGTTAGGACTAGGTAGGGTTAGTAGTCAGTAGTTACTGGGACCAGTTTAGGACTAGGTAGGGTTAGTAGTTACTGGGACCAGGTTAGGACTAGGTAGGGTTAGCAGTCAGTAGTTACTGGGACCAGGTTAGAACTAGGTTGGGTTAATGGTTACTGGGACCAGGCTAGGACTTAGTAGGGTTAGTAGTTATTGGGACCAGGTTAGGACTAGTTAGGGTTAGTAGTTACTGGGACCAGGTAAGGACTAGGTAGGGTTAGTAGTCAGTAGTTTCTGGGACCAGGTTAGGACTAGGTAGGGTTAGTAGTTCCTGGGACCAGGTTTGGACTAGGTAGGGTTAACAGTCAGTAGTTACTGGGACCAGGTTAGAACTAGGTAGGGTAAATATTTACTGGGACCAGGTTAGGACTAGGTAGGGTTAGTAGTTACTGGGACCAGGTTAGGACTAGGTAGGGTTAGTAGTTACTGGGACCAGGTTAGGACTAGATAGGGTTTGTAGTTACTGGGACCAGGTTAGGACTAGATAGGGTTAGTAGTCAGTAGTTACTGGGACCATTTAGAACTAGGTAGGGTAAATATTTACTGGGACCAGGATAGGACTAGGTAGGGTTAGTAGTTACTTGGACCAGGTTAGGACTAGGTAGGGTTAGTAGTTTCTGGACCAGGTTAGGACTAGGTAGGGTTAGTAGTTACTGGGACCAGGTTAGGACTAGGTAGGGTTAGTAGTCAGTAGTTACTGGGACCAGGTTAGGACTTAGTATGGTTAGTAGTTATTGGGACCAGGTTAGGACTAGGTAGGGTTAGTAGTTACTGGGACCAGGTTAGGACTAGGTAGGGTTAGTAGTCAGTAGTTACTGGGACCAGGTTAGGACTAGGTAGGGTTAATAGTTCCTGGGACCAGGTTAGGACTAGGTAGGGTTAGTAGTTACTGGGACCAGGTAAAGACTAGGTAGGGTTAGTAGTCAGTAGTTACTGGGACCAGGTTAGGACTAGTTAGGGTTAGTAGTTACTGGGACCAGGTTAGGACTAGGTAGGGTTAGCAGTCAGTAGTTACTGGGACCAGGTTAGAACTAGGTAGGGTTAATAGTTACTGGGACCAGGTTAGGACTAGGTAGGGTTAGTAGTTACTGGGACCAGGTTAGGACTAGGTAGGGTTAGTAGTTACTGGGACCAGGTTAGGAGTAGGTAGGGTTAGCAGTCAGTAGTTACTGGGCCCAGGTTAGAACTAGGTAGGGTTAATGGTTACTGGGACCAGGTTAGGATAGGTAGGGTTAATAGTTACTTGGACCAGGTTAGGACTAGGTAGGGTTAGCAGTTACTGGGACCAGGTTTGGACTAGATAGGGTTAGTAGTCAGTAGTTTCTGGGACCAGGTTAGAACTAGGTAGTGTTAATAGTTCCTGGGACCAGGTTAGGACTAGTTAGGGTTAGTAGTTACTGGGACCAGGTTAGGACTAGGTAGAGTTAGTATTTACTGGGACCAGGTTAGGACTAGGTAGGGTTAGTAGTTACTGGGACCAGGTTAGGACTAGATAGGGTTAATAGTTACTGGGACCAGGTTAGGACTAGGTAAGGTTAGTAGTTAGTGGGACCAGGTTAGGACTAGGTAGGGTTAGTAGTTACTGGGACCAGGTAAGGACTAGGTATGGTTAGTAGTCAGTAGTTACTGGGACCAGGTTAGGACTAGTTAGGGTTAGTAGTTACTGGGACCAGGTTAGGACTAGGTAGGGTTAGCAGTCAGTAGTTACTGGGCCCAGGTTAGAATTAGGTAGGGTTAATGGTTACTGGGACCAGGTTAGGACTAGGTAGGGTTAATAGTTACTTGGACCAGGTTAGGACTAGGTAGGGTTAGCAGTTACTGGGACCAGGTTTGGACTAGATAGGGTTAGTAGCCAGTAGTTTCTGGGACCAGGTTAGAACTAGGTAGGGTTAATAGTTCCTGGGACCAGGTTAGGACTAGGTAGGGTTAGTAGTTAATGGGACCAGGTTACGACTAGGTAGGGTTAGTATTTACTGGGACCAGGTTAGGACTAGGTAGGGTTAGTAGTTACTGGGACCAGGTTAGGACTAGGTAGGGTTAGTAGTCAGTAGTCTCTGGGACCAGGTTAGAACTAGGTAGGGTTAATAGTTCCTGGGACCAGGTTAGGACTAGGTAGAGTTAGTAGTTACTGGGACCAGGTTAGGACTAGGTAGGGTTAGTATTTACTGGGACCAGGTTAGGACTAGGTAGGGTTAGTAGTTACTGGGACCAGGTTAGGACTAGATAGGGTTAGTAGTTAGTGGGACCAGGTTAGGACTAGGTAGGGTTAGTAGTTAGTGGGACCAGGTTAGGACTAGGTAGGGTTAGTAGTTACTGGGACCAGGTAAGGACTAGGTAGGGTTAGTAGTCAGTAGTTACTGGGACCAGGTTAGGACTAGTTAGGGTTAGTAGTTACTGGGACCAGGTTAGGACTAGGTAGGGTTAGCAGTCAGTAGTTACTGGGCCCAGGTTAGAACTAGGTAGGGTTAATGATTACTGGGACCAGGTTAGGACTAGGTAGGGTTAATAGTTACTTGGACCAGGTTAGGACTAGGTAGGGTTAGCAGTTACTGGGACCAGTTTTGGACTAGATAGGGTTAGTAGTCAGTAGTTTCTGGGACCAGGTTAGAAATAGGTAGGGTTAATATTTCCTGGGACCAGGTTAGGACTAGGTAGGGTTAGTAGTTACTGGGACCAGGTAAAGACTAGGTAGGGTTAGTAGTCAGTAGTTACTGGGACCAGGTTAGGACTAGTTAGGGTTAGTAGTTACTGGGACCAGGTTAGGACTAGGTAGGGTTACTATTTACTGGGACCAGGTTAGGACTAGATAGGGTAAATATTTACTGGGACCAGGTTAGGACTAGGTAGGGTTAGTAGTTACTGGGACCAGGTTAGGACTAGGTAGGGTTAGTAGTTACTGGGACCAGGTTAGGACTAGGTAGGGTTTGTAGTTACTGGGACCAGGTTAGGACTAGATAGGGTTAGTAGTCAGTAGTTACTGGGACCAGGTTAGAACTAGGTAGGGTAAATATTTACTGGGACCAGGTTAGGACTAGGTAGGGTTAGTAGTTACTGGGACCAGGTTAGGACTAGGTAGGGTTAGTAGTTACTGGGACCAGGTTAGGACTAAGTAGGGTTTGTAGTTACTGGGACCAGGTTAGGACTAGGTAGGGTAAATATTTACTGGGACCAGGATAGGACTAGGTAGGGTTAGTAGTTACTTGGACCAGGTTAGGACTAGGTAGGGTTAGTAGTTTCTGGACCAGGTTAGGACTAGGTAGGGTTTGTAGTTACTGGGACCAGGTTAGGACTAGGTAAGGTTAGTAGTCAGTAGTTACTGGGACCAGGTTAGGACTTAGTATGGTTAGTAGTTATTGGGACCAGGTTAGGACTAGGTAGGGTTAGTAGTTACTGGGACCAGGTTAGGACTAGGTAGGGTTAGTAGTCAGTAGTTACTGGGACCAGGTTAGGACTAGATAGGGTTAATAGTTCCTGGGACCAGGTTAGGACTAGGTAGGGTTAGTAGTTACTGGGACCAGGTAAAGACTAGGTAGGGTTAGTAGTCAGTAGTTACTGGGACCAGGTTAGGACTAGTTAGGGTTAGTAGTTACTGGGACCAGGTTAGGACTAGGTAGGGTTAGCAGTCAGTAGTTACTGGGACCAGGTTAGAACTAGGTAGGGTTAATTGTTACTGGGACCAGGTTAGGACTAGGTAGGGTTAATAGTTACTGGGACCAGGTTAGGACTAGGTAGGGTTAGTAGTTACTGGGACCAGGTTAGGACTAGGTAGGGTTAGTAGTTACTGGGACCAGGTTAGGACTAGGTAGGGTTAGCAGTCAGTAGTTACTGGGCCCAGGTTAGAACTAGGTAGGGTTAATGGTTACTGGGACCAGGTTAGGATAGGTAGGGTTAATAGTTACTTGGACCAGGTTAGGACTAGGTAGGGTTAGTAGTTACTGGGACCAGGTTAGGACTAGGTAGGGTTAGTAGTCAGTAGTCTCTGGGACCAGGTTAGAACTAGGTAGGGTTAATAGTTCCTGGGACCAGGTTAGGACTAGGTAGAGTTAGTAGTTACTGGGACCAGGTTAGGACTAGGTAGGGTTAGTATTTACTGGGACCAGGTTAGGACTAGGTAGGGTTAGTAGTTACTGGGACCAGGTTAGGACTAGATAGGGTTAGTAGTTAGTGGGACCAGGTTAGGACTAGGTAGGGTTAGTAGTTAATGGGACCAGGTTAGGACTAGGTAGGGTTAGTAGTTACTGGGACCAGGTAAGGACTAGGTAGGGTTAGTAGTCAGTAGTTACTGGGACCAGGTTAGGACTAGTTAGGGTTAGTAGTTACTGGGACCAGGTTAGGACTAGGTAGGGTTAGCAGTCAGTAGTTACTGGGCCCAGGTTAGAACTAGGTAGGGTTAATGATTACTGGGACCAGGTTAGGACTAGGTAGGGTTACTATTTACTTGGACCAGGTTAGGACTAGGTAGGGTTAGCAGTTACTGGGACCAGTTTTGGACTAGATAGGGTTAGTAGTCAGTAGTTTCTGGGACCAGGTTAGAAATAGGTAGGGTTAATATTTCCTGGGACCAGGTTAGGACTAGGTAGGGTTAGTAGTTACTGGGACCAGGTAAAGACTAGGTAGGGTTAGTAGTCAGTAGTTACTGGGACCAGGTTAGGACTAGTTAGGGTTAGTAGTTACTGGGACCAGGTTAGGACTAGGTAGGGTTACTATTTACTGGGACCAGGTTAGGACTAGATAGGGTAAATATTTACTGGGACCAGGTTAGGACTAGGTAGGGTTAGTAGTTACTGGGACCAGGTTAGGACTAGGTAGGGTTAGTAGTTACTGGGACCAGGTTAGGACTAGGTAGGGTTTGTAGTTACTGGGACCAGGTTAGGACTAGATAGGGTTAGTAGTCAGTAGTTACTGGGACCAGGTTAGAACTAGGTAGGGTAAATATTTACTGGGACCAGGTTAGGACTAGGTAGGGTTAGTAGTTACTGGGACCAGGTTAGGACTAGGTAGGGTTAGTAGTTACTGGGACCAGGTTAGGACTAAGTAGGGTTTGTAGTTACTGGGACCAGGTTAGGACTAGGTAGGGTAAATATTTACTGGGACCAGGATAGGACTAGGTAGGGTTAGTAGTTACTTGGACCAGGTTAGGACTAGGTAGGGTTAGTAGTTTCTGGACCAGGTTAGGACTAGGTAGGGTTTGTAGTTACTGGGACCAGGTTAGGACTAGGTAAGGTTAGTAGTCAGTAGTTACTGGGACCAGGTTAGGACTTAGTATGGTTAGTAGTTATTGGGACCAGGTTAGGACTAGGTAGGGTTAGTAGTTACTGGGACCAGGTTAGGACTAGGTAGGGTTAGTAGTCAGTAGTTACTGGGACCAGGTTAGGACTAGATAGGGTTAATAGTTCCTGGGACCAGGTTAGGACTAGGTAGGGTTAGTAGTTACTGGGACCAGGTAAAGACTAGGTAGGGTTAGTAGTCTGTAGTTACTGGGACCAGGTTAGGACTAGTTAGGGTTAGTAGTTACTGGGACCAGGTTAGGACTAGGTAGGGTTAGCAGTCAGTAGTTCCTGGGACCAGGTTAGAACTAGGTAGGGTTAATTGTTACTGGGACCAGGTTAGGACTAGGTAGGGTTAATAGTTACTGGGACCAGGTTAGGACTAGGTAGGGTTAGTAGTTACTGGGACCAGGTTAGGACTAGGTAGGGTTAGTAGTTACTGGGACCAGGTTAGGACTAGGTAGGGTTAGCAGTCAGTAGTTACTGGGCCCAGGTTAGAACTAGGTAGGGTTAATGGTTACTGGGACCAGGTTAGGATAGGTAGGGTTAATAGTTACTTGGACCAGGTTAGGACTAGGTAGGGTTAGCAGTTACTGGGACCAGGTTTGGACTAGATAGGGTTAGTAGTCAGTAGTTTCTGGGACCAGGTTAGAACTAGGTAGGGTTAATAGTTCCTGAGACCAGGTTAGGACTAGGTAGGGTTAGTAGTTACTGGGACCAGGTTAGGACTAGGTAGGGTTAGTATTTACTGGGACCAGGTTAGGACTAGGTAGGGTTAGTAGTTACTGGGACCAGGTTAGGACTAGATAGGGTTAATAGTTACTGGGACCAGGTTAGGACTAGGTAGGGTTAGTAGTTAGTGGGACCAGGTTAGGACTAGGTAGGGTTAGTAGTTACTGGGACCAGGTAAGGACTAGGTATGGTTAGTAGTCAGTAGTTACTGGGACCAGGTTAGGACTAGTTAGGGTTAGTAGTTACTGGGACCAGGTTAGGACTAGGTAGGGTTAGTAGTTACTGGGACCAGGTTAGGACTAGATAGGGTTAGTATTTACTGGGACCAGGTTAGGACTAGGTAGGGTTAGTAGTTACTTGGACCAGGTTTGGACTAGATAGGGTTAGTAGTCAGTAGTTTCTGGGACCAGGTTAGAACTAGGTAGGGTTAATAGTTCCTGGGACCAGGTTAGGACTAGGTAGGGTTAGTAGTTACTGGGACCAGGTTAGGACTAGGTAGGGTTAGTATTTACTGGGACCAGGTTAGGACTAGGTAGGGTTAGTAGTTACTGGGACCAGGTTAGGACTAGATAGGGTTAGTAGTTAGTGGGACCAGGTTAGGACTAGGTAGGGTTAGTAGTTAGTGGGACCAGGTTAGGACTAGGTAGGGTTAGTAGTTACTGGGACCAGGTAAGGACTAGGTAGGGTTAGTAGTCAGTAGTTACTGGGACCAGGTTAGGACTAGTTAGGGTTAGTAGTTACTGGGACCAGGTTAGGACTAGGTAGGGTTAGCAGTCAGTAGTTACTGGGCCCAGGTTAGAACTAGGTAGGGTTAATGGTTACTGGGACCAGGTTAGGACTAGGTAGGGTTAATAGTTACTTGGACCAGGTTAGGACTAGGTAGGGTTAGCAGTTACTGGGACCAGGTTTGGACTAGATAGGGTTAGTAGTCAGTAGTTTCTGGGACCAGGTTAGAACTAGGTAGGGTTAATAGTTCCTGAGACCAGGTTAGGACTAGGTAGGGTTAGTAGTTACTGGGACCAGGTTAGGACTAGGTAGGGTTAGTATTTACTGGGACCAGGTTAGGACTAGGTAGGGTTAGTAGTTACTGGGACCAGGTTAGGACTAGATAGGGTTAATAGTTACTGGGACCAGGTTAGGACTAGGTAGGGTTAGTAGTTAGTGGGACCAGGTTAGGACTAGGTAGGGTTAGTAGTTACTGGGACCAGGTAAGGACTAGGTATGGTTAGTAGTCAGTAGTTACTGGGACCAGGTTAGGACTAGTTAGGGTTAGTAGTTACTGGGACCAGGTTAGGACTAGGTAGGGTTAGTAGTTACTGGGACCAGGTTAGGACTAGATAGGGTTAGTATTTACTGGGACCAGGTTAGGACTAGGTAGGGTTAGTAGTTACTTGGACCAGGTTTGGACTAGATAGGGTTAGTAGTCAGTAGTTTCTGGGACCAGGTTAGAACTAGGTAGGGTTAATAGTTCCTGGGACCAGGTTAGGACTAGGTAGGGTTAGTAGTTACTGGGACCAGGTTAGGACTAGGTAGGGTTAGTATTTACTGGGACCAGGTTAGGACTAGGTAGGGTTAGTAGTTACTGGGACCAGGTTAGGACTAGATAGGGTTAGTAGTTAGTGGGACCAGGTTAGGACTAGGTAGGGTTAGTAGTTAGTGGGACCAGGTTAGGACTAGGTAGGGTTAGTAGTTACTGGGACCAGGTAAGGACTAGGTAGGGTTAGTAGTCAGTAGTTACTGGGACCAGGTTAGGACTAGTTAGGGTTAGTAGTTACTGGGACCAGGTTAGGACTAGGTAGGGTTAGCAGTCAGTAGTTACTGGGCCCAGGTTAGAACTAGGTAGGGTTAATGGTTACTGGGACCAGGTTAGGACTAGGTAGGGTTAATAGTTACTTGGACCAGGTTAGGACTAGGTAGGGTTAGCAGTTACTGGGACCAGGTTTGGACTAGATAGGGTTAGTAGTCAGTAGTTTCTGGGACCAGGTTAGAAATAGGTAGGGTTAATATTTCCTGGGACCAGGTTAGGACTAGGTAGGGTTAGTAGTTACTGGGACCAGGTTAGGACTAGGTAGGGTTACTATTTACTGGGACCAGGTTAGGACTAGGTAGGGTTAGTAGTTACTGGGACCAGGTTAGGACTAGATAGGGTTAGTAGTTACTGGGACCAGGTTAGGACTAGGTAGCGTTAGTAGTTAATGGGACCAGGTTAGGACTAGGTAGGGTTAGTAGTTACTGGGACCAGGTTAGGACTAGGTAGGGTTAGTAGTTACTGGGACCAGGTAAGGACTAGGTAGGGTTAGTAGTCAGTAGTTACTGGGACCAGGTTAGGACTAGTTAGGGTTAGTATTTACTGGGACCAGGTTAGGACTAGGTAGGGTTAGCAGTCAGTAGTTACTGGGACCAGGTTAGAACTAGGTAGGGTTAATAGTTACTGGGACCAGGTTAGGACTAGGTAGGGTTAATAGTTACTGGGACCAGGTTAGGACTAGGTAGGGTTAGTAGTTACTGGGACCAGGTTAGGACTAGGTAGGGTTAGTAGTTACTGGGACCAGGTTAGGACTAGGTAGGGTTAGTAGTTACTGGGACCAGGTTAGGACTAGGTAGGGTTAGTAGTCAGTAGTTACTGGGACCAGGTTAGGACTTAGTATGGTTAGTAGTTATTGGGACCAGGTTAGGACTAGGTAGAGTTAGTAGTTACTGGGACCAGGTTAGGACTAGGTAGGGTTAGTAGTCAGTAGTTACTGGGACCAGGTTAGGACTAGGTAGGGTTAATAGTTACTGGGACCAGGTTAGGACTAGGTAGGGTTAGCAGTTACTGGTACTTGGTTAGGACTAGATAGGGTTAGTAGTCAGTAGTTTCTGGGACCAGGTTAGAACTAGGTAGGGTTAATAGTTCCTGGGACCAGGTTAGGACTAGGTAGGGTTAGTAGTCAGTAGTTACTGGGACCAGGTTAGGACTAGTTAGGGTTAGTAGTTACTGGGACCAGATTAGGACTAGGTAGGGTTAGCAGTCAGTAGTTATTGGGACCAGGTTAAGACTAGGTAGGGTTAATAGTTACTGGGACCAGGTTAGGACTAGGTAGGGTTAATAGTTACTGGGACCAGGTTAGGACTAGGTAGGGTTAGCAGTCAGTAGTTACTGGGACCAGGTTAGGACTTAGTATGGTTAGCAGTTATTGGGACCAGGTTAGGACTAGGTAGGGATAGTAGTTACTGGGACCAGGTTAGGACTAGGTAGGGTTAGTAGTCAGTAGTTACTGGGACCAGGTTAGGACTAGGTAGGGTTAGTAGTTACTGGGACCAGGTTAGGACTAGGTAGGGTTAGCAGTCAGTAGTTACTGGGCCCAGGTTAGAACTAGGTAGGGTTAATGGTTACTGGGACCAGGTTAGGATAGGTAGGGTTAATAGTTACTTGGACCAGGTTAGGACTAGGTAGGGTTAGCAGTTACTGGGACCAGGTTTGGACTAGATAGGGTTAGTAGTCAGTAGTTTCTGGGACCAGGTTAGAACTAGGTAGGGTTAATAGTTCCTGAGACCAGGTTAGGACTAGGTAGGGTTAGTAGTTACTGGGACCAGGTTAGGACTAGGTAGGGTTAGTATTTACTGGGACCAGGTTAGGACTAGGTAGGGTTAGTAGTTACTGGGACCAGGTTAGGACTAGATAGGGTTAATAGTTACTGGGACCAGGTTAGGACTAGGTAGGGTTAGTAGTTAGTGGGACCAGGTTAGGACTAGGTAGGGTTAGTAGTTACTGGGACCAGGTAAGGACTAGGTATGGTTAGTAGTCAGTAGTTACTGGGACCAGGTTAGGACTAGTTAGGGTTAGTAGTTACTGGGACCAGGTTAGGACTAGGTAGGGTTAGTAGTTACTGGGACCAGGTTAGGACTAGATAGGGTCAGTATTTACTGGGACCAGGTTAGGACTAGGTAGGGTTAGTAGTTACTTGGACCAGGTTTGGACTAGATAGGGTTAGTAGTCAGTAGTTTCTGGGACCAGGTTAGAACTAGGTAGGGTTAATAGTTCCTGGGACCAGGTTAGGACTAGGTAGGGTTAGTAGTTACTGGGACCAGGTTAGGACTAGGTAGGGTTAGTATTTACTGGGACCAGGTTAGGACTAGGTAGGGTTAGTAGTTACTGGGACCAGGTTAGGACTAGATAGGGTTAGTAGTTAGTGGGACCAGGTTAGGACTAGGTAGGGTTAGTAGTTAGTGGGACCAGGTTAGGACTAGGTAGGGTTAGTAGTTACTGGGACCAGGTAAGGACTAGGTAGGGTTAGTAGTCAGTAGTTACTGGGACCAGGTTAGGACTAGTTAGGGTTAGTAGTTACTGGGACCAGGTTAGGACTAGGTAGGGTTAGCAGTCAGTAGTTACTGGGCCCAGGTTAGAACTAGGTAGGGTTAATGGTTACTGGGACCAGGTTAGGACTAGGTAGGGTTAATAGTTACTTGGACCAGGTTAGGACTAGGTAGTGTTAGCAGTTACTGGGACCAGGTTTGGACTAGATAGGGTTAGTAGTCAGTAGTTTCTGGGACCAGGTTAGAAATAGGTAGGGTTAATATTTCCTGGGACCAGGTTAGGACTAGGTAGGGTTAGTAGTTACTGGGACCAGGTTAGGACTAGGTAGGGTTACTATTTACTGGGACCAGGTTAGGACTAGGTAGGGTTAGTAGTTACTGGGACCAGGTTAGGACTAGATAGGGTTAGTAGTTACTGGGACCAGGTTAGGACTAGGTAGCGTTAGTAGTTAATGGGACCAGGTTAGGACTAGGTAGGGTTAGTAGTTACTGGGACCAGGTTAGGACTAGGTAGGGTTAGTAGTTACTGGGACCAGGTAAGGACTAGGTAGGGTTAGTAGTCAGTAATTACTGGGACCAGGTTAGGACTAGTTAGGGTTAGTATTTACTGGGACCAGGTTAGGACTAGGTAGGGTTAGCAGTCAGTAGTTACTGGGACCAGGTTAGAACTAGGTAGGGTTAATAGTTACTGGGACCAGGTTAGGACTAGGTAGGGTTAATAGTTACTGGGACCAGGTTAGGACTAGGTAGGGTTAGTAGTTACTGGGACCAGGTTAGGACTAGGTAGGGTTAGTAGTTACTGGGACCAGGTTAGGACTAGGTAGGGTTAGTAGTTACTGGGACCAGGTTAGGACTAGGTAGGGTTAGTAGTCAGTAGTTACTGGGACCAGGTTAGGATTTAGTATGGTTAGTAGTTATTGGGACCAGGTTAGGACTAGGTAGAGTTAGTAGTTACTGGGACCAGGTTAGGACTAGGTAGGGTTAGTAGTCAGTAGTTACTGGGACCAGGTTAGGACTAGGTAGGGATAGTAGTTACTGGGACCAGGTTAGGACTAGGTAGGGTTAGCAGTCAGTAGTTACTGGGACCAGGTTAGAATTAGGTAGGGTTAATTGTAACTGGGACCAGGTTAGGACTAGGTAGGGTTAATAGTTACTGGGACCAGGTTAGGACTAGGTAGAGTTAGTAGTTACTGGGACCAGGTTAGGACTAGGTAGGGTTAGTAGTCAGTAGTTACTGGGACCAGGTTAGGACTAGGTAGGGATAGTAGTTACTGGGACCAGGTTAGGACTAGGTAGGGTTAGCAGTCAGTAGTTACTGGGACCAGGTTAGAATTAGGTAGGGTTAATTGTAACTGGGACCAGGTTAGGACTAGGTAGGGTTAATAGTTACTGGGACCAGGTTAGGACTAGGTAGGGTTAGCAGTTACTGGTACTTGGTTAGGACTAGATAGGGTTAGTAGTCAGTAGTTTCTGGGACCAGGTTAGAACTAGGTAGGGTTAATAGTTCCTGGGACCAGGTTAGGACTAGGTAGGGTTAGTAGTCAGTAGTTACTGGGACCAGGTTATGACTAGTTAGGGTTAGTAGTTACTGGGACCAGATTAGGAATAGGTAGGGTTAGCAGTCAGTAGTTATTGGGACCAGGTTAAGACTAGGTAGGGTTAATAGTTACTGGGACCAGGTTAGGACTAGGTAGGGTTAATAGTTACTGGGACCAGGTTAGGACTAGGTAGGGTTAGCAGTCAGTAGTTACTGGGACCAGGTTAGGACTTAGTATGGTTAGCAGTTATTGGGACCAGGTTAGGACTAGGTAGGGTTAGTAGTTACTGGGACCAGGTTAGGACTAGGTAGGGTTAGTAGTCAGTAGTTACTGGGACCAGGTTAGGACTAGGTAGGGTTAGTAGTTACTGGGACCAGGTTAGGACTAGGTAGGGTTAGCAGTCAGTAGTTACTGGGCCCAGGTTAGAACTAGGTAGGGTTAATGGTTACTGGGACCAGGTTAGGATAGGTAGGGTTAATAGTTACTTGGACCAGGTTAGGACTAGGTAGGGTTAGCAGTTACTGGGACCAGGTTAGGACTAGATAGGGTTAGTAGTCAGTAGTTTCTGGAACCAGGTTAGAACTAGGTAGGGTTAATAGTTCCTGGGACCAGGTTAGGACTAGGTAGGGTTAGTAGTTACTGGGACCAGGTTAGGACTAGGTAGGGTTAGTATTTACTGGGACCAGGTTAGGACTAGGTAGGGTTAGTAGTTACTGGGACCAGGTTAGGACTAGATAGGGTTAATAGTTACTGGGACCAGGTTAGGACTAGGTAGGGTTAGTAGTTAGTGGGACCAGGTTAGGACTAGGTAGGGTTAGTAGTTACTGGGACCAGGTAAGGACTAGGTATGGTTAGTAGTCAGTAGTTACTGGGACCAGGTTAGGACTAGTTAGGGTTAGTAGTTACTGGGACCAGGTTAGGACTAGGTAGGGTTAGTAGTTACTGGGACCAGGTTAGGACTAGATAGGGTTAGTATTTACTGGGACCAGGTTAGGACTAGGTAGGGTTAGTAGTTACTTGGACCAGGTTTGGACTAGATAGGGTTAGTAGTCAGTAGTTTCTGGGACCAGGTTAGAACTAGGTAGGGTTAATAGTTCCTGGGACCAGGTTAGGACTAGGTAGGGTTAGTAGTTACTGGGACCAGGTTAGGACTAGGTAGGGTTAGTATTTACTGGGACCAGGTTAGGACTAGGTAGGGTTAGTAGTTACTGGGACCAGGTTAGGACTAGATAGGGTTAGTAGTTAGTGGGACCAGGTTAGGACTAGGTAGGGTTAGTAGTTAGTGGGACCAGGTTAGGACTAGGTAGGGTTAGTAGTTACTGGGACCAGGTAAGGACTAGGTAGGGTTAGTAGTCAGTAGTTACTGGGACCAGGTTAGGACTAGTTAGGGTTAGTAGTTACTGGGACCAGGTTAGGACTAGGTAGGGTTAGCAGTCAGTAGTTACTGGGCCCAGGTTAGAACTAGGTAGGGTTAATGGTTACTGGGACCAGGTTAGGACTAGGTAGGGTTAATAGTTACTTGGACCAGGTTAGGACTAGGTAGGGTTAGCAGTTACTGGGACCAGGTTTGGACTAGATAGGGTTAGTAGTCAGTAGTTTCTGGGACCAGGTTAGAAATAGGTAGGGTTAATATTTCCTGGGACCAGGTTAGGACTAGGTAGGGTTAGTAGTTACTGGGACCAGGTTAGGACTAGGTAGGGTTACTATTTACTGGGACCAGGTTAGGACTAGGTAGGGTTAGTAGTTACTGGGACCAGGTTAGGACTAGATAGGGTTAGTAGTTACTGGGAACAGGTTAGGACTAGGTAGCGTTAGTAGTTAATGGGACCAGGTTAGGACTAGGTAGGGTTAGTAGTTACTGGGACCAGGTTAGGACTAGGTAGGGTTAGTAGTTACTGGGACCAGGTAAGGACTAGGTAGGGTTAGTAGTCAGTAGTTACTGGGACCAGGTTAGGACTAGTTAGGGTTAGTATTTACTGGGACCAGGTTAGGACTAGGTAGGGTTAGCAGTCAGTAGTTACTGGGACCAGGTTAGAACTAGGTAGGGTTAATAGTTACTGGGACCAGGTTAGGACTAGGTAGGGTTAATAGTTACTGGGACCAGGTTAGGACTAGGTAGGGTTAGTAGTTACTGGGACCAGGTTAGGACTAGGTAGGGTTAGTAGTTACTGGGACCAGGTTAGGACTAGGTAGGGTTAGTAGTTACTGGGACCAGGTTAGGACTAGGTAGGGTTAGTAGTCAGTAGTTACTGGGACCAGGTTAGGATTTAGTATGGTTAGTAGTTATTGGGACCAGGTTAGGACTAGGTAGAGTTAGTAGTTACTGGGACCAGGTTAGGACTAGGTAGGGTTAGGAGTCAGTAGTTACTGGGACCAGGTTAGGACTAGGTAGGGATAGTAGTTACTGGGACCAGGTTAGGACTAGGTAGGGTTAGCAGTCAGTAGTTACTGGGACCAGGTTAGAATTAGGTAGGGTTAATTGTAACTGGGACCAGGTTAGGACTAGGTAGGGTTAATAGTTACTGGGACCAGGTTAGGACTAGGTAGGGTTAGCAGTTACTGGTACTTGGTTAGGACTAGATAGGGTTAGTAGTCAGTAGTTTCTGGGACCAGGTTAGAACTAGGTAGGGTTAATAGTTCCTGGGACCAGGTTAGGACTAGGTAGGGTTAGTAGTCAGTAGTTACTGGGACCAGGTTAGGACTAGTTAGGGTTAGTAGTTACTGGGACCAGATTAGGACTAGGTAGGGTTAGCAGTCAGTAGTTATTGGGACCAGGTTAAGACTAGGTAGGGTTAATAGTTACTGGGACCAGGTTAGGACTAGGTAGGGTTAATAGTTACTGGGACCAGGTTAGGACTAGGTAGGGTTAGCAGTCAGTAGTTACTGGGACCAGGTTAGGACTTAGTATGGTTAGCAGTTATTGGGACCAGGTTAGGACTAGGTAGGGTTAGTAGTTACTGGGACCAGGTTAGGACTAGGTAGGGTTAGTAGTCAGTAGTTACTGGGACCAGGTTAGGACTAGGTAGGGTTAGTAGTTACTGGGACCAGGTTAGGACTAGGTAGGGTTGGTAGTCAGTAGTTACTGGGACCAGGTTAGGATTTAGTATGGTTAGTTGTTATTGGGACCAGGTTAGGACTAGGTAGGGTTAGTAGTTACTGGGACCAGGTTAGGACTAGGTAGGGTTAGTAGTCAGTAGTTACTGGGACCAGTTTAGGACTAGGTAGGGTTAGTAGTTACTGGGACCAGGTTAGGACTAGGTAGGGTTAGCAGTCAGTAGTTACTGGGACCAGGTTAGAACTAGGTTGGGTTAATGGTTACTGGGACCAGGTTAGGACTTAGTAGGGTTAGTAGTTATTGGGACCAGGTTAGGACTAGTTAGGGTTAGTAGTTACTGGGACCAGGTAAGGACTAGGTAGGGTTAGTAGTCAGTAGTTTCTGGGACCAGGTTAGGACTAGGTAGGGTTAGTAGTTCCTGGGACCAGGTTTGGACTAGGTAGGGTTAACAGTCAGTAGTTACTGGGACCAGGTTAGAACTAGGTAGGGTAAATATTTACTGGGACCAGGTTAGGACTAGGTAGGGTTAGTAGTTACGGGGACCAGGTTAGGACTAGGTAGGGTTAGTAGTTACTGGGACCAGGTTAGGACTAGGTAGGGTTTGTAGTTACTGGGACCAGGTTAGGACTAGATAGGGTTAGTAGTCAGTAGTTACTGGGACCAGGTTAGAACTAGGTAGGGTAAATATTTACTGGGACCAGGTTAGGACTTGGTAGGGTTAGTAGTTACTGGGACCAGGTTAGGACTAGGTAGGGTTAGTAGTTTCTGAACCAGGTTAGGACTAGGTAGGGTTAGTAGTTACTGGGACCAGGTTAGGACTAGGTAGGGTTAGTAGTCAGTAGTTACTGGGACCAGGTTAGGACTAGGTAGGGTTAGTAGTTACTGGGACCAGGTTAGGACTAGGTAGGGTTAGTAGTTACTGGGACCAGGTAAAGACTAGGTAGGGTTAGTAGTCAGTAGTTACTGGGACCAGGTTAGGACTAGTTAGGGTTAGTAGTTACTGGGACCAGGTTAGGACTAGGTAGGGTTAGCAGTCAGTAGTTACTGGGACCAGGTTAGAACTAGGTAGGGTTAATTGTTACTGGGACCAGGTTAGGACTAGGTAGGGTTAATAGTTACTGGGACCAGGTTAGGACTAGGTAGGGTTAGTAGTTACTGGGACCAGGTTAGGACTAGGTAGGGTTAGTAGTTACTGGGACCAGGTTAGGACTAGGTGGGGTTACTAGTTACTGGGACCAGGTTAGGACTAGGTGGGGTTAGCAGTCAGTAGTTACTGGGACCAGGTTAGATGCCTAGTGCCCATATGGCTCTAATCTGATAGTGGTAGTGGGGTGGTAGATTTCTTGTGTAACTATGGCTCTAATCTGATAGTGGTAGTGGGGTGGTAGATGCCTAGTGCCCTTATGGCTCTAATCTGATAGTGGTAGTGTGGTGGTAGATGCCTAGTGCCCTTATGGCTCTAATCTGATAGTGGTAGTGGGGTGGTAGATACCTTGTCTCCATTATGGCTCTAATCTGATAGTGGTAGTGGGGTGGTAGATACCTAGTCTCCATTATGGCTCTAATCTGATAGTGGTAGTGGGGTGGTAGATACCTAATCTCCATTATGGCTCTAATCTGATAGTGGTAGTGGGGTGGTAGATGTCTAGTGCCCTTATGGCTCTAATCTGATAGTGGGAGTGGGGTGGTAGATACCTAGTCTCCATTATGGCTCTAATCTGATAGTGGTAGTGGGGTGGTAGATGCCTAGTGCCCTTATGGCTCTAATCTGATAGTGGTAGTGGGGTGGTAGATACCTAGTCTCCATTATTGCTCTAATCTGGTAGTGGTAGTAGGGTGGTAGATACCTAGTCTCCATTATGGCTCTAATCTGGTAGTGGTAGTGGTGTGGTAGATACCTAATCTCCATTATGGCTCTAATCTGTTAGTGGTAGTGGGGTGGACCTAGTCTCCATTATGGCTCTAATCTGGTAGTGGTAGTGGGGTGGTAGATGTCTAGTGCCCTTATGGCTCTAATCTGATAGTGGTAGTGGGGTGGTAGATACCTAGTCTCCATTATGGCTCTAATCTGGTAGTGGTAGTGGGGTGGTAGATGCCTAGTGCCCTTATGGCTCTAATCTGATAGTGGAAGTGGGGTGGTAGATACCTAGTCTCCATTATGGCTCTAATCTGATAGTGGTAGTGGGGTGGTAGATGTCTAGTGCCCTTATGGCTCTAATCTGATAGTGGGAGTGGGGTGGTAGATACCTAGTCTCCATTATGGCTCTAATCTGATAGTGGTAGTGGGGTGGTAGATGTCTAGTGCCCTTATGGCTCTAATCTGATAGTGGTAGTGGGGTGGAAGATACCTAGTCTCCATTATTGCTCTAATCTGGTAGTGGTAGTAGGGTGGTAGATACCTAGTCTCCATTATGGCTCTAATCTGGTAGTGGTAGTGGTGTGGTAGATACCTAATCTCCATTATGGCTCTAATCTGTTAGTGGTAGTGGGGTGGACCTAGTCTCCATTATGGCTCTAATCTGGTAGTGGTAGTGGGGTGGTAGATGTCTAGTGCCCTTATGGCTCTAATCTGATAGTGGTAGTGGGGTGGTAGATACCTAGTCTCCATTATGGCTCTAATCTGATAGTGGTAGTGGGGTGGTAGATGCCTAGTGCCCTTATGGCTCTAATCTGATAGTGGAAGTGGGGTGGTAGATACCTAGTCTCCATTATGGCTCTAATCTGATAGTGGAAGTGGGGTATCAGATGTCTAGTCTCCCTTGTGGCTCTAATCTGATAGTGGTAGTGTGCTGGTAGATACCAAGTCTCCATTATGGCTCTAATCTTATAAAGGTAGTTGGGTGGTAGATGTCTAGTCTCCGTTTTAGGCTCTAATCTGGTAGTAGTAGTGGGGTGTTAGATGTCTAGTGCCCTTATGGCTCTAATCTGGTAGTGGTAGTGGGGTGGACCTAGTCTCCATTATGGCTCTAATCTGGTAGTGGTAGTGGGGTGGTAGATGTCTAGTGCCCTTATGGCTCTAATCTGATAGTGGTAGTGGGGTGGTAGATACCTAGTCTCCATTATGGCTCTAATCTGATAGTGGTAGTGGGGTGGTAGATGCCTAGTGCCCTTATGGCTCTAATCTGATAGTGGAAGTGGGGTGGTAGATACCTAGTCTCCATTATGGCTCTAATCTGATAGTGGTAGTGGGGTGGTAGATACCTAGTCTCCATTTTGGCTCTAATCTGGTAGTGGTAGTGTGCTGGTAGATACCAAGTCTCCATTATGGCTCTAATCTTATAAAGAAAGTTGGGTGGTAGATGTCTAGTCTCCGTTTTAGGCTCTAATCTGGTAGTAGTAGTGGGGTGTTAGATGTCTAGTGCCCTTATGGCTCTAATCTGGTAGTGGTAGTGGGGTGGTAGATGCCTAGTGCCCTTATGGCTCTAATCTGATAGTGGTAGTGTGGTGGTAGATGCCTAGTGCCCCTATGGCTCTAATCTGATAGTGGTAGTGGGGTGGTAGATACCTAGTCTCCATTATGGCTCTAATCTGGTAGTGGTAGTGGGGTGGTAGATACCTAGTCTCCATTATGGCTCTAATCTGATAGTTGTAGTGGGAAGGTAGATGCCTAGTGCCTTTATGGCTCTAATCTGATTGTGGTAGTGGGGTGGTAGATACCTAGTCTCCATTATGGCTCTAATCTGATAGTGGTAGTGGGGTGGTAGATGCCTAGTGCCTTTATGGCTCTAATCTGATAGTGGTAGCGGGGTGGTAGATGCCTTGTGCCCTTATGGCTCTAATCTGATAGTGGTAGTGGGGTGGTAGATGCCTAGTGCCCTTATGGCTCTAATCTGATAGTGGTAGTGGGTTGGTAGATACCTAGTCTCCATTATGGCTCTAATCTGATAGTGGTAGTGGGGTGATAGATGCCAAGTGCCCTTATGGCTCTAATCTGATAGTGGTAGTGGGGTGGTAGATGCCTAGTGCCCTTATGGTTCTAATCTGATATAGGTAGTGGGGTGGTAGATGTCTAGTCTCCATTATGGCTCTAATCTGATGGTGGTAGTGGGGTGGTAGATACCTAGTCTCCATTATTGCTCTAATCTGATAGTGGTAGTGAGGTGGTAGATGCCTAGTGCCCGTATGGCTCTAATCTGATAGAGGTAGTGGGGTGGTAGATGCTTAGAGCCCTTATGGCTCTAATCTGATAGTGGTAGTGGGGTGGTAGATGCCTAGTGCCCTTATGGCTCTAATCTGATATAGGTTTTGGGGTGGTAGATGTCTAGTCTCCATTATGGCTCTAATCTGGTAGTGGTAGTGTGCTGGTAGATACCAAGTCTCCATTATGGCTCTAATCTTATAAAGGTAGTTGGGTGGTAGATGTCTAGTCTCTGTTTTAGGCTCTAATCTGGTAGTAGTAGTGGGGTGTTAGATGTCTAGTGCCCTTATGGCTCTAATCTGGTAGTGGTAGTGGGGTGGTAGATACCTAGTCTCCATTATGGCTCTAATCTGATAGTGGTAGTGGGGTGGTAGATACCTAGTCTCCATTATTGCTCTAATCTGATAGTGGTAGTGAGGTGGTAGATGCCTAGTGCCCTTATGGCTCTAATCTGATAGTGGTAGTGGGGTGGTAGATGCTTAGAGCCCTTATGGCTCTAATCTGATAGTGGTAGTGGGGTGGTAGATGCCTAGTGCCCTTATGGCTCTAATCTGATATAGGTTTTGGGGTGGTAGATGTCTAGTCTCCATTATGGCTCTAATCTGGTAGTGGTAGTGTGCTGGTAGATACCAAGTCTCCATTATGGCTCTAATCTTATAAAGGTAGTTGGGTGGTAGATGTCTAGTCTCTGTTTTAGGCTCTAATCTGGTAGTAGTAGTGGGGTGGTAGATACCAAGTCTCCATTATGGCTCTAATCTGATAGTGGGAGTGGGGTGGTAGATGTCTAGGGCCCTTATGGCTCTAATCTGATAGTGGTAGTGTGGTGGTAGATGCCTAGTGCCCCTATGGCTCTAATCTGATATTGGTAGTGGGGTGGTAGATTCCTAGTCTCCATTATGACTCTAATCTGGTAGTGGTAGAGGGGTGGTAGATACCAAGTCTGCATTATGGCTCTAATCTGATAGTGGTAGTGGGGTGGTAGATACCTAGTCTCCATTATGGCTCTAATCTGATAGTTGTAGTGGGAAGGTAGATGCCTAGTGCCTTTATGGCTCTAATCTGATAGTGGTAGTGGGGTGGTAGATGCCTAGTGCCCTTATGGCTCTAATCTGATAGTGGTAGTGGGGTGGTAGATACCAAGTGCCCTTATGGCTCTAATCTGATAGTGGGAGTGGGGTGGTAGATACCTAGTCTCCATTATGGCTCTAATCTGATAGAAGTAGTGGGGTGATAGATACCTAGTCTCCATTATGGCTCTAATCTGATAGTGATAGTGGGGTGGTAGATGTCTAGTGCCCTTATGGCTCTAATCTGATAGTGGTAGCGGGGTGGTAGATGCCTAGTGCCCTTATGGTTCTAATTTGATAGTGGTAGTGTGGTGGTAGTTGCCTAGTGCCCCTATGGCTCTAATCTGATAGTGGTAGTGGGGTGGTAGATACCTAGTCTCCATTATGGCTCTAATCTGATAGTGGTAGTGGGGTGATAGATGCCAAGTGCCCTTATGGCTCTAATCTGATAGAGGTAGTGGGGTGGTAGATACCTAGTCTCCATTATGGCTCCAATCTGATAGTGGTAGTGGGGTGGTAGATACCTAGTCTCCATTATGGCTCTAATCTGATAGTGGTAGTGGGGTGGTAGATGCCTAGTGCCCTTATGGCTCTAATCTGATAGTGGTAGTGGGGTGGTAGATACCTAGTCTCCATTATGGCTCTAATCTGATAGTGGGAGTGGGGTGGTAGATGTCTAGTGCCCTTATGGCTCTAATCTGGTAGTGGTAGTGTGCTGGTAGATACCAAGTCTCCATTATGGCTCTAATCTTATAAAGAAAGTTGGGTGGTTCTAATCTGGTAGTGGTAGTGGGGTGGTAGATACCTAGTCTCCATTATGGCTCTAATCTGATAGTGGGAGTGGGGTGGTAGATGTCTAGTGCCCTTATGGCTCTAATCTGGTAGTGGTAGTGTGCTGGTAGATACCAAGTCTCCATTATGGCTCTAATCTTATAAAGGCAGTTGGGTGGTAGATGTCTAGTCTCTGTTTTAGGCTCTAATCTGGTAGTAGTAGTGGGGTGTTAGATGTCTAGTGCCCTTATGGCTCTAATCTGGTAGTGGTAGTGGGGTGGTAGATACCTAGTCTCCATTATGGCTCTAATCTGATAGTGGGAGTGGGGTGGTAGATACCTAGTCTCCATTATGGCTCTAATCTGATAGTTGTAGTGGGAAGGTAGATGCCTAGTGCCTTTATGGCTCTAATCTGATTGTGGTAGTGGGGTGGTAGATACCTAGTCTCCATTATGGCTCTAATCTGATAGTGGTAGTGGGGTGTTAGATGTCTAGTGCCCTTATGGCTCTAATATGATAGTGGTAGCGGGGTGGTAGATGCCTTGTGCCCTTATGGCTCTAATCTGATAGTGGTAGTGGGGTGGTAGATGCCTAGTGCCCTTATGGCTCTAATCTGATAGTGGTAGTGGGTTGGTAGATACCTAGTCTCCATTATGGCTCTAATCTGATAGTGGTAGTGGGGTGATAGATGCCAAGTGCCCTTATGGCTCTAATCTGATAGTGGTAGTGGGGTGGTAGATGCCTAGTGCCCTTATGGTTCTAATCTGATATAGGTAGTGGGGTGGTAGATGTCTAGTCTCCATTATGGCTCTAATCTGATAGTGGTAGTGGGGTGGTAGATACCTAGTCTCCATTATTGCTCTAATCTGATAGTGGTAGTGAGGTGGTAGATGCCTAGTGCCCTTATGGCTCTAATCTGATAGTGGTAGTGTGGTGGTAGATGCTTAGTGCCCCTATGGCTCTAATCTGATATTGGTAGTGGGGTGGTAGATGCCTAGTGCCCTTATGGCTCTAATCTGATATAGGTTTGGGGTGGTAGATGTCTAGTCTCCATTATGGCTCTAATCTGGTAGTGGTAGTGTGCTGGTAGATACCAAGTCTCCATTATGGCTCTAATCTTATAAAGGTAGTTGGGTGGTAGATGTCTAGTCTCTGTTTTAGGCTCTAATCTGGTAGTAGTAGTGGGGTGTTAGATGTCTAGTGCCCTTATGGCTCTAATCTGGTAGTGGTAGTGGGGTGGTAGATACCAAGTCTCCATTATGGCTCTAATCTGATAGTGGGAGTGGGGTGGTAGATGTCTAGAGCCCTTATGGCTCTAATCTGATAGTGGTAGTGTGGTGGTAGATGCCTAGTGCCCCTATGGCTCTAATCTGATATTGGTAGTGGGGTGGTAGATTCCTAGTCTCCATTATGGCTCTAATCTGGTAGTGGTAGAGGGGTGGTAGATACCAAGTCTGCATTATGGCTCTAATCTGATAGTGGTAGTGGGGTGGTAGATACCTAGTCTCCATTATGGCTCTAATCTGATAGTTGTAGTGGGAAGGTAGATGCCTAGTGCCTTTATGGCTCTAATCTGATAGTGGTAGTGGGGTGGTAGATGCCTAGTGCCCTTATGGCTTTAATCTGATAGTGGAAGTGGGGTGGTAGATGCCTAGTGCCCTTATGGCTCTAATCTGAAAGTGGTAGTGGGGTGGTAGATACCTAGTCTGCCTAGTGCCTAGTGCCCTTATGGCTCTAATCTGATAGTGGTAGTGGGGTGGTAGATACCAAGTGCCCTTATGGCTCTAATCTGATAGTGGGAGTGGGGTGGTAGATACCTAGTCTCCATTATGGCTCTAATCTGATAGAAGTAGTGGGGTGATAGATACCTAGTCTCCATTATGGCTCTAATCTGATAGTGGTAGTGGGGTGGTAGATGTCTAGTGCCCTTATGGCTCTAATCTGATAGTGGTAGCGGGGTGGTAGATGCCTAGTGCCCTTATGGTTCTAATTTGATAGTGGTAGTGTGGTGGTAGTTGCCTAGTGCCCCTATGGCTCTAATCTGATAGTGGTAGTGGGGTGGTAGATACCTAGTCTCCATTATGGCTCTAATCTGATAGTGGTAGTGGGGTGATAGATGCCAAGTGCCCTTATGGCTCTAATCTGATAGAGGTAGTGGGGTGGTAGATACCTAGTCTCCATTATGGCTCCAATCTGATAGTGGTAGTGGGGTGGTAGATACCAAGTCTCCATTATGGCTCTAATCTTATAAAGGTAGTTGGGTGGTAGATGTCTAGTCTCTGTTTTAGGCTCTAATCTGGTAGTAGTAGTGGGGTGTTAGATGTCTAGTGCCCTTATGGCTCTAATCTGGTAGTGGTAGTGGGGTGGTAGATACCAAGTCTCCATTATGGCTCTAATCTGATAGTGGGAGTGGGGTGGTAGATGTCTAGAGCCCTTATGGCTCTAATCTGATAGTGGTAGTGTGGTGGTAGATGCCTAGTGCCCCTATGGCTCTAATCTGATATTGGTAGTGGGGTGGTAGATTCCTAGTCTCCATTATGGCTCTAATCTGGTAGTGGTAGAGGGGTGGTAGATACCAAGTCTGCATTGTGGCTCTAATCTGATAGTGGTAGTGGGGTGGTAGATACCTAGTCTCCATTATGGCTCTAATCTGATAGTTGTAGTGGGAAGGTAGATGCGTAGTGCCTTTATGGCTCTAATCTGATAGTGGTAGTGGGGTGGTAGATGCCTAGTGCCCTTATGGCTTTAATCTGATAGTGGAAGTGGGGTGGTAGATGCCTAGTGCCCTTATGGCTCTAATCTGAAAGTGGTAGTGGGGTGGTAGATACCTAGTCTGCCTAGTGCCTAGTGCCCTTATGGCTCTAATCTGATAGTGGTAGTGGGGTGGTAGATACCAAGTGCCCTTATGGCTCTAATCTGATAGTGGGAGTGGGGTGGTAGATACCTAGTCTCCATTATGGCTCTAATCTGATAGAAGTAGTGGGGTGATAGATACCTAGTCTCCATTATGGCTCTAATCTGATAGTGGTAGTGGGGTGGTAGATGTCTAGTGCCCTTATGGCTCTAATCTGATAGTGGTAGCGGGGTGGTAGATGCCTAGTGCCCTTATGGTTCTAATTTGATAGTGGTAGTGTGGTGGTAGTTGCCTAGTGCCCGTATGGCTCTAATCTGATAGTGGTAGTGGGGTGGTAGATACCTAGTCTCCATTATGGCTCTAATCTGATAGTGGTAGTGGGGTGATAGATGCCAAGTGCCCTTATGGCTCTAATCTGATAGTGGTAGTGGGGTGGTAGATACCTAGTCTCCATTATGGCTCCAATCTGATAGTGGTAGTGGGGTGGTAGATACCTAGTCTCCATTATGGCTCTAATCTGATAGTGGTAGTGGGGTGGTAGATACCTAGTCTCCATTATGGCTCTAATCTGATAGTGGTAGTGGGGTGGTAGATGCCTAGTGCCCTTATGGCTCTAATCTGATAGTGGTAGTGGGGTGGTAGATACCTAGTCTCCATTTTGGCTCTAATCTGGTAGTGGTAGTGTGCTGGTAGATACCAAGTCTCCATTATGGCTCTAATCTTATAAAGAAAGTTGGGTGGTTCTAATCTGGTAGTGGTAGTGGGGTGGTAGATACCTAGTCTCCATTATGGCTCTAATCTGATAGTGGTAGTGTGGTGGTAGATGCCTAGTGCCCCTATGGCTCTAATCTGATATTGGTAGTGGGGTGGTAGATTCCTAGTCTCCATTATGGCTCTAATCTGGTAGTGGTAGAGGGGTGGTAGATACCAAGTCTGCATTATGGCTCTAATCTGATAGTGGTAGTGGGGTGGTAGATACCTAGTCTCCATTATGGCTCTAATCTGATAGTTGTAGTGGGAAGGTAGATGCCTAGTGCCTTTATGGCTCTAATCTGATAGTGGTAGTGGGGTGGTAGATGCCTAGTGCCCTTATGGCTTTAATCTGATAGTGGAAGTGGGGTGGTAGATGCCTAGTGCCCTTATGGCTCTAATCTGAAAGTGGTAGTGGGGTGGTAGATACCTAGTCTGCCTAGTGCCTAGTGCCCTTATGGCTCTAATCTGATAGTGGTAGTGGGGTGGTAGATACCAAGTGCCCTTATGGCTCTAATCTGATAGTGGGAGTGGGGTGGTAGATACCTAGTCTCCATTATGGCTCTAATCTGATAGAAGTAGTGGGGTGATAGATACCTAGTCTCCATTATGGCTCTAATCTGATAGTGGTAGTGGGGTGGTAGATGTCTAGTGCCCTTATGGCTCTAATCTGATAGTGGTAGCGGGGTGGTAGATGCCTAGTGCCCTTATGGTTCTAATTTGATAGTGGTAGTGTGGTGGTAGTTGCCTAGTGCCCCTATGGCTCTAATCTGATAGTGGTAGTGGGGTGGTAGATACCTAGTCTCCATTATGGCTCTAATCTGATAGTGGTAGTGGGGTGATAGATGCCAAGTGCCCTTATGGCTCTAATCTGATAGAGGTAGTGGGGTGGTAGATACCTAGTCTCCATTATGGCTCCAATCTGATAGTGGTAGTGGGGTGGTAGATACCAAGTCTCCATTATGGCTCTAATCTTATAAAGGTAGTTGGGTGGTAGATGTCTAGTCTCTGTTTTAGGCTCTAATCTGGTAGTAGTAGTGGGGTGTTAGATGTCTAGTGCCCTTATGGCTCTAATCTGGTAGTGGTAGTGGGGTGGTAGATACCAAGTCTCCATTATGGCTCTAATCTGATAGTGGGAGTGGGGTGGTAGATGTCTAGAGCCCTTATGGCTCTAATCTGATAGTGGTAGTGTGGTGGTAGATGCCTAGTGCCCCTATGGCTCTAATCTGATATTGGTAGTGGGGTGGTAGATTCCTAGTCTCCATTATGGCTCTAATCTGGTAGTGGTAGAGGGGTGGTAGATACCAAGTCTGCATTGTGGATCTAATCTGATAGTGGTAGTGGGGTGGTAGATACCTAGTCTCCATTATGGCTCTAATCTGATAGTTGTAGTGGGAAGGTAGATGCGTAGTGCCTTTATGGCTCTAATCTGATAGTGGTAGTGGGGTGGTAGATGCCTAGTGCCCTTATGGCTTTAATCTGATAGTGGAAGTGGGGTGGTAGATGCCTAGTGCCCTTATGGCTCTAATCTGAAAGTGGTAGTGGGGTGGTAGATACCTAGTCTGCCTAGTGCCTAGTGCCCTTATGGCTCTAATCTGATAGTGGTAGTGGGGTGGTAGATACCAAGTGCCCTTATGGCTCTAATCTGATAGTGGGAGTGGGGTGGTAGATACCTAGTCTCCATTATGGCTCTAATCTGATAGAAGTAGTGGGGTGATAGATACCTAGTCTCCATTATGGCTCTAATCTGATAGTGGTAGTGGGGTGGTAGATGTCTAGTGCCCTTATGGCTCTAATCTGATAGTGGTAGCGGGGTGGTAGATGCCTAGTGCCCTTATGGTTCTAATTTGATAGTGGTAGTGTGGTGGTAGTTGCCTAGTGCCCGTATGGCTCTAATCTGATAGTGGTAGTGGGGTGGTAGATACCTAGTCTCCATTATGGCTCTAATCTGATAGTGGTAGTGGGGTGATAGATGCCAAGTGCCCTTATGGCTCTAATCTGATAGAGGTAGTGGGGTGGTAGATACCTAGTCTCCATTATGGCTCCAATCTGATAGTGGTAGTGGGGTGGTAGATACCTAGTCTCCATTATGGCTCTAATCTGATAGTGGTAGTGGGGTGGTAGATACCTAGTCTCCATTATGGCTCTAATCTGATAGTGGTAGTGGGGTGGTAGATGCCTAGTGCCCTTATGGCTCTAATCTGATAGTGGTAGTGGGGTGGTAGATACCTAGTCTCCATTTTGGCTCTAATCTGGTAGTGGTAGTGTGCTGGTAGATACCAAGTCTCCATTATGGCTCTAATCTTATAAAGAAAGTTGGGTGGTTCTAATCTGGTAGTGGTAGTGGGGTGGTAGATACCTAGTCTCCATTATGGCTCTAATCTGATAGTGGGAGTGGGGTGGTAGATGTCTAGTGCCCTTATGGCTCTAATCTGGTAGTGGTAGTGTGCTGGTAGATACCAAGTCTCCATTATGGCTCTAATCTTATAAAGGCAGTTGGGTGGTAGATGTCTAGTCTCTGTTTTAGGCTCTAATCTGGTAGTAGTAGTGGGGTGTTAGATGTCTAGTGCCCTTATGGCTCTAATCTGGTAGTGGTAGTGGGGTGGTAGATACCTAGTCTCCATTATGGCTCTAATCTGATAGTGGGAGTGGGGTGGTAGATGTCTAGTGCCCTTATGGCTCTAATCTGATAGTGGTAGTGTGGTGGTAGATGCCTAGTGCCCCTATGGCTCTAATCTGATAGTGGTAGTGGGGTGGTAGATACCTAGTCTCCATTATGGCTCTAATCTGATAGTGGTAGTGGGGTGATAGATGCCAAGTGCCCTTATGGCTCTAATCTGATAGAGGTAGTGGGGTGGTAGATACCTAGTCTCCATTATGGCTCCAATCTGATAGTGGTAGTGGGGTGGTAGATACCTAGTCTCCATTATGGCTCTAATCTGATAGTGGTAGTGGGGTGGTAGATACCTAGTCTCCATTATGGCTCTAATCTGATAGTGGTAGTGGGGTGGTAGATGCCTAGTGCCCTTATGGCTCTAATCTGATAGTGGTAGTGGGGTGGTAGATACCTAGTCTCCATTTTGGCTCTAATCTGGTAGTGGTAGTGTGCTGGTAGATACCAAGTCTCCATTATGGCTCTAATCTTATAAAGAAAGTTGGGTGGTTCTAATCTGGTAGTGGTAGTGGGGTGGTAGATACCTAGTCTCCATTATGGCTCTAATCTGATAGTGGGAGTGGGGTGGTAGATGTCTAGTGCCCTTATGGCTCTAATCTGGTAGTGGTAGTGTGCTGGTAGATACCAAGTCTCCATTATGGCTCTAATCTTATAAAGGCAGTTGGGTGGTAGATGTCTAGTCTCTGTTTTAGGCTCTAATCTGGTAGTAGTAGTGGGGTGTTAGATGTCTAGTGCCCTTATGGCTCTAATCTGGTAGTGGTAGTGGGGTGGTAGATACCTAGTCTCCATTATGGCTCTAATCTGATAGTGGGAGTGGGGTGGTAGATGTCTAGTGCCCTTATGGCTCTAATCTGATAGTGGTAGTGTGGTGGTAGATGCCTAGTGCCCCTATGGCTCTAATCTGATATTGGTAGTGGGGTGGTAGATTCCTAGTCTCCATTATGGCTCTAATCTGGTAGTGGTAGAGGGGTGGTAGATACCAAGTCTGCATTATGGCTCTAATCTGATAGTGGTAGTGGGGTGGTAGATACCTAGTCTCCATTATGGCTATAATCTGATAGTTGTAGTGGGAAGGTAGATGCCTAGTGCCTTTATGGCTCTAATCTGATAGTGGTAGTGGGGTGGTAGATGCCTAGTGCCCTTATGGCTTTAATCTGATAGTGGAAGTGGGGTGGTAGATGCCTAGTGCCCTTATGGCTCTAATCTGAAAGTGGTAGTGGGGTGGTAGATACCTAGTCTGCCTAGTGCCCTTATGGCTCTAATCTGATAGTGGTAGTGGGGTGGTAGATACCAAGTGCCCTTATGGCTCTAATCTGATAGTGGGAGTGGGGTGGTAGATACCTAGTCTCCATTATGGCTCTAATCTGATAGAAGTAGTGGGGTGATAGATACCTAGTCTCCATTATGGCTCTAATCTGATAGTGGTAGTGGGGTGGTAGATGTCTAGTGCCCTTATGGCTCTAATCTGATAGTGGTAGCGGGGTGGTAGATGCCTATTGCCCTTATGGTTCTAATCTGATAGTGGTAGTGTGGTGGTAGTTGCCTAGTGCCCCTATGGCTCTAATCTGATAGTGGTAGTGGGGTGGTAGATACCCAGTCTCCATTATGGCTCTAATCTGATAGTGGTAGTGGGGTGATAGATGCCAAGTGCCCTTATGGCTCTAATCTGATAGAGGTAGTGGGGTGGTAGATACCTAGTCTCCATTATGGCTCCAAACTGATAGTGGTAGTGGGGTGGTAGATACCTAGTCTCCATTATGGCTCTAATCTGATAGTGGTAGTGGGGTGGTAGACACCTAGTCTCCATTATGGCTCTAATCTGATAGTGGTAGTGGGGTGGTAGATGCCTAGTGCCCTTATGGCTCTAATCTGATAGTGGTAGTGGGGTGGTAGATACCTAGTCTCCATTTTGGCTCTAATCTGGTAGTGGTAGTGTGCTGGTAGATACCAAGTCTCCATTATGGCTCTAATCTTATAAAGAAAGTTGGGTGGTTCAAATCTGGTAGTGGTAGTGGGGTGGTAGATACCTAGTCTCCATTATGGCTCTAATCTGATAGTGGGAGTGGGGTGGTAGATGTCTAGTGCCCTTATGGCTCTAATCTGATAGTGGTAGCGGGGTGGTAGATGCCTAGTGCCCTTATGGTTCTAATCTGATAGTGGTAGTGTGGTTGTAGTTGCCTAGTGCCCCTATGGCTCTAATCTGATAGTGGTAGTCGGGTGGTAGATACCTAGTCTCCATTATGGCTCTAATCTGATAGTGGTAGTGGGGTGATAGATGCCAAGTGCCCTTATGGCTCTAATCTGATAGAGGTAGTGGGGTGGTAGATACCTAGTCTCCATTATGGCTCCAATCTGGTAGTGGTAGAGGGGTGGTAGATACCAAGTCTGCATTATGGCTCTAATCTGATAGTGGTAGTGGGGTGGTAGATACCTAGTCTCCATTATGGCTCTAATCTGATAGTTGTAGTGGGAAGGTAGATGCCTAGTGCCTTTATGGCTCTAATCTGAGTGGTAGTGGGGTGGTAGATGCCTAGTGCCCTTATGGCTTTAATCTGATAGTGGAAGTGGGGTGGTAGATGCCTAGTGCCCTTATGGCTCTAATCTGAAAGTGGTAGTGGGGTGGTAGATACCTAGTCTGCCTAGTGCCTAGTGCCCTTATGGCTCTAATCTGATAGTGGTAGTGGGGTGGTAGATACCAAGTGCCCTTATGGCTCTAATCTGATAGTGGGAGTGGGGTGGTAGATACCTAGTCTCCATTATGGCTCTAATCTGATAGAAGTAGTGGGGTGATAGATACCTAGTCTCCATTATGGCTCTAATCTGATAGTGGTAGTGGGGTGGTAGATGTCTAGTGCCCTTATGGCTCTAATCTGATAGTGGTAGCGGGGTGGTAGATGCCTAGTGCCCTTATGGTTCTAATCTGATAGTGGTAGTGTGGTGGTAGTTGCCTAGTGCCCCTATGGCTCTAATCTGATAGTGGTAGTGGGGTGGTAGATACCTAGTGTCCATTATGGCTCTAATCTGATAATGGTAGTGGGGTGATAGATGCCAAGTGCCCTTATGGCTCTAATCTGATAGAGGTAGTGGGGTGGTAGATACCTAGTCTCCATTATGGCTCCAATCTGATAGTGGTAGTGGGGTGGTAGATACCTAGTCTCCATTATGGCTCTAATCTGATGGTGGTAGTGGGGTGGTAGATACCTAGTCTCCATTATGGCTCCAATCTGATAGTTGTAGTGGGAAGGTAGATGCCTAGTGCCTTTATGGCTCCAATCTGATAGTGGTAGTGGGGTGGTAGACGCCTAGTCTCCATTATAGCTCTAATCTGATAGTGGTAGTGGGGTGGTAGATGTCTAGTGCCCTTATGGCTCTAATCTGATAGTGGTAGCGGGGTGGAAGATATCTAGTCTCCATTATGGCTTTAATCTGATAGTGGTAGTGGGGTGGTAGATGTCTAGTGCCCTTATGGCTCTAATCTGATAGTGGTAGCGGGGTGGAAGATATCTAGTCTCCATTATGGCTTTAATCTGATAGAGGTAGTGGGGTGGAAGATACCTAGTCTCCATTATGGCTCTAATCTGATAGAGGTAGTGGGGTGGTAGATACCTAGTCTCCATTATGTCTCTAATCTGGTAGTGGTAGTAGGGTGGTAGATACCTAGTCTCCATTATGGCTCTAATCTGGTAGTGGTAGTGGTGTGGTAGATACCTAATCTCCATTATGGCTCTAATCTGTTAGTGGTAGTGGGTTGGACCTATTCTCCATTATGGCTCTAATCTGAAAGTGGTAGTGGGGTGGTAGATGTCTAGTCTCCATTATGGCTCTAATCTGATAGAGGTAGTGGGGTGGTAGATGTCTAGTCTCCATTATGGCTCTAATCTGGTAGTAGTAGTGGGGTGGTAGATACCTAGTCTCCATTATGGCTCTAATCTGATAGAGGTAGTGGGGTATCAGATGTCTAGTCTCCCTTGTGGCTCTAATCTGATAGTGGTAGTGTGGTGGTAGATGCCAAGTGCCCTTATGGCTCTAATCTGGTAGTGGTAGTGTGCTGGTAGATACCAAGTCTCCATTATGGCTCTAATCTTATAAAAGTAGTTGGGTGGTAGATGTCTAGTCTCTGTTTTAGGCTCTAATCTGGTAGTAGTAGTGGGGTGTTAGATGTCTAGTGCCCTTATGGCTCTAATCTGGTAGTGGTAGTGGGGTGGTAGATACCTAGTCTCCATTATGGCTCTAATCTGATAGTGGTAGTGGGGTGGTAGATACCTAGTCTCCATTATGGCTCTAATCTGATAATGGTAGTGGGGTGGTAGATGCCTAGTGCCCTTATGGCTCTAATCTGATAGTGGTAGTGGGGTGGTAGATACCTAGTCTCCATTATGGCTCTAATCTGATAATGGTAGTGGGGTGGTAGATGCCTAGTGCCCTTATGGCTCTAATCTGATAGTGGTAGTGGGGTGGTAGATGCCTTGTGCCCTTATGGCTCTAATATGATAGTGGTAGTGGGGTGGTAGATACCTAGTCTCCATTATGGCTCTAATCTGATAGAAGTAGTGGGGTGATAGATACCTAGTCTCCATTATGGCTCTAATCTGATAGTGGTAGTGGGGTGGTAGATGTCTAGTGCCCTTATGGCTCTAATCTGATAGTGGTAGCGGGGTGGTAGATGCCTAGTGCCCTTATGGTTCTAATCTGATAGTGGTAGTTGCCTAGTGCCACTATGGCTCTAATCTGATAGTGGTAGTGGGGTGGTAGATACCTAGTGTCCATTATGGCTCTAATCTGATAGTGGTAGTGGGGTGATAGATGCCAAGTGCCCTTATGGCTCTAATCTGATAGAGGTAGTGGGGTGGTAGATACCTAGTCTCCATTATGGCTCCAATCTGATAGTGGTAGTGGGGTGGTAGATACCTAGTCTCCATTATGGCTCTAATCTGATGGTGGTAGTGGGGTGGTAGATACCTAGTCTCCATTATGGCTCCAATCTGATAGTTGTAGTGGGAAGGTAGATGCCTAGTGCCTTTATGGCTCCAATCTGATAGTGGTAGTGGGGTGGTAGATGCCTAGTCTCCATTATAGCTCTAATCTGATAGTGGTAGTGGGGTGGTAGATGTCTAGTGCCCTTATGGCTCTAATCTGATAGTGGTAGCGGGGTGGAAGATATCTAGTCTCCATTATGGCTTTAATCTGATAGTGGTAGTGGGGTGGAAGATACCTAGTCTCCATTATGGCTCTAATCTGATAGAGGTAGTGGGGTGGTAGATACCTAGTCTCCATTATGTCTCTAATCTGGTAGTGGTAGTAGGGTGGTAGATACCTAGTCTCCATTATGGCTCTAATCTGGTAGTGGTAGTGGTGTGGTAGATACCTAATCTCCATTATGGCTCTAATCTGTTAGTGGTAGTGGGTTGGACCTAGTCTCCATTATGGCTCTAATCTGAAAGTGGTAGTGGGGTGGTAGATGTCTAGTCTCCATTATGGCTCTAATCTGATAGAGGTAGTGGGGTGGTAGATGTCTAGTCTCCATTATGGCTCTAATCTGGTAGTAGTAGTGTTGTGGTAGATACCTAGTCTCCATTATGGCTCTAATCTGATAGAGGTAGTGGGGTATCAGATGTCTAGTCTCCCTTGTGGCTCTAATCTGATAGTGGTAGTGTGGTGGTAGATGCAAAGTGCCCTTATGGCTCTAATCTGGTAGTGGTAGTGTGCTGGTAGATACCAAGTCTCCATTATGGCTCTAATCTTATAAAAGTAGTTGGGTGGTAGATGTCTAGTCTCTGTTTTAGGCTCTAATCTGGTAGTAGTAGTGGGGTGTTAGATGTCTAGTGCCCTTATGGCTCTAATCTGGTAGTGGTAGTGGGGTGGTAGATACCTAGTCTCCATTATGGCTCTAATTTGATAGTGGGAGTGGGGTGGTAGATACCTAGTCTCCATTATGGCTCTAATCTGATAATGGTAGTGGGGTGGTAGATGCCTAGTGCCCTTATGGCTCTAATCTGATAGTGGTAGTGGGGTGGTAGATGCCTAGTGCCCTTATGGCTCTAATCTGATAGTGGTAGTGTGGTGGTAGATGCCTAGTGCCCTTATGGCTCTAATCTGATAGTGGTAGAGGGGTGGTAGATACCTAGTCTCCATTTTGGCTCTAATCTGGTAGTGGTAGTGTGCTGGTAGATACCAAGTCTCCATTATGGCTCTAATCTTATAAAGAAAGTTGGGTTGTAGATGTCTAGTCTCTGTTTTAGGCTCTAATCTGGTAGTAGTAGTGGGGTGTTAGATACCAAGTGCCCTTATGGCTCTAATCTGAAAGTGGTAGTGGGGTGGTAGATACCTAGTCTGCCTAGTGCCTAGTGCCCTTATGGCTCTAATCTGATAGTGGTAGTGGGGTGGTAGATACCAAGTGCCCTTATGGCTCTAATCTGATAGTGGGAGTGGGGTGGTAGATACCTAGTCTCCATTATGGCTCTAATCTGATAGAGGTAGTGGGGTGGTAAATGACTAGTCTCCCTTATGGCTCTAATCTGGTAGTGGTAGTGGGGTGGTAGATGCCTTGTGCCCTTATGGCTCTAATCTGATAGTGGTAGTGGGGTGGTAGATACCTAGTCTCCATTATGGCTCTAATCTGATAGTGGTAGTGGGGTGATAGATGCCAAGTGCCCTTATGGCTCTAATCTGATAGAGGTAGTGGGGTGATAGATACCTAGTCTCCATTATGGCTCCAATCTGATAGTGGTAGTGGGGTGGTAGATACATAGTCTCCATTATGGCTCTAATCTGATAGTGGTAGTGGGGTGGTAGATACCTAGTCTCCATTATGGCTCTAATCTGATAGTGGTAGTGGGGTGGTAGATACCTAGTCTCCATTATGGCTCTAATCTGATATAGGTAGTGCGGTGGTAGATGTCTAGTCTCCATTATGGCTCTAATCTGATAGTGGTAGTGGGGTGGTAGATACCTATTCTCCATTATTGCTCTAATCTGATAGTGGTAGTGAGGTGGTAGATGCCTAGTGCCTTTATGGCTCTAATCTGATAGTGGTAGTGGGGTGGTAGATACCTAGTCTCCCTTATGGCTCTAATCTGGTAGTGGTAGTGGGGTGGTAGATGCCTTGTGCCCTTATGGCTCTAATCTGATAGTGGTAGTGGGGTGGTAGATGCCTTGTGCCCTTATGGCTCTAATCTGATAGTGGTAGTGGGGTGGTAGATACCTAGTCTCCATTATGGCTCTAATCTGATAGTGGTAGTGGGGTGATAGATGCCAAGTGTCCTTTATGGCTCTAATCTGATAGAGGTAGTGGGGTGATAGATGCCTAGTCTCCATTATGGCTCTAATCTGATAGTGGTAGTGGGGTGGTAGATACATAGTCTCCATTATGGCTCTAATCTGATAGTGGTAGTGGGGTGGTAGATACCTAGTCTCCATTATGGCTCTAATCTGATATAGGTAGTGCGGTGGTAGATGTCTAGTCTCCATTATGGCTCTAATCTGATAGTGGTAGTGGGGTGGTAGATACCTAGTCTCCATTATTGCTCTAATCTGATAGTGGTAGTGGGGTGGTAGATGCTTAGAGCCCTTATGACTCTAATCTGATAGTGGTAGTGGGGTGGTAGATGCCTAGTGCCCTTATGGCTCTAATCTGATATAGGTAGTGGGGTGGTAGATGTCTAGTCTCCATTATGGCTCTAATCTGATAGTGGTAGTGGGGTGGTAGTTACCTAGTCTCCATTATGGCTTTAATCTGATAGTGGTAGTTGGGTGGGAGATACCAAGTGCCCTTATGGCTCTAATCTGATAGTGGGAGTGGGGTGGTAGATACCTAGTCTCCATTATGGCTCTAATCTGATAGAAGTATTGGGGTGATAGATACCTAGTCTCCATTATGGCTCTAATCTGATAGTGGTAGTGGGGTGGTAGATGTCTAGTGCCCTTATGGCTCTAATCTGATAGTGGTAGCGGGGTGTTAGATGCCTAGTGCCCTTATGGTTCTAATCTGATAGTGGTAGTGTGGTGGTAGTTGCCTAGTGCCCCTATGGCTCTAATCTGATAGTGGTAGTGGGGTGGTAGATACCTAGTGTCCATTATGGCTCTAATCTGATAGTGGTAGTGGGGTGATAGATGCCAAGTGCCCTTATGGCTCTAATCTGATAGAGGTAGTGGGGTGGTAGATACCTAGTCTCCATTATGGCTCCAATCTGATAGTGGTAGTGGGGTGGTAGATACCTAGTCTCCATTATGGCTCTAATCTGATGGTGGTAGTGGGGTGGTAGATACCTAGTCTCCATTATGGCTCCAATCTGATAGTTGTAGTGGGAAGGTAGATGCCTAGTGCCTTTATGGCTCCAATCTGATAGTGGTAGTGGGGTGGTAGATGCCTAGTCTCCATTATAGCTCTAATCTGATAGTGGTAGTGGGGTGGTAGATGTCTAGTGCCCTTATGGCTCTAATCTGATAGTGGTAGCGGGGTGGAAGATATCTAGTCTCCATTATGGCTTTAATCTGATAGTGGTAGTGGGGTGGTAGATGTCTAGTGCCCTTATGGCTCTAATCTGATAGTGGTAGCGGGGTGGAAGATATCTAGTCTCCATTATGGCTTTAATCTGATAGAGGTAGTGGGGTGGAAGATACCTAGTCTCCATTATGGCTCTAATCTGATAGAGGTAGTGGGGTGGTAGATACCTAGTCTCCATTATGTCTCTAATCTGGTAGTGGTAGTAGGGTGGTAGATACCTAGTCTCCATTATGGCTCTAATCTGGTAGTGGTAGTGGTGTGGTAGATACCTAATCTCCATTATGGCTCTAATCTGTTAGTGGTAGTGGGTTGGACCTAGTCTCCATTATGGCTCTAATCTGAAAGTGGTAGTGGGGTGGTAGATGTCTAGTCTCCATTATGGCTCTAATCTGATAGAGGTAGTGGGGTGGTAGATGTCTAGTCTCCATTATGGCTCTAATCTGGTAGTAGTAGTGGGGTGGTAGATACCTAGTCTCCATTATGGCTCTAATCTGATAGAGGTAGTGGGGTATCAGATGTCTAGTCTCCCTTGTGGCTCTAATCTGATAGTGGTAGTGTGGTGGTAGATGCCAAGTGCCCTTATGGCTCTAATCTGGTAGTGGTAGTGTGCTGGTAGATACCAAGTCTCCATTATGGCTCTAATCTTATAAAAGTAGTTGGGTGGTAGATGTCTAGTCTCTGTTTTAGGCTCTAATCTGGTAGTAGTAGTGGGGTGTTAGATGTCTAGTGCCCTTATGGCTCTAATCTGGTAGTGGTAGTGGGGTGGTAGATACCTAGTCTCCATTATGGCTCTAATTTGATAGTGGGAGTGGGGTGGTAGATACCTAGTCTCCATTATGGCTCTAATCTGATAATGGTAGTGGGGTGGTAGATGCCTAGTGCCCTTATGGCTCTAATCTGATAGTGGTAGTGGGGTGGTAGATGCCTTGTGCCCTTATGGCTCTAATCTGATAGTGGTAGTGGGGTGGTAGATACCTAGTCTCCATTATGGCTCTAATCTGATAGAAGTAGTGGGGTGATAGATACCTAGTCTCCATTATGGCTCTAATCTGATAGTGGTAGTGGGGTGGTAGATGTCTAGTGCCCTTATGGCTCTAATCTGATAGTGGTAGCGGGGTGGTAGATGCCTAGTGCCCTTATGGTTCTAATCTGATAGTGGTAGTGTGGTGGTAGTTGCCTAGTGCCCCTATGGCTCTAATCTGATAGTGGTAGTGGGGTGGTAGATACCTAGTGTCCATTATGGCTCTAATCTGATAGTGGTAGTGGGGTGATAGATGCCAAGTGCCCTTATGGCTCTAATCTGATAGAGGTAGTGGGGTGGTAGATACCTAGTCTCCATTATGGCTCCAATCTGATAGTGGTAGTGGGGTGGTAGATACCTAGTCTCCATTATGGCTCTAATCTGATGGTGGTAGTGGGGTGGTAGATACCTAGTCTCCATTATGGCTCCAATCTGATAGTTGTAGTGGGAAGGTAGATGCCTAGTGCCTTTATGGCTCCAATCTGATAGTGGTAGTGGGGTGGTAGATGCCTAGTCTCCATTATAGCTCTAATCTGATAGTGGTAGTGGGGTGGTAGATGTCTAGTGCCCTTATGGCTCTAATCTGATAGTGGTAGCGGGGTGGAAGATATCTAGTCTCCATTATGGCTTTAATCTGATAGTGGTAGTGGGGTGGAAGATACCTAGTCTCCATTATGGCTCTAATCTGATAGAGGTAGTGGGGTGGTAGATACCTAGTCTCCATTATGTCTCTAATCTGGTAGTGGTAGTAGGGTGGTAGATACCTAGTCTCCATTATGGCTCTAATCTGGTAGTGGTAGTGGTGTGGTAGATACCTAATCTCCATTATGGCTCTAATCTGTTAGTGGTAGTGGGTTGGACCTAGTCTCCATTATGGCTCTAATCTGAAAGTGGTAGTGGGGTGGTAGATGTCTAGTCTCCATTATGGCTCTAATCTGATAGAGGTAGTGGGGTGGTAGATGTCTAGTCTCCATTATGGCTCTAATCTGGTAGTAGTAGTGGGGTGGTAGATACCTAGTCTCCATTATGGCTCTAATCTGATAGAGGTAGTGGGGTATCAGATGTCTAGTCTCCCTTGTGGCTCTAATCTGATAGTGGTAGTGTGGTGGTAGATGCCAAGTGCCCTTATGGCTCTAATCTGGTAGTGGTAGTGTGCTGGTAGATACCAAGTCTCCATTATGGCTCTAATCTTATAAAAGTAGTTGGGTGGTAGATGTCTAGTCTCTGTTTTAGGCTCTAATCTGGTAGTAGTAGTGGGGTGTTAGATGTCTAGTGCCCTTATGGCTCTAATCTGGTAGTGGTAGTGGGGTGGTAGATACCTAGTCTCCATTATGGCTCTAATTTGATAGTGGGAGTGGGGTGGTAGATACCTAGTCTCCATTATGGCTCTAATCTGATAATGGTAGTGGGGTGGTAGATGCCTAGTGCCCTTATGGCTCTAATCTGATAGTGGTAGTGGGGTGGTAGATGCCTAGTGCCCTTATGGCTCTAATCTGATAGTGGTAGTGTGGTGGTAGATGCCTAGTGCCCTTATGGCTCTAATCTGATAGTGGTAGAGGGGTGGTAGATACCTAGTCTCCATTTTGGCTCTAATCTGGTAGTGGTAGTGTGCTGGTAGATACCAAGTCTCCATTATGGCTCTAATCTTATAAAGAAAGTTGGGTTGTAGATGTCTAGTCTCTGTTTTAGGCTCTAATCTGGTAGTAGTAGTGGGGTGTTAGATACCAAGTGCCCTTATGGCTCTAATCTGAAAGTGGTAGTGGGGTGGTAGATACCTAGTCTGCCTAGTGCCTAGTGCCCTTATGGCTCTAATCTGATAGTGGTAGTGGGGTGGTAGATACCAAGTGCCCTTATGGCTCTAATCTGATAGTGGGAGTGGGGTGGTAGATACCTAGTCTCCATTATGGCTCTAATCTGATAGAGGTAGTGGGGTGGTAAATGACTAGTCTCCCTTATGGCTCTAATCTGGTAGTGGTAGTGGGGTGGTAGATGCCTTGTGCCCTTATGGCTCTAATCTGATAGTGGTAGTGGGGTGGTAGATACCTAGTCTCCATTATGGCTCTAATCTGATAGTGGTAGTGGGGTGATAGATGCCAAGTGCCCTTATGGCTCTAATCTGATAGAGGTAGTGGGGTGATAGATACCTAGTCTCCATTATGGCTCCAATCTGATAGTGGTAGTGGGGTGGTAGATACATAGTCTCCATTATGGCTCTAATCTGATAGTGGTAGTGGGGTGGTAGATACCTAGTCTCCATTATGGCTCTAATCTGATAGTGGTAGTGGGGTGGTAGATACCTAGTCTCCATTATGGCTCTAATCTGATATAGGTAGTGCGGTGGTAGATGTCTAGTCTCCATTATGGCTCTAATCTGATAGTGGTAGTGGGGTGGTAGATACCTATTCTCCATTATTGCTCTAATCTGATAGTGGTAGTGAGGTGGTAGATGCCTAGTGCCTTTATGGCTCTAATCTGATAGTGGTAGTGGGGTGGTAGATACCTAGTCTCCCTTATGGCTCTAATCTGGTAGTGGTAGTGGGGTGGTAGATGCCTTGTGCCCTTATGGCTCTAATCTGATAGTGGTAGTGGGGTGGTAGATGCCTTGTGCCCTTATGGCTCTAATCTGATAGTGGTAGTGGGGTGGTAGATGCCTTGTGCCCTTATGGCTCTAATCTGATAGTGGTAGTGGGGTGGTAGATACCTAGTCTCCATTATGGCTCTAATCTGATAGTGGTAGTGGGGTGATAGATGCCAAGTGCCCTTATGGCTCTAATCTGATAGAGGTAGTGGGGTGATAGATACCTAGTCTCCATTATGGCTCCAATCTGATAGTGGTAGTGGGGTGGTAGATACATAGTCTCCATTATGGCTCTAATCTGATAGTGGTAGTGGGGTGGTAGATACCTAGTCTCCATTATGGCTCTAATCTGATATAGGTAGTGCGGTGGTAGATGTCTAGTCTCCATTATGGCTCTAATCTGATAGTGGTAGTGGGGTGGTAGATACCTAGTCTCCATTATTGCTCTAATCTGATAGTGGTAGTGGGGTGGTAGATGCTTAGAGCCCTTATGACTCTAATCTGATAGTGGTAGTGGGGTGGTAGATGCCTAGTGCCCTTATGGCTCTAATCTGATATAGGTAGTGGGGTGGTAGATGTCTAGTCTCCATTATGGCTCTAATCTGATAGTGGTAGTGGGGTGGTAGTTACCTAGTCTCCATTATGGCTTTAATCTGATAGTGGTAGTTGGGTGGGAGATGCCTAGTCTCCATTATGGCTCTAATCTGATAGAGGTAGAGGGGTGGTAGATACCTAGTCTCCATTATGGCTCTAATCTGATAGAGGTAGAGGGGTGGTAGATACCTAGTCTCCATTATGGCTCTAATCTGATAGTGTTAGTGGGGTGGTAGATACCTAGTCTCCATTATGGCTCTAATCTGATAGTGGTAGTGGGTTGGTAGATGTCTAGTGCCCTTATTGCTCTAATCTGATAGTGTTAGCGGGGTGGTAGATGCCTAGTGCCCTTTTGGCTCTAATCTGCTAGTGGTAGTGGGGTGGTAGATAACTTGTCTCCATTATGGCTCTAATCTGATAGTGGTAGTGGGGTGGTAGATGTCTAGTGCCCTTATAGCTCTAATCTGATAGTGGTAGTGGGGTGGTAGATACCTAGTCTCCCTTATGGCTCTAATCTGATAGTGGTAGTGGGGTGGTATATGTCTCCGTTTTGGCTCTAATCTGGTAGTGGTAGTGGGGTGGTAGATACCTAGTCTCAATTATGGCTCTAATCTGATAGAGGTAGTGGGGTGGTAAATGACTAGTGCCCTTATCGCTCTAATCTGATAGAGGTAGTGGGGTGGTAGATGCTTAGAGCCCTTATGGCTCTAATCTGATAGTGGTAGTGGGGTGGTAGATGCCTAGTGCCCTTATGGCTCTAATCTGATATAGGTAGTGGGGTGGTAGATGTCTAGTCTCCATTATGGCTCTAATCTGATAGTAGTAGTGGGGTGGTAGATACCTAGTCTCCATTATGGCTCTAATCTGATAGTGGAAGTGGGGTGGTAGATGCCTAGTGCCCTTATGGCTCTAATCTGATAGTGGTAGTGGGGTGGTAGATACCAAGTGCCCTTATGGCTCTAATCTGATAGTGGGAGTGGGGTGGTAGATACCTAGTCTCCATTATGGCTCTAATCTGATAGTGGAAGTGGGGTGGTAGATGCCTAGTGCCCTTATGGCTCTAATCTGATAGTGGTAGTGGGGTGGTAGATACCAAGTGCCCTTATGGCTCTAATCTGATAGTGGGAGTGGGGTGGTAGATTTCTAGTCTCCATTATGGCTCTAATCTGATAGAGGTAGAGGGGTGGTAGATACCTAGTCTCCATTATGGCTCTAATCTGATAGAGGTAGAGGGGTGGTAGATACCTAGTCTCCATTATGGCTCTAATCTGATAGTGGTAGTGGGGTGGTAGATACCTAGTCTCCATTATGGCTCTAATCTGATAGTGGTAGTGGGGTGGTAGATGTCTAGTGCCCTTATGGCTCTAATCTGATAGTGGTAGTGGGGTGGTAGATGCCTAGTGCCCTTATGGCTCTAATCTGATAGTGGTAGTGGGGTGGTAGATACATCGTCTCCATTATGGCTCTAATCTGATAGTGGTAGTGGGGTGATAGATGCCTAGTGCCCTTATGGCTCTAATCTGATAGTGGTAGTGGGGTGGTAGATACCTAGTCTCCATTTTGGCTCTAATCTGGTAGTGGTAGTGTGCTGGTAGATACCAAGTCTCCATTATGGCTCTAATCTTATAAAGAAAGTTGGGTGGTTCTAATCTGGTAGTGGTAGTGGGGTGGTAGATACCTAGTCTCCATTATGGCTCTAATCTGATAGTGGGAGTGGGGTGGTAGATGTCTAGTGCCCTTATGGCTCTAATCTGATAGTGGTAGCGGGGTGGTAGATGCCTAGTGCCCTTATGGTTCTAATCTGATAGTGGTAGTGTGGTGGTAGTTGCCTAGTGCCCCTATGGCTCTAATCTGATAGTGGTAGTGGGGTGGTAGATACCTAGTCTCCATTATGGCTCTAATCTGATAGTGGAAGTGGGGTGGTAGATGCCTAGTGCCCTTATGGCTCTAATCTGATAGTGGTAGTGGGGTGGTAGATACCAAGTGCCCTTATGGCTCTAATCTGATAGTGGGAGTGGGGTGGTAGATACCTAGTCTCCATTATGGCTCTAATCTGATAGAAGTAGTGGGGTGATAGATACCTAGTCTCCATTATGGCTCTAATCTGATAGTGGTAGTGGGGTGGTAGATGTCTAGTGCCCTTATGGCTCTAATCTGATAGTGGTAGCGGGGTGGTAGATGCCTAGTGCCCTTATGGTTCTAATCTGATAGTGGTAGTGTGGTGGTAGTTGCCTAGTGCCCCTATGGCTCTAATCTGATAGTGGTAGTGGGGTGGTAGATACCTAGTGTCCATTATGGCTCTAATCTGATAGTGGTAGTGGGGTGATAGATGCCAAGTGCCCTTATTGCTCTAATCTGATAGAGGTAGTGGGGTGGTAGATACCTAGTCTCCATTGTGGCTCCAATCTGATAGTGGTAGTGGGGTGGTAGATACCTAGTCTCCATTATGGCTCTAATCTGATGGTGGTAGTGGGGTGGTAGATACCTAGTCTCCATTATGGCTCTAATCTGATAGTTGTAGTGGGAAGGTAGATGCCTAGTGCCTTTATGGCTCCAATCTGATAGTGGTAGTGGGGTGGTAGATGCCTAGTCTCCATTATAGCTCTAATCTGATAGTGGTAGTGGGGTGGTAGATGTCTAGTGCCCTTATGGCTCTAATCTGATAGTGGTAGCGGGGTGGTAGATGCCTAGTGCCCTTATGGTTCTAATCTGATAGTGGTAGTGTGGTGGTAGATGCCTAGTGCCCTTATGGCTCTAATCTGATAGTGGTAGTGGGGTGGAATATATCTAGTCTCCATTATGGCTTTAATCTGATAGTGGTAGTGGGGTGGAAGATACATAGTCTCCATTATGGCTCTAATCTGATAGAGGTAGTGGGGTGGTAGATACCTAGTCTCCATTATGTCTCTAATCTGGTAGTGGTAGTAGGGTGGTAGATACCTAGTCTCCATTATGGTTCTAATCTGGTAGTGGTAGTGGTGTGGTAGATACCTAATCTCCATTATGGCTCTAATCTGTTAGTGGTAGTGGGTTGGACCTAGTCTCCATTATGGCTCTAATCTGAAAGTGGTAGTGGGGTGGTAGATGCCTAGTCTCCATTATGGCTCTAATCTGATAGAGGTAGTGGGGTGGTAGATGTCTAGTCTCCATTATGGCTCTAATCTGGTAGTAGTAGTGGGGTGGTAGATACCTAGTCTCCATTATGGCTCTAATCTGATAGAGGTAGTGGGGTATCAGATGTCTAGTCTCCCTTGTGGCTCTAATCTGATAGTGGTAGTGTGGTGGTAGATGCCAAGTGCCCTTATGGCTCTAATCTGGTAGTGGTAGTGTGCTGGTAGATACCAAGTCTCCATTATGGCTCTAATTTGATAGTGGGAGTGGGGTGGTAGATACCTAGTCTCCATTATGGCTCTAATCTGATAATGGTAGTGGGGTGGTAGATGCCTAGTGCCCTTATGGCTCTAATCTGATAGTGGTAGTGGGGTGGTAGATGCCTAGAGCCCTTATGGCTCTAATCTGATAGTGGTAGTGTGGTGGTAGATGCCTAGTGCCCTTATGGCTCTAATCTGATAGTGGTAGAGGGGTGGTAGATGCCTAGTCTCCATTTTGGCTCTAATCTGGTAGTGGTAGTGGGGTGTTAGATGTCTAGTGCCCTTATGGCTCTAATCTGGTAGTGGTAGTGGGGTGGTAGATACCTAGTCTCCATTATGGCTCTAATTTGATAGTGGGAGTGGGGTGGTAGATACCTCTTCTCCATTATGGCTCTAATCTGATAATGGTAGTGGGGTGGTAGATGCCTAGTGCCATTATGGCTCTAATCTGATAGTGGTAGTGGGGTGGTAGATGCCTAGAGCCCTTATGGCTCTAATCTGATAGTGGTAGTGTGGTGGTAGATGCCTAGTGCCCTTATGGCTCTAATCTGATAGTGGTAGGGGGGTGGTAGATGCCTAGTCTCCATTTTGGCTCTAATCTGGTAGTGGTAGTGTGCTGGTAGATACCAAGTCTCCATTATGGCTCTAATCTTATAAAGAAAGTTGGGTTGTAGATGTCTAGTCTCTGTTTTAGGCTCTAATCTGGTAGTAGTAGTGGGGTGTTAGATACCAAGTGCCCTTATAGCTCTAATCTGAAAGTGGTAGTGGGGTGGTAGATACCTAGTCTGCCTAGTGCCTAGTGCCCTTATGGCTCTAATCTGATAGTGGTAGTGGGGTGGTAGATACCAAGTGCCCTTATGGCTCTAATCTGATAGTGGTAGTGGGGTGGAATATATCTAGTCTCCATTATGGCTTTAATCTGATAGTGGTAGTGGGGTGGAAGATACATAGTCTCCATTATGGCTCTAATCTGATAGAGGTAGTGGGGTGGTAGATACCTAGTCTCCATTATGTCTCTAATCTGGTAGTGGTAGTAGGGTGGTAGATACCTAGTCTCCATTATGGTTCTAATCTGGTAGTGGTAGTGGTGTGGTAGATACCTAATCTCCATTATGGCTCTAATCTGTTAGTGGTAGTGGGTTGGACCTAGTCTCCATTATGGCTCTAATCTGAAAGTGGTAGTGGGGTGGTAGATGCCTAGTCTCCATTATGGCTCTAATCTGATAGAGGTAGTGGGGTGGTAGATGTCTAGTCTCCATTATGGCTCTAATCTGGTAGTAGTAGTGGGGTGGTAGATACCTAGTCTCCATTATGGCTCTAATCTGATAGAGGTAGTGGGGTATCAGATGTCTAGTCTCCCTTGTGGCTCTAATCTGATAGTGGTAGTGTGGTGGTAGATGCCAAGTGCCCTTATGGCTCTAATCTGGTAGTGGTAGTGTGCTGGTAGATACCAAGTCTCCATTATGGCTCTAATTTGATAGTGGGAGTGGGGTGGTAGATACCTAGTCTCCATTATGGCTCTAATCTGATAATGGTAGTGGGGTGGTAGATGCCTAGTGCCCTTATGGCTCTAATCTGATAGTGGTAGTGGGGTGGTAGATGCCTAGAGCCCTTATGGCTCTAATCTGATAGTGGTAGTGTGGTGGTAGATGCCTAGTGCCCTTATGGCTCTAATCTGATAGTGGTAGAGGGGTGGTAGATGCCTAGTCTCCATTTTGGCTCTAATCTGGTAGTGGTAGTGGGGTGTTAGATGTCTAGTGCCCTTATGGCTCTAATCTGATAGTGGTAGTGGGGTGGTAGATACCTAGTCTCCATTATGGCTCTAATCTGATAGTGGTAGTGGGGTGGTAGATACCTCTTCTCCATTATGGCTCTAATCTGATAATGGTAGTGGGGTGGTAGATGCCTAGTGCCCTTATGGCTCTAATCTGATAGTGGTAGTGGGGTGGTAGATGCCTAGAGCCCTTATGGCTCTAATCTGATAGTGGTAGTGTGGTGGTAGATGCCTAGTGCCCTTATGGCTCTAATCTGATAGTGGTAGAGGGGTGGTAGATGCCTAGTCTCCATTTTGGCTCTAATCTGGTAGTGGTAGTGTGCTGGTAGATACCAAGTCTCCATTATGGCTCTAATCTTATAAAGAAAGTTGGGTTGTAGATGTCTAGTCTCTGTTTTAGGCTCTAATCTGGTAGTAGTAGTGGGGTGTTAGATACCAAGTGCCCTTATAGCTCTAATCTGAAAGTGGTAGTGGGGTGGTAGATACCTAGTCTGCCTAGTGCCTAGTGCCCTTATGGCTCTAATCTGATAGTGGTAGTGGGGTGGTAGATACCAAGTGCCCTTATGGCTCTAATCTGATAGTGGGAGTGGGGTGGTAGATACCTAGTCTCCATTATGGCTCTAATCTGATAGAGGTAGTGGGGTGGTAGATGCCTTGTGCCCTTATGGCTCTAATCTGATAGTGGTAGTGGGGTGGTAGATGCCTTGTGCCCTTATGGCTCTAATCTGATAGTGGTAGTGGGGTGGTAGATACCTAGTCTCCATTATGGCTCTAATCTGATAGTGGTAGTGGGGTGATAGATGCCAAGTGCCCTTATGGCTCTAATCTGATAGAGGTAGTGGGGTGATAGATACCTAGTCTCCATTATGGCTCTAATCTGATAGTGGTAGTGGGGTGGTAGATACCTATTCTCCATTATGGCTCCAATCTGATAGTGGTAGTGGGGTGGTAGATACATAGTCTCCATTATGGCTCTAATCTGATAGTGGTAGTGGGGTGGTAGATACCTAGTCTCCATTATGGCTCTAATCTGATAGTGGTAGTGGGGTGGTAGATACCTAGTCTCCATTATGGCTCTAATCTGATATAGGTAGTGCGGTGGTAGATGTCTAGTCTCCATTATGGCTCTAATCTGATAGTGGTAGTGGGGTGGTAGATACCTATTCTCCATTATTGCTCTAATCTGATAGTGGTAGTGAGGTGGTAGATGCTTAGTGCCCTTATGGCTCTAATCTGATAGTGGTAGTGGGGTGGTAGATACCTAGTCTCCATTATGGCTCTAATCTGATAGTGGTAGTGGGGTGGTAGATACCTAGTCTCCCTTATGGCTCTAATCTGGTAGTGGTAGTGGGGTGGTAGATGCCTTGTGCCCTTATGGCTCTAATCTGATAGTGGTAGTGGGGTGGTAGATGCCTTGTGCCCTTATGGCTCTAATCTGATAGTGGTAGTGGGGTGGTAGATACCTAGTCTCCATTATGGCTCTAATCTGATAGTGGTAGTGGGGTGATAGATGCCAAGTGCCCTTATGGCTCTAATCTGATAGAGGTAGTGGGGTGATAGATACCTAGTCTCCATTATGGCTCTAATCTGATAGTGGTAGTGGGGTGGTAGATACCTAGTCTCCATTATTGCTCTAATCTGATAGTGGTAGTGAGGTGGTAGATGCCTAGTGCCCTTATGGCTCTAATCTGATAGTGTTAGTGGGGTGGTAGATGTCTAGTGCCCTTATAGCTCTAATCTGATAGTGGTAGTGGGGTGGTAGATACCTAGTCTCCCTTATGGCTCTAATCTGATAGTGGTAGTAGGGTGGTATATGTCTCCGTTTTGGCTCTAATCTGGTAGTGGTAGTGGGGTGGTAGATACCTAGTCTCAATTATGGCTCTAATCTGATAGAGGTAGTGGGGTGGTAAATGACTAGTGCCCTTATCGCTCTAATCTGATAGTGTTAGTGGGGTGGTAGATGCTTAGAGCCCTTATGGCTCTAATCTGATAGTGGTAGTGGGGTGGTAGATGTCTAGTCTCCATTATGGCTCTAATCTGATAGTAGTAGTGGGGTGGTAGATACCTAGTCTCCATTATGGCTCTAATCTGATAGAGGTAGTGGGGTGGTAGATTTCTAGTCTCCATTATGGCTCTAATCTGATAGAGGTAGAGGGGTGGTAGATACCTAGTCTCCATTATGGCTCTAATCTGATAGAGGTAGAGGGGTGGTAGATACCTAGTCTCCATTATGGCTCTAATCTGATAGTGGTAGTGGGGTGGTAGATACCTAGTCTCCATTATGGCTCTAATCTGATAGTGGTAGTGGGGTGGAAGATATCTAGTCTCCATTATGGCTTTAATCTGATAGTGGTAGTGGGGTGGAAGATACCTAGTCTCCATTATGGCTCTAATCTGATAGAGGTAGTGGGGTGGTAGATACCTAGTCTCCATTATGTCTCTAATCTGGTAGTGGTAGTAGGGTGGTAGATACCTAGTCTCCATTATGGCTCTAATCTGGTAGTGGTAGTGGTGTGGTAGATACCTAATCTCCATTATGGCTCTAATCTGTTAGTGGTAGTGGGTTGGACCTAGTCTCCATTATGGCTCTAATCTGAAAGTGGTAGTGGGGTGGTAGATGCCTAGTCTCCATTATGGCTCTAATCTGATAGAGGTAGTGGGGTGGTAGATGTCTAGTGTCCATTATGGCTCTAATCTGGTAGTAGTAGTGGGGTGGTAGATACCTAGTCTCCATTATGGCTCTAATCTGATAGAGGTAGTGGGGTATCAGATGTCTAGTCTCCCTTGTGGCTCTAATCTGATAGTGGTAGTGTGGTGGTAGATGCCAAGTGCCCTTATGGCTCTAATCTGGTAGTGGTAGTGTGCTGGTAGATACCAAGTCTCCATTATGGCTCTAATCTTATAAAAGTAGTTGGGTGGTAGATGTCTAGTCTCTGTTTTAGGCTCTAATCTGGTAGTAGTAGTGGGGTGTTAGATGTCTAGTGCCCTTATGGCTCTAATCTGGTAGTGGTAGTGGGGTGGTAGATACCTAGTCTCCATTATGGCTCTAATTTGATAGTGGGAGTGGGGTGGTAGATACCTAGTCTCCATTATGGCTCTAATCTGATAATGGTAGTGGGGTGGTAGATGCCTAGTGCCCTTATGGCTCTAATCTGATAGTGGTAGTGGGGTGGTAGATGCCTAGAGCCCTTATGGCTCTAATCTGATAGTGGTAGTGTGGTGGTAGATGCCTAGTGCCCTTATGGCTCTAATCTGATAGTGGTAGAGAGGTGGTAGATGCCTAGTCTCCATTTTGGCTCTAATCTGGTAGTGGTAGTGTGCTGGTAGATACCAAGTCTCCATTATGGCTCTATTCTTATAAAGAAAGTTGGGTTGTAGATGTCTAGTCTCTGTTTTAGGCTCTAATCTGGTAGTAGTAGTGGGGTGTTAGATACCAAGTGCCCTTATAGCTCTAATCTGAAAGTGGTAGTGGGGTGGTAGATACCTAGTCTGCCTAGTGCCTAGTGCCCTTATGGCTCTAATCTGATAGTGGTAGTGGGGTGGTAGATACCAAGTGCCCTTATGGCTCTAATCTGATAGTGGGAGTGGGGTGGTAGATACCTAGTCTCCATTATGGCTCTAATCTGATAGAGGTAGTGGGGTGGTAGATGCCTTGTGCCCTTATGGCTCTAATCTGATAGTGGTAGTGGGGTGGTAGATGCCTTGTGCCCTTATGGCTCTAATCTGATAGTGGTAGTGGGGTGGTAGATACCTAGTCTCCATTATGGCTCTAATCTGATAGTGGTAGTGGGGTGATAGATGCCAAGTGCCCTTATGGCTCTAATCTGATAGAGGTAGTGGGGTGATAGATACCTAGTCTCCATTATGGCTCCAATCTGATAGTGGTAGTGGGGTGGTAGATACATAGTCTCCATTATGGCTCTAATCTGATAGTGGTAGTGGGGTGGTAGATACCTAGTCTCCATTATGGCTCTAATCTGATAGTGGTAGTGGGGTGGTAGATACCTAGTCTCCATTATGGCTCTAATCTGATATAGGTAGTGCGGTGGTAGATGTCTAGTCTCCATTATGGCTCTAATCTGATAGTGGTAGTGGGGTGGTAGATACCTATTCTCCATTATTGCTCTAATCTGATAGTGGTAGTGAGGTGGTAGATGCTTAGTGCCCTTATGGCTCTAATCTGATAGTGGTAGTGGGGTGGTAGATACCTAGTCTCCATTATGGCTCTAATCTGATAGTGGTAGTGGGGTGGTAGATGCCTAGTGCCTTTATGGCTCTAATCTGATAGTGGTAGTGGGGTGGTAGATACCTAGTCTCCCTTATGGCTCTAATCTGGTAGAGGTAGTGGGGTGGTAGATGCATTGTGCCCTTATGGCTCTAATCTGATAGAGGTAGTGGGGTGGTAGATGCCTTGTGCCCTTATGGCTCTAATCTGATAGTGGTAGTGGGGTGGTAGATACCTAGTCTCCATTATGGCTCTAATCTGATAGTGGTAGTGGGGTGATAGATGCCAAGTGCCCTTATGGCTCTAATCTGATAGAGGTAGTGGGGTGATAGATACCTAGTCTCCATTATGGCTCCAATCTGATAGTGGTAGTGGGGTGGTAGATACCTAGTCTCCATTATTGCTCTAATCTGATAGTGGTAGTGAGGTGGTAGATGCCTAGTGCCCTTATGGCTCTAATCTGATAGTGTTAGTGGGGTGGTAGATGTCTAGTGCCCTTATAGCTCTAATCTGATAGTGGTAGTGGGGTGGTAGATACCTAGTCTCCCTTATGGCTCTAATCTGATAGTGGTAGTAGGGTGGTATATGTCTCCGTTTTGGCTCTAATCTGGTAGTGTAGTGGGGTGGTAGATACCTAGTCTCAATTATGGCTCTAATCTGATAGAGGTAGTGGGGTGGTAAATGACTAGTGCCCTTATCGCTCTAATCTGATAGTGTTAGTGGGGTGGTAGATGCTTAGAGCCCTTATGGCTCTAATCTGATAGTGGTAGTGGGGTGGTAGATGTCTAGTCTCCATTATGGCTCTAATCTGATAGTAGTAGTGGGGTGGTAGATACCTAGTCTCCATTATGGCTCTAATCTGATAGAGGTAGTGGGGTGGTAATTTTCTAGTCTCCATTATGGCTCTAATCTGATAGAGGTAGAGGGGTGGTAGATACCTAGTCTCCATTATGGCTCTAATCTGATAGAGGTAGAGGGGTGGTAGATACCTAGTCTCCATTATGGCTCTAATCTGATAGTGGTAGTGGGGTGGTAGATACCTAGTCTCCATTATGGCTCTAATCTGATAGTGGTAGTGGGGTGGAAGATATCTAGTCTCCATTATGGCTTTAATCTGATAGTGGTAGTGGGGTGGAAGATACCTAGTCTCCATTATGGCTCTAATCTGATAGAGGTAGTGGGGTGGTAGATACCTAGTCTCCATTATGTCTCTAATCTGGTAGTGGTAGTAGGGTGGTAGATACATAGTCTCCATTATGGCTCTAATCTGGTAGTGGTAGTGGTGTGGTAGATACCTAATCTCCATTATGGCTCTAATCTGTTAGTGGTAGTGGGTTGGACCTAGTCTCCATTATGGCTCTAATCTGAAAGTGGTAGTGGGGTGGTAGATGCCTAGTCTCCATTATGGCTCTAATCTGATAGAGGTAGTGGGGTGGTAGATGTCTAGTCTCCATTATGGCTCTAATCTGGTAGTAGTAGTGGGGTGGTAGATACCTAGTCTCCATTATGGCTCTAATCTGATAGAGGTAGTGGGGTATCAGATGTCTAGTCTCCCTTGTGGCTCTAATCTGATAGTGGTAGTGTGGTGGTAGATGCCAAGTGCCCTTATGGCTCTAATCTGGTAGTGGTAGTGTGCTGGTAGATACCAAGTCTCCATTATGGCTCTAATCTTATAAAAGTAGTTGGGTGGTAGATGTCTAGTCTCTGTTTTAGGCTCTAATCTGGTAGTAGTAGTGGGGTGTTAGATGTCTAGTGCCCTTATGGCTCTAATCTGGTAGTGGTAGTGGGGTGGTAGATACCTAGTCTCCATTATGGCTCTAATCTGATAATGGTAGTGGGGTGGTAGATGCCTAGTGCCCTTATGGCTCTAATCTGATAGTGGTAGTGGGGTGGTAGATGCCTAGAGCCCTTATGGCTCTAATCTGATAGTGGTAGTGTGGTGGTAGATGCCTAGTGCCCTTATGGCTCTAATCTGATAGTGGTAGAGGGGTGGTAGATGCCTAGTCTCCATTTTGGCTCTAATCTGGTAGTGGTAGTGTGCTGGTAGATACCAAGTCTCCATTATGGCTCTATTCTTATAAAGAAAGTTGGGTTGTAGATGTCTAGTCTCTGTTTTAGGCTCTAATCTGGTAGTAGTAGTGGGGTGTTAGATACCAAGTGCCCTTATAGCTCTAATCTGAAAGTGGTAGTGGGGTGGTAGATACCTAGTCTGCCTAGTGCCTAGTGCCCTTATGGCTCTAATCTGATAGTGGTAGTGGGGTGGTAGATACCAAGTGCCCTTATGGCTCTAATCTGATAGTGGGAGTGGGGTGGTAGATACCTAGTCTCCATTATGGCTCTAATCTGATAGAGGTAGTGGGGTGGTAGATGCCTTGTGCCCTTATGGCTCTAATCTGATAGTGGTAGTGGGGTGGTAGATGCCTTGTGCCCTTATGGCTCTAATCTGATAGTGGTAGTGGGGTGGTAGATACCTAGTCTCCATTATGGCTCTAATCTGATAGTGGTAGTGGGGTGATAGATGCCAAGTGCCCTTATGGCTCTAATCTGATAGAGGTAGTGGGGTGATAGATACCTAGTCTCCATTATGGCTCCAATCTGATAGTGGTAGTGGGGTGGTAGATACATAGTCTCCATTATGGCTCTAATCTGATAGTGGTAGTGGGGTGGTAGATACCTAGTCTCCATTATGGCTCTAATCTGATAGTGGTAGTGGGGTGGTAGATACCTAGTCTCCATTATGGCTCTAATCTGATATAGGTAGTGCGGTGGTAGATGTCTAGTCTCCATTATGGCTCTAATCTGATAGTGGTAGTGGGGTGGTAGATACCTATTCTCCATTATTGCTCTAATCTGATAGTGGTAGTGAGGTGGTAGATGCTTAGTGCCCTTATGGCTCTAATCTGATAGTGGTAGTGGGGTGGTAGATACCTAGTCTCCATTATGGCTCTAATCTGATAGTGGTAGTGGGGTGGTAGATGCCTAGTGCCTTTATGGCTCTAATCTGATAGTGGTAGTGGGGTGGTAGATACCTAGTCTCCCTTATGGCTCTAATCTGGTAGTGGTAGTGGGGTGGTAGATGCATTGTGCCCTTATGGCTCTAATCTGATAGTGGTAGTGGGGTGGTAGATGCCTTGTGCCCTTATGGCTCTAATCTGATAGTGGTAGTGGGGTGGTAGATACCTAGTCTCCATTATGGCTCTAATCTGATAGTGGTAGTGGGGTGATAGATGCCAAGTGCCCTTATGGCTCTAATCTGATAGAGGTAGTGGGGTGATAGATACCTAGTCTCCATTATGGCTCCAATCTGATAGTGGTAGTGGGGTGGTAGATACCTAGTCTCCATTATTGCTCTAATCTGATAGTGGTAGTGAGGTGGTAGATGCCTAGTGCCCTTATGGCTCTAATCTGATAGTGTTAGTGGGGTGGTAGATGTCTAGTGCCCTTATAGCTCTAATCTGATAGTGGTAGTGGGGTGGTAGATACCTAGTCTCCCTTATGGCTCTAATCTGATAGTGGTAGTAGGGTGGTATATGTCTCCGTTTTGGCTCTAATCTGGTAGTGGTAGTGGGGTGGTAGATACCTAGTCTCAATTATGGCTCTAATCTGATAGAGGTAGTGGGGTGGTAAATGACTAGTGCCCTTATCGCTCTAATCTGATAGTGTTAGTGGGGTGGTAGATGCTTAGAGCCCTTATGGCTCTAATCTGATAGTGGTAGTGGGGTGGTAGATGTCTAGTCTCCATTATGGCTCTAATCTGATAGTAGTAGTGGGGTGGTAGATACCTAGTCTCCATTATGGCTCTAATCTGATAGAGGTAGTGGGGTGGTAGGTTTCTAGTCTCCATTATGGCTCTAATCTGATAGAGGTAGAGGGGTGGTAGATACCTAGTCTCCATTATGGCTCTAATCTGATAGAGGTAGAGGGGTGGTAGATACCTAGTCTCCATTATGGCTCTAATCTGATAGTGGTAGTGGGGTGGTAGATACCTAGTCTCCATTATGGCTCTAATCTGATAGTGGTAGTGGGGTGGAAGATATCTAGTCTCCATTATGGCTTTAATCTGATAGTGGTAGTGGGGTGGAAGATACCTAGTCTCCATTATGGCTCTAATCTGATAGAGGTAGTGGGGTGGTAGATACCTAGTCTCCATTATGTCTCTAATCTGGTAGTGGTAGTAGGGTGGTAGATACCTAGTCTCCATTATGGCTCTAATCTGGTAGTGGTAGTGGTGTGGTAGATACCTAATCTCCATTATGGCTCTAATCTGTTAGTGGTAGTGGGTTGGACCTAGTCTCCATTATGGCTCTAATCTGAAAGTGGTAGTGGGGTGGTAGATGCCTAGTCTCCATTATGGCTCTAATCTGATAGAGGTAGTGGGGTGGTAGATGTCTAGTCTCCATTATGGCTCTAATCTGGTAGTAGTAGTGGGGTGGTAGATACCTAGTCTCCATTATGGCTCTAATCTGATAGAGGTAGTGGGGTATCAGATGTCTAGTCTCCCTTGTGGCTCTAATCTGATAGTGGTAGTGTGGTGGTAGATGCCAAGTGCCCTTATGGCTCTAATCTGGTAGTGGTAGTGTGCTGGTAGATACCAAGTCTCCATTATGGCTCTAATCTTATAAAAGTAGTTGGGTGGTAGATGTCTAGTCTCTGTTTTAGGCTCTAATCTGGTAGTAGTAGTGGGGTGTTAGATGTCTAGTGCCCTTATGGCTCTAATCTGGTAGTGGTAGTGGGGTGGTAGATACCTAGTCTCCATTATGGCGCTAATCTGATAATGGTAGTGGGGTGGTAGATGCCTAGTGCCCTTATGGCTCTAATCTGATAGTGGTAGTGGGGTGGTAGATGCCTAGTGCCTTTATGGCTCTAATCTGATAGTGGTAGTGGGGTGGTAGATACCTAGTCTCCCTTATGGCTCTAATCTGGTAGTGGTAGTGGGGTGGTAGATGCATTGTGCCCTTATGGCTCTAATCTGATAGTGGTAGTGGGGTGGTAGATGCCTTGTGCCCTTATGGCTCTAATCTGATAGTGGTAGTGGGGTGGTAGATACCTAGTCTCCATTATGGCTCTAATCTGATAGTGGTAGTGGGGTGATAGATGCCAAGTGCCCTTATGGCTCTAATCTGATAGAGGTAGTGGGGTGATAGATACCTAGTCTCCATTATGGCTCCAATCTGATAGTGGTAGTGGGGTGGTAGATACCTAGTCTCCATTATTGCTCTAATCTGATAGTGGTAGTGAGGTGGTAGATGCCTAGTGCCCTTATGGCTCTAATCTGATAGTGTTAGTGGGGTGGTAGATGTCTAGTGCCCTTATAGCTCTAATCTGATAGTGGTAGTGGGGTGGTAGATACCTAGTCTCCCTTATGGCTCTAATCTGATAGTGGTAGTAGGGTGGTATATGTCTCCGTTTTGGCTCTAATCTGGTAGTGGTAGTGGGGTGGTAGATACCTAGTCTCAATTATGGCTCTAATCTGATAGAGGTAGTGGGGTGGTAAATGACTAGTGCCCTTATCGCTCTAATCTGATAGTGTTAGTGGGGTGGTAGATGCTTAGAGCCCTTATGGCTCTAATCTGATAGTGGTAGTGGGGTGGTAGATGTCTAGTCTCCATTATGGCTCTAATCTGATAGTAGTAGTGGGGTGGTAGATACCTAGTCTCCATTATGGCTCTAATCTGATAGAGGTAGTGGGGTGGTAGGTTTCTAGTCTCCATTATGGCTCTAATCTGATAGAGGTAGAGGGGTGGTAGATACCTAGTCTCCATTATGGCTCTAATCTGATAGAGGTAGAGGGGTGGTAGATACCTAGTCTCCATTATGGCTCTAATCTGATAGTGGTAGTGGGGTGGTAGATACCTAGTCTCCATTATGGCTCTAATCTGATAGTGGTAGTGGGGTGGAAGATATCTAGTCTCCATTATGGCTTTAATCTGATAGTGGTAGTGGGGTGGAAGATACCTAGTCTCCATTATGGCTCTAATCTGATAGAGGTAGTGGGGTGGTAGATACCTAGTCTCCATTATGTCTCTAATCTGGTAGTGGTAGTAGGGTGGTAGATACCTAGTCTCCATTATGGCTCTAATCTGGTAGTGGTAGTGGTGTGGTAGATACCTAATCTCCATTATGGCTCTAATCTGTTAGTGGTAGTGGGTTGGACCTAGTCTCCATTATGGCTCTAATCTGAAAGTGGTAGTGGGGTGGTAGATGCCTAGTCTCCATTATGGCTCTAATCTGATAGAGGTAGTGGGGTGGTAGATGTCTAGTCTCCATTATGGCTCTAATCTGGTAGTAGTAGTGGGGTGGTAGATACCTAGTCTCCATTATGGCTCTAATCTGATAGAGGTAGTGGGGTATCAGATGTCTAGTCTCCCTTGTGGCTCTAATCTGATAGTGGTAGTGTGGTGGTAGATGCCAAGTGCCCTTATGGCTCTAATCTGGTAGTGGTAGTGTGCTGGTAGATACCAAGTCTCCATTATGGCTCTAATCTTATAAAAGTAGTTGGGTGGTAGATGTCTAGTCTCTGTTTTAGGCTCTAATCTGGTAGTAGTAGTGGGGTGTTAGATGTCTAGTGCCCTTATGGCTCTAATCTGGTAGTGGTAGTGGGGTGGTAGATACCTAGTCTCCATTATGGCGCTAATCTGATAATGGTAGTGGGGTGGTAGATGCCTAGTGCCCTTATGGCTCTAATCTGATAGTGGTAGTGGGGTGGTAGATGCCTAGAGCCCTTATGGCTCTAATCTGATAGTGGTAGTGTGGTGGTAGATGCCTAGTGCCCTTATGGCTCTAATCTGATAGTGGTAGAGGGGTGGTAGATGCCTAGTCTCCATTTTGGCTCTAATCTGGTAGTGGTAGTGTGCTGGTAGATACCAAGTCTCCATTATGGCTCTATTCTTATAAAGAAAGTTGGGTTGTAGATGTCTAGTCTCTGTTTTAGGCTCTAATCTGGTAGTAGTAGTGGGGTGTTAGATACCAAGTGCCCTTATAGCTCTAATCTGAAAGTGGTAGTGGGGTGGTAGATACCTAGTCTGCCTAGTGCCTAGTGCCCTTATGGCTCTAATCTGATAGTGGTAGTGGGGTGGTAGATACCAAGTGCCCTTATGGCTCTAATCTGATAGTGGGAGTGGGGTGGTAGATACCTAGTCTCCATTATGGCTCTAATCTGATAGAGGTAGTGGGGTGGTAGATGCCTTGTGCCCTTATGGCTCTAATCTGATAGTGGTAGTGGGGTGGTAGATGCCTTGTGCCCTTATGGCTCTAATCTGATAGTGGTAGTGGGGTGGTAGATACCTAGTCTCCATTATGGCTCTAATCTGATAGTGGTAGTGGGGTGATAGATGCCAAGTGCCCTTATGGCTCTAATCTGATAGAGGTAGTGGGGTGATAGATACCTAGTCTCCATTATGGCTCCAATCTGATAGTGGTAGTGGGGTGGTAGATACATAGTCTCCATTATGGCTCTAATCTGATAGTGGTAGTGGGGTGGTAGATACCTAGTCTCCATTATGGCTCTAATCTGATAGTGGTAGTGGGGTGGTAGATACCTAGTCTCCATTATGGCTCTAATCTGATATAGGTAGTGCGGTGGTAGATGTCTAGTCTCCATTATGGCTCTAATCTGATAGTGGTAGTGGGGTGGTAGATACCTATTCTCCATTATTGCTCTAATCTGATAGTGGTAGTGAGGTGGTAGATGCTTAGTGCCCTTATGGCTCTAATCTGATAGTGGTAGTGGGGTGGTAGATACCTAGTCTCCATTATGGCTCTAATCTGATAGTGGTAGTGGGGTGGTAGATGCCTAGTGCCTTTATGGCTCTAATCTGATAGTGGTAGTGGGGTGGTAGATACCTAGTCTCCCTTATGGCTCTAATCTGGTAGTGGTAGTGGGGTGGTAGATGCCTTGTGCCCTTATGGCTCTAATCTGATAGTGGTAGTGGGGTGGTAGATGCCTTGTGCCCTTATGGCTCTAATCTGATAGTGGTAGTGGGGTGGTAGATACCTAGTCTCCATTATGGCTCTAATCTGATAGTGGTAGTGGGGTGATAGATGCCAAGTGCCCTTATGGCTCTAATCTGATAGAGGTAGTGGGGTGATAGATACCTAGTCTCCATTATGGCTCCAATCTGATAGTGGTAGTGGGGTGGTAGATACCTAGTCTCCATTATTGCTCTAATCTGATAGTGGTAGTGAGGTGGTAGATGCCTAGTGCCCTTATGGCTCTAATCTGATAGTGTTAGTGGGGTGGTAGATGTCTAGTGCCCTTATAGCTCTAATCTGATAGTGGTAGTGGGGTGGTAGATACCTAGTCTCCCTTATGGCTCTAATCTGATAGTGGTAGTAGGGTGGTATATGTCTCCGTTTTGGCTCTAATCTGGTAGTGGTAGTGGGGTGGTAGATACCTAGTCTCAATTATGGCTCTAATCTGATAGAGGTAGTGGGGTGGTAAATGACTAGTGCCCTTATCGCTCTAATCTGATAGTGTTAGTGGGGTGGTAGATGCTTAGAGCCCTTATGGCTCTAATCTGATAGTGGTAGTGGGGTGGTAGATGTCTAGTCTCCATTATGGCTCTAATCTGATAGTAGTAGTGGGGTGGTAGATACCTAGTCTCCATTATGGCTCTAATCTGATAGAGGTAGTGGGGTGGTAGATTTCTAGTCTCCATTATGGCTCTAATCTGATAGAGGTAGAGGGGTGGTAGATACCTAGTCTCCATTATGGCTCTAATCTGATAGAGGTAGAGGGGTGGTAGATACCTAGTCTCCATTATGGCTCTAATCTGATAGTGGTAGTGGGGTGGTAGATACCTAGTCTCCATTATGGCTCTAATCTGATAGTGGTAGTGGGGTGGAAGATATCTAGTCTCCATTATGGCTTTAATCTGATAGTGGTAGTGGGGTGGAAGATACCTAGTCTCCATTATGGCTCTAATCTGATAGAGGTAGTGGGGTGGTAGATACCTAGTCTCCATTATGTCTCTAATCTGGTAGTGGTAGTAGGGTGGTAGATACCTAGTCTCCATTATGGCTCTAATCTGGTAGTGGTAGTGGTGTGGTAGATACCTAATCTCCATTATGGCTCTAATCTGTTAGTGGTAGTGGGTTGGACCTAGTCTCCATTATGGCTCTAATCTGAAAGTGGTAGTGGGGTGGTAGATGCCTAGTCTCCATTATGGCTCTAATCTGATAGAGGTAGTGGGGTGGTAGATGTCTAGTCTCCATTATGGCTCTAATCTGGTAGTAGTAGTGGGGTGGTAGATACCTAGTCTCCATTATGGCTCTAATCTGATAGAGGTAGTGGGGTATCAGATGTCTAGTCTCCCTTGTGGCTCTAATCTGATAGTGGTAGTGTGGTGGTAGATGCCAAGTGCCCTTATGGCTCTAATCTGGTAGTGGTAGTGTGCTGGTAGATACCAAGTCTCCATTATGGCTCTAATCTTATAAAAGTAGTTGGGTGGTAGATGTCTAGTCTCTGTTTTAGGCTCTAATCTGGTAGTAGTAGTGGGGTGTTAGATGTCTAGTGCCCTTATGGCTCTAATCTGGTAGTGGTAGTGGGGTGGTAGATACCTAGTCTCCATTATGGCTCTAATTTGATAGTGGGAGTGGGGTGGTAGATACCTAGTCTCCATTATGGCTCTAATCTGATAATGGTAGTGGGGTGGTAGATGCCTAGTGCCCTTATGGCTCTAATCTGATAGTGGTAGTGGGGTGGTAGATGCCTAGAGCCCTTATGGCTCTAATCTGATAGTGGTAGTGTGGTGGTAGATGCCTAGTGCCCTTATGGCTCTAATCTGATAGTGGTAGAGGGGTGGTAGATGCCTAGTCTCCATTTTGGCTCTAATCTGGTAGTGGTAGTGTGCTGGTAGATACCAAGTCTCCATTATGGCTCTAATCTTATAAAGAAAGTTGGGTTGTAGATGTCTAGTCTCTGTTTTAGGCTCTAATCTGGTAGTAGTAGTGGGGTGTTAGATACCAAGTGCCCTTATAGCTCTAATCTGAAAGTGGTAGTGGGGTGGTAGATACCTAGTCTGCCTAGTGCCTAGTGCCCTTATGGCTCTAATCTGATAGTGGTAGTGGGGTGGTAGATACCTAGTGCCCTTATGGCTCTAATCTGATAGTGGGAGTGGGGTGGTAGATACCTAGTCTCCATTATGGCTCTAATCTGATAGAGGTAGTGGGGTGGTAAATGACTAGTCTCCCTTATGGCTCTAATCTGGTAGTGGTAGTGGGGTGGTAGATGCCTTGTGCCCTTATGGCTCTAATCTGAAAGTGGTAGTGGGGTGGTAGATGCCTTGTGCCCTTATGGCTCTAATCTGATAGTGGTAGTGGGGTGGTAGATACCTAGTCTCCATTATGGCTCTAATCTGATAGTGGTAGTGGGGTGATAGATGCCAAGTGCCCTTATGGCTCTAATCTGATAGAGGTAGTGGGGTGATAGATACCTAGTCTCCATTATGGCTCCAATCTGATAGTGGTAGTGGGGTGGTAGATACATAGTCTCCATTATGGCTCTAATCTGATAGTGGTAGTGGGGTGGTAGATACCTAGTCTCCATTATGGCTCTAATCTGATAGTGGTAGTGGGGTGGTAGATACCTAGTCTCCATTATGGCTCTAATCTGATATAGGTAGTGCGGTGGTAGATGTCTAGTCTCCATTATGGCTCTAATCTGATAGTGGTAGTGGGGTGGTAGATACCTATTCTCCATTATTGCTCTAATCTGATAGTGGTAGTGAGGTGGTAGATGCTTAGTGCCCTTATGGCTCTAATCTGATAGTGGTAGTGGGGTGGTAGATACCTAGTCTCCATTATGGCTCTAATCTGATAGTGGTAGTGGGGTGGTAGATGCCTAGTGCCTTTATGGCTCTAATCTGATAGTGGTAGTGGGGTGGTAGATACCTAGTCTCCCTTATGGCTCTAATCTGGTAGTGGTAGTGGGGTGGTAGATGCCTTGTGCCCTTATGGCTCTAATCTGATAGTGGTAGTGGGGTGGTAGATGCCTTGTGCCCTTATGGCTCTAATCTGATAGTGGTAGTGGGGTGGTAGATACCTAGTCTCCATTATGGCTCTAATCTGATAGTGGTAGTGGGGTGATAGATGCCAAGTGCCCTTATGGCTCTAATCTCATAGAGGTAGTGGGGTGATAGATACCTAGTCTCCATTATGGCTCCAATCTGATAGTGGTAGTGGGGTGGTAGATACATAGTCTCCATTATGGCTCTAATCTGATAGTGGTAGTGGGGTGGTAGATACCTAGTCTCCATTATGGCTCTAATCTGATATAGGTAGTGCGGTGGTAGATGTCTAGTCTCTGTTTTAGGCTCTAATCTGGTAGTAGTAGTGGGGTGTTAGATACCAAGTGCCCTTATAGCTCTAATCTGAAAGTGGTAGTGGGGTGGTAGATACCTAGTCTGCCTAGTGCCTAGTGCCCTTATGGCTCTAATCTGATAGTGGTAGTGGGGTGGTAGATACCAAGTGCCCTTATGGCTCTAATCTGATAGTGGGAGTGGGGTGGTAGATACCTAGTCTCCATTATGGCTCTAATCTGATAGAGGTAGTGGGGTGGTAAATGACTAGTCTCCCTTATGGCTCTAATCTGGTAGTGGTAGTGGGGTGGTAGATGCCTTGTGCCCTTATGGCTCTAATCTGAAAGTGGTAGTGGGGTGGTAGATGCCTTGTGCCCTTATGGCTCTAATCTGATAGTGGTAGTGGGGTGGTAGATACCTAGTCTCCATTATGGCTCTAATCTGATAGTGGTAGTGGGGTGATAGATGCCAAGTGCCCTTATGGCTCTAATCTGATAGAGGTAGTGGGGTGATAGATACCTAGTCTCCATTATGGCTCCAATCTGATAGTGGTAGTGGGGTGGTAGATACATAGTCTCCATTATGGCTCTAATCTGATAGTGGTAGTGGGGTGGTAGATACCTAGTCTCCATTATGGCTCTAATCTGATAGTGGTAGTGGGGTGGTAGATACCTAGTCTCCATTATGGCTCTAATCTGATATAGGTAGTGCGGTGGTAGATGTCTAGTCTCCATTATGGCTCTAATCTGATAGTGGTAGTGGGGTGGTAGATACCTATTCTCCATTATTGCTCTAATCTGATAGTGGTAGTGAGGTGGTAGATGCTTAGTGCCCTTATGGCTCTAATCTGATAGTGGTAGTGGGGTGGTAGATACCTAGTCTCCATTATGGCTCTAATCTGATAGTGGTAGTGGGGTGGTAGATGCCTAGTGCCTTTATGGCTCTAATCTGATAGTGGTAGTGGGGTGGTAGATACCTAGTCTCCCTTATGGCTCTAATCTGGTAGTGGTAGTGGGGTGGTAGATGCCTTGTGCCCTTATGGCTCTAATCTGATAGTGGTAGTGGGGTGGTAGATGCCTTGTGCCCTTATGGCTCTAATCTGATAGTGGTAGTGGGGTGGTAGATACCTAGTCTCCATTATGGCTCTAATCTGATAGTGGTAGTGGGGTGATAGATGCCAAGTGCCCTTATGGCTCTAATCTCATAGAGGTAGTGGGGTGATAGATACCTAGTCTCCATTATGGCTCCAATCTGATAGTGGTAGTGGGGTGGTAGATACATAGTCTCCATTATGGCTCTAATCTGATAGTGGTAGTGGGGTGGTAGATACCTAGTCTCCATTATGGCTCTAATCTGATATAGGTAGTGCGGTGGTAGATGTCTAGTCTCCATTATGGCTCTAATCTGATAGTGGTAGTGGGGTGGTAGATACCTAGTCTCCATTATTGCTCTAATCTGATAGTGGTAGTGAGGTGGTAGATGCCTAGTGCCCTTATGGCTCTAATCTGATAGTGTTAGTGGGGTGGTAGATGTCTAGTGCCCTTATAGCTCTAATCTGATAGTGGTAGTGGGGTGGTAGATACCTAGTCTCCCTTATGGCTCTAATCTGATAGTGGTAGTAGGGTGGTATATGTCTCCGTTTTGGCTCTAATCTGGTAGTGGTAGTGGGGTGGTAGATACCTAGTCTCAATTATGGCTCTAATCTGATAGAGGTAGTGGGGTGGTAAATGACTAGTGCCCTTATCGCTCTAATCTGATAGTGTTAGTGGGGTGGTAGATGCTTAGAGCCCTTATGGCTCTAATCTGATAGTGGTAGTGGGGTGGTAGATGCCTAGTGCCCTTATGGCTCTAATCTGATATAGGTAGTGGGGTGGTAGATGTCTAGTCTCCATTATGGCTCTAATCTGATAGAGGTAGTGGGGTGGTAGATTTCTAGTCTCCATTATGGCTCTAATCTGATAGAGGTAGAGGGGTGGTAGATACCTAGTCTCCATTATGGCTCTAATCTGATAGAGGTAGAGGGGTGGTAGATACCTAGTCTCCATTATGGCTCTAATCTGATAGTGGTAGTGGGGTGGTAGATACCTAGTCTCCATTATGGCTCTAATCTGATAGTGGTAGTGGGGTGGTAGATGTCTAGTGCCCTTATGGCTCTAATCTGATAGTGGTAGTGGGGTGGTAGATGCCTAGTGCCCTTATGGCTCTAATCTGATAGTGGTAGTGGGGTGGTAGATACATCGTCTCCATTATGGCTCTAATCTGATAGTGGTAGTGGGGTGATAGATGCCAAGTGCCCTTATGGCTCTAATCTGATATAGGTTGTGGGGTGGTAGATGTCTAGTCTCCATTATGGCTCTAATCTGATAGTGGTAGTGGGGTGGTAGATACCTAGTCTCCATTATTGCTCTAATCTGATAGTGGTAGTGAGGTGGTAGATGCCTAGTGCCCTTATGGCTCTAATCTGATAGTGGTAGTGGGGTGGTAGATGCTTAGAGCCCTTATGGCTCTAATCTGATAGAGGTAGAGGGGTGGTAGATACCAAGTCTCCATTATGGCTCTAATCTTATAAAGGTAGTTGGGTGGTAGATGTCTAGTCTCTGTTTTAGGCTCTAATCTGGTAGTAGTAGTGGGGTTTTAGATGTCTAGTGCCCTTATGGCTCTAATCTGGTAGTGGTAGTGGGGTGGTAGATACCTAGTCTCCATTATGGCTCTAATCTGATAGTGGGAGTGGGGTGGTAGATACCTAGTCTCCATTATGGCTCTAATCTGATAATGGTAGTGGGGTGGTAGATGCCTAGTGCCCTTATGGCTCTAATCTGATAGTGGTAGTGGGGTGGTAGATACCTAGTCTCCATTATGGCTCTAATCTGATAGTGGTAGTGGGGTGGTAGATGCCTAGTGCCTTTATGGCTCTAATCTGATAGTGGTAGTGTGGTGGTAGATGGCTAGTGCCCTTATGGCTCTAATCTGATAGTGGTAGTGGGGTGGTAGATGCCTAGTGCCCTTATGGCTCTAATCTGATATAGGTAGTGGGGTGGTAGATGTCTAGTCTCCATTATGGCTCTAATCTGATAGTGGTAGTGGGGTGGTAGTTACCTAGTCTCCATTATGGCTTTAATCTGATAGTGGTAGTTGGGTGGGAGATACCTAGTCTCCATTATGGCTCTAATCTGATAGAGGTAGTGGGGTGGTAGATTTCTAGTCTCCATTATGGCTCTAATCTGATAGTTGTAGTGGGAAGGTAGATGCCTAGTGCCTTTATGGCTCTAATCTGATAGTGGTAGTGGGGTGGTAGATGCCTAGTGCCCTTATGGCTTTAATCTGATAGTGGAAGTGGGGTGGTAGATGCCTAGTGCCCTTATGGCTCTAATCTGAAAGTGGTAGTGGGGTGGTAGATACCTAGTCTGCCTAGTGCCTAGTGCCCTTATGGCTCTAATCTGATAGTGGTAGTGGGGTGGTAGATACCAAGTGCCCTTATGGCTCTAATCTGATAGTGGGAGTGGGGTGGTTATTACCTAGTCTCCATTATGGCTCTAATCTGATAGAAGTAGTGGGGTGATAGATACCTAGTCTCCATTATGGCTCTAATCTGATAGTGGTAGTGGGGTGGTAGATGTCTAGTGCCCTTATGGCTCTAATCTGATAGTGGTAGCGGGGTGGTAGATGCCTAGTGCCCTTATGGTTCTAATCTGATAGTGGTAGTGTGGTGGTAGTTGCCTAGTGCCCCTATGGCTCTAATCTGATAGTGGTAGTGGGGTGGTAGATACCTAGTGTCCATTATGGCTCTAATCTGATAGTGGTAGTGGGGTGATAGATGCCAAGTGCCCTTATGGCTCTAATCTGATAGAGGTAGTGGGGTGGTAGATACCTAGTCTCCATTATGGCTCTAATCTGATAGTGGTAGTGGGGTGGTAGATACCTAGTCTCCATTATGGCTCTAATCTGATAGTGGTAGTGGGGTGGTAGATGCCTAGTGCCCTTATGGCTCTAATCTGATAGTGGTAGTGGGGTGGTAGATACCTAGTCTCCATTTTGGCTTTAATCTGATAGTGGAAGTGGGGTGGTAGATGCCTAGTGCCCTTATGGCTCTAATCTGAAAGTGGTAGTGGGGTGGTAGATACCTAGTCTGCCTAGTGCCTAGTGCCCTTATGGCTCTAATCTGATAGTGGTAGTGGGGTGGTAGATACCAAGTGCCCTTATGGCTCTAATCTGATAGTGGTAGTGGGGTGGTAGATGCCTAGTGCCCTTATGGCTCTAATCTGATATAGGTAGTGGGGTGGAAGATGTCTAGTCTCCATTATGGCTCTAATCTGATAGTGGTAGTGGGGTGGTAGTTACCTAGTCTCCATTATGGCTTTAATCTGATAGTGGTAGTTGGGTGGGAGATACCTAGTCTCCATTATGGCTCTAATCTGATAGAGGTAGTGGGGTGGTAGATTTCTAGTCTCCATTATGGCTCTAATCTGATAGTGGTAGTGGGGTGGTAGATACCTAGTCTCCATTATGGCTCTAATCTGATAGTTGTAGTGGGAAGGTAGATGCCTAGTGCCTTTATGGCTCTAATCTGATAGTGGTAGTGGGGTGGTAGATGCCTAGTGCCCTTATGGCTTTAATCTGATAGTGGAAGTGGGGTGGTAGATGCCTAGTGCCCTTATGGCTCTAATCTGAAAGTGGTAGTGGGGTGGTAGATACCTAGTCTGCCTAGTGCCTAGTGCCCTTATGGCTCTAATCTGATAGTGGTAGTGGGGTGGTAGATACCAAGTGCCCTTATGGCTCTAATCTGATAGTGGGAGTGGGGTGGTAGATACCTAGTCTCCATTATGGCTCTAATCTGGTAGTGGTAGTGGGGTGGTAGATGCCTAGTGCCCTTATGGCTCTAATCTGATAGTGGTAGTGGGGTGGTAGATGCCTAGTGCCCTTATGGTTCTAATCTGATAGTGGTAGTGTGGTGGTAGTTGCCTAGTGCCCCTATGGCTCTAATCTGATAGTGGTAGTGGGGTGGTAGATACCTAGTGTCCATTATGGCTCTAATCTGATAGTGGTAGTGGGGTGATAGATGCCAAGTGCCCTTATGGCTCTAATCTGATAGAGGTAGTGGGGTGGTAGATACCTAGTCTCCATTATGGCTCCAATCTGATAGTGGTAATTTGGGTGGTAGATACCTAGTCTCCATTATGGCTCTAATCTGATAGTGGTAGTGGGGTGGTAGATACCTAGTCTCCATTATGGCTCTAATCTGATAGTGGTAGTGGGGTGGTAGATGCCTAGTGCCCTTATGGCTCTAATCTGATAGTGGTAGTGGGGTGGTAGATACCTAGTCTCCATTATGGCTCTAATCTGATAGTGGTAGTGGGGTGGTAGATGCCTAGTGCCTTTATGGCTCTAATCTGATAGTGGTAGTGTGGTGGTAGATGGCTAGTGCCCTTATGGCTCTAATCTGATAGTGGTAGTGGGGTGGTAGATGCCTAGTGCCCTTATGGCTCTAATCTGATATAGGTAGTGGGGTGGAAGATGTCTAGTCTCCATTATGGCTCTAATCTGATAGTGGTAGTGGGGTGGTAGTTACCTAGTCTCCATTATGGCTTTAATCTGATAGTGGTAGTTGGGTGGGAGATACCTAGTCTCCATTATGGCTCTAATCTGATAGAGGTAGTGGGGTGGTAGATTTCTAGTCTCCATTATGGCTCTAATCTGATAGTTGTAGTGGGAAGGTAGATGCCTAGTGCCTTTATGGCTCTAATCTGATAGTGGTAGTGGGGTGGTAGATGCCTAGTGCCCTTATGGCTTTAATCTGATAGTGGAAGTGGGGTGGTAGATGCCTAGTGCCCTTATGGCTCTAATCTGAAAGTGGTAGTGGGGTGGTAGATACCTAGTCTGCCTAGTGCCTAGTGCCCTTATGGCTCTAATCTGATAGTGGTAGTGGGGTGGTAGATACCAAGTGCCCTTATGGCTCTAATCTGATAGTGGGAGTGGGGTGGTTATTACCTAGTCTCCATTATGGCTCTAATCTGATAGAAGTAGTGGGGTGATAGATACCTAGTCTCCATTATGGCTCTAATCTGATAGTGGTAGTGGGGTGGTAGATGTCTAGTGCCCTTATGGCTCTAATCTGATAGTGGTAGCGGGGTGGTAGATGCCTAGTGCCCTTATGGTTCTAATCTGATAGTGGTAGTGTGGTGGTAGTTGCCTAGTGCCCCTATGGCTCTAATCTGATAGTGGTAGTGGGGTGGTAGATACCTAGTGTCCATTATGGCTCTAATCTGATAGTGGTAGTGGGGTGATAGATGCCAAGTGCCCTTATGGCTCTAATCTGATAGAGGTAGTGGGGTGGTAGATACCTAGTCTCCATTATGGCTCTAATCTGATAGTGGTAGTGGGGTGGTAGATACCTAGTCTCCATTATGGCTCTAATCTGATAGTGGTAGTGGGGTGGTAGATGCCTAGTGCCCTTATGGCTCTAATCTGATAGTGGTAGTGGGGTGGTAGATACCTAGTCTCCATTTTGGCTTTAATCTGATAGTGGAAGTGGGGTGGTAGATGCCTAGTGCCCTTATGGCTCTAATCTGAAAGTGGTAGTGGGGTGGTAGATACCTAGTCTGCCTAGTGCCTAGTGCCCTTATGGCTCTAATCTGATAGTGGTAGTGGGGTGGTAGATACCAAGTGCCCTTATGGCTCTAATCTGATAGTGGTAGTGGGGTGGTAGATGCCTAGTGCCCTTATGGCTCTAATCTGATATAGGTAGTGGGGTGGAAGATGTCTAGTCTCCATTATGGCTCTAATCTGATAGTGGTAGTGGGGTGGTAGTTACCTAGTCTCCATTATGGCTTTAATCTGATAGTGGTAGTTGGGTGGGAGATACCTAGTCTCCATTATGGCTCTAATCTGATAGAGGTAGTGGGGTGGTAGATTTCTAGTCTCCATTATGGCTCTAATCTGATAGTGGTAGTGGGGTGGTAGATACCTAGTCTCCATTATGGCTCTAATCTGATAGTTGTAGTGGGAAGGTAGATGCCTAGTGCCTTTATGGCTCTAATCTGATAGTGGTAGTGGGGTGGTAGATGCCTAGTGCCCTTATGGCTTTAATCTGATAGTGGAAGTGGGGTGGTAGATGCCTAGTGCCCTTATGGCTCTAATCTGAAAGTGGTAGTGGGGTGGTAGATACCTAGTCTGCCTAGTGCCTAGTGCCCTTATGGCTCTAATCTGATAGTGGTAGTGGGGTGGTAGATACCAAGTGCCCTTATGGCTCTAATCTGATAGTGGGAGTGGGGTGGTAGATACCTAGTCTCCATTATGCCTCTAATCTGATAGTGGTAGTGGGGTGGTAGATGTCTAGTGCCCTTATGGCTCTAATCTGATAGTGGTAGCGGGGTGGTAGATGCCTAGTGCCCTTATGGTTCTAATCTGATAGTGGTAGTGTGGTGGTAGTTGCCTAGTGCCCCTATGGCTCTAATCTGATAGTGGTAGTGGGGTGGTAGATACCTAGTGTCCATTATGGCTCTAATCTGATAGTGGTAGTGGGGTGATAGATGCCAAGTGCCCTTATGGCTCTAATCTGATAGAGGTAGTGGGGTGGTAGATACCTAGTCTCCATTATGGCTCCAATCTGATAGTGGTAATTTGGGTGGTAGATACCTAGTCTCCATTATGGCTCTAATCTGATAGTGGTAGTGGGGTGGTAGATACCTAGTCTCCATTATGGCTCTAATCTGATAGTGGTAGTGGGGTGGTAGATGCCTAGTGCCCTTATGGCTCTAATCTGATAGTGGTAGTGGGGTGGTAGATACCTAGTCTCCATTTTGGCTCTAATCTGGTAGTGGTAGTGTGCTGGTAGATACCAAGTCTCCATTATGGCTCTAATCTTATAAAGAAAGTTGGGTGGTTCTAATCTGGTAGTGGTAGTGGGGTGGTAGATACCTAGTCTCCATTATGGCTCTAATCTGATAGTGGGAGTGGGGTGGTAGATGTCTAGTGCCCTTATGGCTCTAATCTGATAGTGGTAGCGGGGTGGTAGATGCCTAGTGCCCTTATGGTTCTAATCTGATAGTGGTAGTGTGGTGGTAGTTGCCTAGTGCCCTTATGGCTCTAATCTGATAGAGGTAGTGGGGTGGTAGATACCTAGTCTCCATTATGGCTCCAATCTGGTAGTGGTAGAGGGGTGGTAGATACCAAGTCTGCATTATGGCTCTAATCTGATAGTGGTAGTGGGGTGGTAGATACCTAGTCTCCATTATGGCTCTAATCTGATAGTTGTAGTGGGAAGGTAGATGCCTAGTGCCTTTATGGCTCTAATCTTAGTGGTAGTGGGGTGGTAGATGCCTAGTGCCCTTATGGCTTTAATCTGATAGTGGAAGTGGGGTGGTAGATGCCTAGTGCCCTTATGGCTCTAATCTGAAAGTGGTAGTGGGGTGGTAGATACCTAGTCTGCCTAGTGCCTAGTGCCCCTATGGCTCTAATCTGATAGTGGTAGTGGGGTGGTAGATACCAAGTGCCCTTATGGCTCTAATCTGATAGTGGGAGTGGGGTGGTAGATACCTAGTCTCCATTATGGCTCTAATCTGATAGAAGTAGTGGGGTGATAGATACCTAGTCTCCATTATGGCTCTAATCTGATAGTGGTAGTGGGGTGGTAGATGTCTAGTGCCCTTATGGCTCTAATCTGATAGTGGTAGCGGGGTGGTAGATACCTAGTGCCCTTATGGTTCTAATCTGATAGTGGTAGTGTGGTGGTAGTTGCCTAGTGCCCCTATGGCCCTAATCTGATAGTGGTAGTGGGGTGGTAGATACCTAGTCTCCATTATGGCTCTAATCTGATAGTGGTAGTGGGGTGATAGATGCCAAGTGCCCTTATGGCTCTAATCTGATAGAGGTAGTGGGGTGGTAGATACCTAGTCTCCATTATGGCTCCAATCTGGTAGTGGTAGAGGGGTGGTAGATACCAAGTCTGCATTATGGCTCTAATCTGATAGTGGTAGTGGGGTGGTAGATACCTAGTCTCCATTATGGCTCTAATCTGATAGTTGTAGTGGGAAGGTAGATGCCTAGTGCCTTTATGGCTCTAATCTTAGTGGTAGTGGGGTGGTAGATGCCTAGTGCCCTTATGGCTTTAATCTGATAGTGGAAGTGGGGTGGTAGATGCCTAGTGCCCTTATGGCTCTAATCTGAAAGTGGTAGTGGGGTGGTAGATACCTAGTCTGCCTAGTGCCTAGTGCCCTTATGGCTCTAATCTGATAGTGGTAGTGGGGTGGTAGATACCAAGTGCCCTTATGGCTCTAATCTGATAGTGGGAGTGGGGTGGTAGATGCTTAGAGCCCTTATGGCTCTAATCTGATAGTGGTAGTGGGGTGGTAGATGCCTAGTGCCCTTATGGCTCTAATCTGATATAGGTTTTGGGGTGGTAGATGTCTAGTCTCCATTATGGCTCTAATCTGGTAGTGGTAGTGTGCTGGTAGATACCAAGTCTCCATTATGGCTCTAATCTTATAAAGGTAGTTGGGTGGTAGATGTCTAGTCTCTGTTTTAGGCTCTAATCTGGTAGTAGTAGTGGGGTTTTAGATGTCTAGTGCCCTTATGGCTCTAATCTGGTAGGGGTAGTGGGGTGGTAGATACCTAGTCTCCATTATGGCTCTAATCTGATAGTGGTAGTGGGGTGGTAGATACCTAGTCTCCATTATGGCTCTAATCTGATAATGGTAGTGGGGTGGTAGATGCCTAGTGCCCTTATGGCTCTAATCTGATAGTGGTAGTGGGGTGGTAGATACCTAGTCTCCATTATGGCTCTAATCTGATAGTGGTAGTGGGGTGGTAGATGCCTAGTGCCTTTATGGCTCTAATCTGATAGTGGTAGTGTGGTGGTAGATGCCTAGTGCCCTTATGGCTCTAATCTGATAGTGGTAGTGGGGTGGTAGATGCCTAGTGCACTTATGGCTCTAATCTGATATAGGTAGTGGGGTGGAAGATGTCTAGTCTCCATTATGGCTCTAATCTGATAGTGGTAGTGGGGTGGTAGTTACCTAGTCTCCATTATGGCTTTAATCTGATAGTGGTAGTTGGGTGGGAGATACCTAGTCTCCATTATGGCTCTAATCTGATAGAGGTAGTGGGGTGGTAGATTTCTAGTCTCCATTATGGCTCTAATCTGATAGTGGTAGTGGGGTGGTAGATACCTAGTCTCCATTATGGCTCTAATCTGATAGTTGTAGTGGGAAGGTAGATGCCTAGTGCCTTTATGGCTCTAATCTGATAGTGGTAGTGGGGTGGTAGATGCCTAGTGCCCTTATGGCTTTAATCTGATAGTGGAAGTGGGGTGGTAGATGCCTAGTGCCCTTATGGCTCTAATCTGAAAGTGGTAGTGGGGTGGTAGATACCTAGTCTGCCTAGTGCCTAGTGCCCTTATGGCTCTAATCTGATAGTGGTAGTGGGGTGGTAGATACCTAGTCTCCATTATGGCTCTAATCTGATAGAAGTAGTGGGGTGATAGATACCTAGTCTCCATTATGGCTCTAATCTGATAGTGGTAGTGGGGTGGTAGATGTCTAGTGCCCTTATGGCTCTAATCTGATAGTGGTAGCGGGGTGGTAGATGCCTAGTGCCCTTATGGTTCTAATCTGATAGTGGTAGTGTGGTGGTAGTTGCCTAGTGCCCCTATGGCTCTAATCTGATAGTGGTAGTGGGGTGGTAGATACCTAGTGTCCATTATGGCTCTAATCTGATAGTGGTAGTGGGGTGATAGATGCCAAGTGCCCTTATGGCTCTAATCTGATAGAGGTAGTGGGGTGGTAGATACCTAGTCTCCATTATGGCTCCAATCTGATAGTGGTAGTGGGGTGGTAGATACCTAGTCTCCATTATGGCTCTAATCTGATAGTGGTAGTGGGGTGGTAGATACCTAGTGCCCTTATGGCTCTAATCTGATAGTGGTAGTGGGGTGGTAGATACCTAGTCTCCATTTTGGCTCTAATCTGAAAGTGGTAGTGGGGTGGTAGATACCTAGTCTGCCTAGTGCCTAGTGCCCGTATGGCTCTAATCTGATAGTGGTAGTGGGGTGGTAGATACCAAGTGCCCTTATGGCTCTAATCTGATAGTGGGAGTGGGGTGGTAGATACCTAGTCTCCATTATGGCTCTAATCTGATAGTGGTAGTGGGGTGGTAGATGTCTAGTGCCCTTATGGCTCTAATCTGATAGTGGTAGCGGGGTGGTAGATGCCTAGTGACCTTATGGTTCTAATCTGATAGTGGTAGTGTGGTGGTAGTTGCCTAGTGCCCCTATGGCTCTAATCTGATAGTGGTAGTGGGGTGGTAGATACCTAGTGTCCATTATGGCTCTAATCTGATAGTGGTAGTGGGGTGATAGATGCCAAGTGCCCTTATGGCTCTAATCTGATAGAGGTAGTGGGGTGGTAGATACCTAGTCTCCATTATGGCTCCAATCTGATAGTGGTAGTGGGGTGGTAGATACCTAGTCTCCATTATGGCTCTAATCTGATAGTGGTAGTGGGGTGGTAGATACCTAGTCTCCATTATGGCTCTAATCTGATAGTGGTAGTGGGGTGGTAGATGCCTAGTGCCCTTATGGCTCTAATCTGATAGTGGTAGTGGGGTGGTAGATACCTAGTCTCCATTTTGGCTCTAATCTGGTAGTGGTAGTGTGCTGGTAGATACCAAGTCTCCATTATGGCTCTAATCTTATAAAGAAAGTTGGGTGGTTCTAATCTGGTAGTGGTAGTGGGGTGGTAGATACCTAGTCTCCATTATGGCTCTAATCTGATAGTGGGAGTGGGGTGGTAGATGTCTAGTGCCCTTATGGCTCTAATCTGATAGTGGTAGCGGGGTGGTAGATGCCTAGTGCCCTTATGGTTCTAATCTGATAGTGGTAGTGTGGTGGTAGTTGCCTAGTGCCCCTATGGCTCTAATCTGATAGTGGTAGTGGGGTGGTAGATACCTAGTCTCCATTATGGCTCTAATCTGATAGTGGTAGTGGGGTGATAGATGCCAAGTGCCCTTATGGCTCTAATCTGATAGAGGTAGTGGGGTGGTAGATACCTAGTCTCCATTAAGGCTCCAATCTGGTAGTGGTAGAGGGGTGGTAGATACCAAGTCTGCATTATGGCTCTAATCTGATAGTGGTAGTGGGGTGGTAGATACCTAGTCTCCATTATGGCTCTAATCTGATAGTTGTAGTGGGAAGGTAGATGCCTAGTGCCTTTATGGCTCTAATCTTAGTGGTAGTGGGGTGGTAGATGCCTAGTGCCCTTATGGCTTTAATCTGATAGTGGAAGTGGGGTGGTAGATGCCTAGTGCCCTTATGGCTCTAATCTGAAAGTGGTAGTGGGGTGGTAGATACCTAGTCTGCCTAGTGCCTAGTGCCCTTATGGCTCTAATCTGATAGTGGTAGTGGGGTGGTAGATACCAAGTGCCCTTATGGCTCTAATCTGATAGTGGGAGTGGGGTGGTAGATACCTAGTCTCCATTATGGCTCTAATCTGATAGAAGTAGTGGGGTGATAGATACCTAGTCTCCATTATGGCTCTAATCTGATAGTGGTAGTGGGGTGGTAGATGTCTAGTGCCCTTATGGCTCTAATCTGATAGTGGTAGTGGGGTGGTAGATGCCTAGTGCCCTTATGGTTCTAATCTGATAGTGGTAGTGTGGTGGTAGTTGCCTAGTGCCCCTATGGCTCTAATCTGATAGTGGTAGTGGGGTGGTAGATACCTAGTGTCCATTCTGGCTCTAATCTGATAGTGGTAGTGGGGTGATAGATGCCAAGTGCCCTTATGGCTCTAATCTGATAGAGGTAGTGGGGTGGTAGATACCTAGTCTCCATTATGGCTCCAATCTGATAGTGGTAGTGGGGTGGTAGATACCTAGTCTCCATTATGGCTCTAATCTGATAGTGGTAGTGGGGTGGTAGATACCTAGTCTCCATTATGGCTCTAATCTGATAGTGGTAGTGGGGTGGTAGATGCCTAGTGCCCTTATGGCTCTAATCTGATAGTGGTAGTGGGGTGGTAGATACCTAGTCTCCATTTTGGCTCTAATCTGGTAGTGGTAGTGTGCTGGTAGATACCAAGTCTCCATTATGGCTCTGATCTTATAAAGAAAGTTGGGTGGTTCTAATCTGGTAGTGGTAGTGGGGTGGTAGATACCTAGTCTCCATTATGGCTCTAATCTGATAGTGGGAGTGGGGTGGTAGATGTCTAGTGCCCTTATGGCTCTAATCTGATAGTGGTAGCGGGGTGGTAGATGCCTAGTGCCCTTATGGTTCTAATCTGATAGTGGTAGTGTGGTGGTAGATGCCTAGTGCCCTTATGGCTCTAATCTGATAGTGGTAGTGGGGTGGAAGATATCTAGTCTCCATTATGGCTCTAATCTGATAGTGGTAGTGGGGTGGAAGATACCTAGTCTCCATTATGGCTCTAATCTGATAGAGGTAGTGGGGTGGTAGATACCTAGTCTCCATTATGTCTCTAATCTGGTAGTGGTAGTAGGGTGGTAGATAACTAGTCTCCATTATGGCTCTAATCTGGTAGTGGTAGTGGTGTGGTAGATACCTAATCTCCATTATGGCTCTAATCTGTTAGTGGTAGTGGGGTGGACCTAGTCTCCATTATGGCTCTAATCTGAAAGTGGTAGTGGGGTGGTAGATGCCTACTCTCCATTATGGCTCTAATTTGATAGAGGTAGTGGGGTGGTAGATGTCTAGTCTCCATTATGGCTCTAATCTGGTAGTAGTAGTGGGGTGGTAGATACCTAGTCTCCATTATGGCTCTAATCTGATAGAGGTAGTGGGGTATCAGATGTCTAGTCTCCCTTGTGGCTCTAATCTGATAGTGGTAGTGTGGTGGTAGATGCCAAGTGCCCTTATGGCTCTAATCTGGTAGTGGTAGTGTGCTGGTAGATACCAAGTCTCCATTATGGCTCTAATCTTATAAAAGTAGTTGGGTGGTAGATGTGTAGTCTCTGTTTTAGGCTCTAATCTGGTAGTGGTAGTGGGGTGGTAGATACCTAGTCTCCATTTTGGCTCTAATCTGGTAGTGGTAGTGTGCTGGTAGATACGAAGTCTCCATTATGGCTCTGATCTTATAAAGAAAGTTGGGTGGTTCTAATCTGGTAGTGGTAGTGGGGTGGTAGATACCTAGTCTCCATTATGGCTCTAATCTGATAGTGGGAGTGGGGTGGTAGATGTCTAGTGCCCTTATGGCTCTAATCTGATAGTGGTAGCGGGGTGGTAGATGCCTAGTGCCCTTATGGTTCTAATCTGATAGTGGTAGTGTGGTGGTAGTTGCCTAGTGCCCCTATGGCTCTAATCTGATAGTGGTAGTGGGGTGGTAGATACCTAGTCTCCATTATGGCTCTAATCTGATAGTGGTAGTGGGGTGATAGATGCCAAGTGCCCTTATGGCTCTAATCTGATAGAGGTAGTGGGGTGGTAGATACCTAGTCTCCATTATGGCTCCAATCTGGTAGTGGTAGAGGGGTGGTAGATACCAAGTCTGCATTATGGCTCTAATCTGATAGTGGTAGTGGGGTGGTAGATACCTAGTCTCCATTATGGCTCTAATCTGATAGTTGTAGTGGGAAGGTAGATGCCTAGTGCCTTTATGGCTCCAATCTGATAGTGGTAGTGGGGTGGTAGATGCCTAGTCTCCATTATAGCTCTAATCTGATAGTGGTAGTGGGGTGGTAGATGTCTAGTGCCCTTATGGCTCTAATCTGATAGTGGTAGCCGGGTGGTAGATGCCTAGTGCCCTTATGGTTCTAATCTGATAGTGGTAGTGTGGTGGTAGATGCCTAGTGCCCTTATGGCTCTAATCTGATAGTGGTAGTGGGGTGGAAGATATCTAGTCTCCATTATGGCTCTAATCTGATAGTGGTAGTGGGGTGGAAGATACCTAGTCTCCATTATGGCTCTAATCTGGTAGTGGTAGTGGTGTGGTAGATACCTAATCTCCATTATGGCTCTAATCTGTTAGTGGTAGTGGGGTGGACCTAGTCTCCATTATGGCTCTAATCTGAAAGTGGTAGTGGGGTGGTAGATGTCTAGTCTCCATTATGGCTCTAATCTGGTAGTAATAGTGGGGTGGTAGATACCTAGTCTCCATTATGTCTCTAATCTGATAGAGGTAGTGGGGTATCAGATGTCTAGTCTCCCTTGTGGCTCTAATCTGATAGTGGTAGTGTGGTGGTAGATGCCAAGTGCCCTTATGGCTCTAATCTGGTAGTGGTAGTGTGCTGGTAGATACCAAGTCTCCATTATGGCTCTAATCTTATAAAAGTAGTTGGGTGGTAGATGTCTAGTCTCTGTTTTAGGCTCTAATCTGGTAGTAGTAGTGGGGTGTTAGATGTCTAGTGCCCTTATGGCTCTAATCTGGTAGTGGTAGTGGGGTGGTAGATACCTAGTCTCCATTATGGCTCTAATCTGATAGTGGGAGTGGGGTGGTAGATACCTAGTCTCCATTATGGCTCTAATCTGATAATGGTAGTGGGGTGGTAGATGCCTAGTGCCCTTATGGCTCTAATCTGATAGTGGTAGTGGTGTGGTAGATACCTAGTATCCATTATGGCTCTAATCTGATAGTGGTAGTGGGGTGGTAGATGCCTAGTGCCTTTATGGCTCTAATCTGATAGTGGTAGTGTGGTGGTAGATGCCTAGTGCACTTATGGCTCTAATCTGATAGTGGTAGTTGGGTGGTAGATACCTAGTCTCCATTTTGGCTCTAATCTGGTAGTGGTAGTGTGCTGGTAGATACCAAGTCTCCATTATGGCTCTAATCTTATAAAGAAAGTTGGGTGGCAGATGTCTAGTCTCCATTATGGCTCTAATCTGATAGTAGTAGTGGGGTGGTAGATGCCTAGTGCCCTTATGGCTCTAATCTGATAGTGGTAGTGGGGTGGTAGATGCCTAGTGCCCTTATGGCTCTAATCTGATATAGGTAGTGGGGTGGTAGATGTCTAGTCTCCATTATGGCTCTAATCTGATAGTAGTAGTGGGGTGGTAGATACCTAGTCTCCATTATGGCTCTAATCTGATAGAGGTAGTGGGGTGGTAGATTTCTAGTCTCCATTATGGCTCTAATCTGATAGAGGTAGAGGGGTGGTAGATACCTAGTCTCCATTATGGCTCTAATCTGATAGAGGTAGAGGGGTGGTAGATACCTAGTCTCCATTATGGCTCTAATCTGATAGTGGTAGTGGGGTGGTAGATACCTAGTCTCCATTATTGCTCTAATCTGATAGTGGTAGTGAGGTGGTAGATGCCTAGTGCCCTTATGGCTCTAATCTGATAGTGGTAGTGGGGTGGTAGATGCTTAGAGCCCTTATGGCTCTAATCTGATAGTGGTAGTGGGGTGGTAGATGCCTAGTGCCCTTATGGCTCTAATCTGATATAGGTTTTGGGGTGGTAGATGTCTAGTCTCCATTATGGCTCTAATCTGGTAGTGGTAGTGTGCTGGTAGATACCAAGTCTCCATTATGGCTCTAATCTTATAAAGGTAGTTGGGTGGTAGATGTCTAGTCTCTGTTTTAGGCTCTAATCTGGTAGTAGTAGTGGGGTGTTAGATGTCTAGTGCCCTTATGGCTCTAATCTGGTAGTGGTAGTGGGGTGGTAGATACCTAGTCTCCATTATGGCTCTAATCTGATAGTGGGAGTGGGGTGGTAGATACCTAGTCTCCATTATGGCTCTAATCTGATAATGGTAGTGGGGTGGTAGATGCCTAGTGCCCTTATGGCTCTAATCTGATAGTGGTAGTGGGGTGGTAGATACCTAGTCTCCATTATGGCTCTAATCTGATAGTGGTAGTGGGGTGGTAGATGCCTAGTGCCTTTATGGCTCTAATCTGATAGTGGTAGTGTGGTGGTAGATGCCTAGTGCCCTTATGGCTTTAATCTGATAGTGGTAGTTGGGTGGGAGATACCTAGTCTCCATTATGGCTCTAATCTGATAGAGGTAGTGGGGTGGTAGATTTCTAGTCTCCATTATGGCTCTAATCTGATAGAGGTAGAGGGGTGGTAGATACCTAGTCTCCATTATGGCTCTAATCTGATAGAGGTAGAGGGGTGGTAGATACCTAGTCTCCATTATGGCTCTAATCTGATAGTGGTAGTGGGGTGGTAGATACCTAGTCTCCATTATGGCTCTAATCTGATAGTGGTAGTGGGGTGGTAGATGTCTAGTGCCCTTATTGCTCTAATCTGATAGTGTTAGCGGGGTGGTAGATGCCTAGTGCCCTTTTGGCTCTAATCTGATAGTGGTAGTGGGGTGGTAGATAACTTGTCTCCATTATGGCTCTAATCTGATAGTGGTAGTGGGGTGGTAGATGTCTAGTGCCCTTATAGCTTTAATCTGATAGTGGTAGTGGGGTGGTAGATACCTAGTCTCCCTTATGGCTCTAATCTGATAGTGGTAGTCGGGTGGTATATGTCTCCGTTTTGGCTCTAATCTGGTAGTGGTAGTGGGGTGGTAGATACCTAGTCTCAATTATGGCTCTAATCTGATAGAGGTAGTGGGGTGGTAAATGACTAGTGCCCTTATCGCTCTAATCTGATAGTGGTAGTGGGGTGGTAGATGCCTAGTGCCCTTATGGCTCTAATCTGATATAGGTAGTGGGGTGGTAGATGTCTAGTCTCCATTATGGCTCTAATCTGATAGTAGTAGTGGGGTGGTAGATACCTAGTCTCCATTATGGCTCTAATCAGATAGAGGTAGTGGGGTGGTAGATTTCTAGTCTCCATTATGGCTCTAATCTGATAGAGGTAGAGGGGTGGTAGATACCTAGTCTCCATTATGGCTCTAATCTGATAGAGGTAGAGGGGTGGTAGATACCTAGTCTCCATTATGGCTCTAATCTGATAGTGGTAGTGGGGTGGTAGATACCTAGTCTCCATTATGGCTCTAATCTGATAGTGGTAGTGGGGTGGTAGATGTCTAGTGCCCTTATTGCTCTAATCTGATAGTGTTAGCGGGGTGGTAGATGCCTAGTGCCCTTTTGGCTCTAATCTGATAGTGGTAGTGGGGTGGTAGATAACTTGTCTCCATCATGGCTCTAATTTGATAGTGGTAGCGGGGTGGTAGATGCCTTGTGCCCTTATGGCTCTAATCTGATAGTGGTAGTGGGGTGGTAGATGCCTAGTGCCCTTATGGCTCTAATCTGATAGTGGCAGTGGGGTGGTAGATACCTAGTCTCCATTATGGCTCTAATCTGATAGTGGTAGTGGGGTGATAGATGCCAAGTGCCCTTATGGCTCTAATCTGATAGTGGTAGTGGGGTGGTAGATGCCTAGTGCCCTTATGGCTCTAATCTGATATAGGTAGTGGGGTGGTAGATGTCTAGTCTCCATTATGGCTCTAATCTGATAGTGGTAGTGGGGTGGTAGATACCTAGTCTCCATTATGGCTCTAATCTTATAAAGGTAGTTGGGTGGTAGATGTCTAGTCTCTGTTTTAGGCTCTAATCTGGTAGTAGTAGTGGGGTGTTAGATGTCTAGTGCCCTTATGGCTCTAATCTGGTAGTGGTAGTGGGGTGGTAGATACCTAGTCTCCATTATGGCTCTAATCTGATAGTGGGAGTGGGGTGGTAGATACCTAGTCTCCATTATGGCTCTAATCTGATAATGGTAGTGGGGTGTTAGATGCCTAGTGCCCTTATGGCTCTAATCTGATAGTGGTAGTGGGGTGGTAGATACCTAGTCTCCATTATGGCTCTAATCTGATAGTGGTAGTGGGGTGGTAGATGCCTAGTGCCTTTATGGCTCTAATCTGATAGTGGTAGTGTGGTGGTAGATGCCTAGTGCCCTTATGGCTCTAATCTGATAGTGGTAGTGTGGTGGTAGATGCCTAGTGCCCTTATGGCTCTAATCTGATAGTGGTAGTGGGGTGGTAGATACCTAGTCTCCATTTTGGCTCTAATCTGGTAGTGGTAGTGTGCTGGTAGATACCAAGTCTCCATTATGGCTCTAATCTTATAAAGAAAGTTGGGTGGTAGGTGTCTAGTCTCCGTTTTAGGCTCTAATCTGGTAGTAGTAGTGGGGTGTTAGATGTCTAGTGCCCTTATGGCTCTAATCTGGTAGTGGTAGTGGGGTGGTAGATACCTAGTCTCCATTATGGCTCTAATCTGATAGTGGGAGTGGGGTGGTAGATACCTAGTCTCCATTATGGCTCTAATCTGATAGTGGTAGTGGGGTGGTAGATGTCTAGTGCCCTTATGGCTCTAATCTGATAGTGGTAGTATGGTGTTAGATGCCTAGTGCCCCTATGGCTCTAATCTGAAAGTGGTAGTGGGGTGGTAGATACCTAGTCTGCCTAGTGCCTAGTGCCCTTATGGATCTAATCTGATAGTGGTAGTGGGGTGGTAGATACCAAGTGCCCTTATGGCTCTAATCTGATTGTGGGAGTGGGGTGATAGATACCTAGTCTCCATTATGGCTCTAATCTGATAGAAGTAGTGGGGTGATAGATACCTAGTCTCCATTATGGCTCTAATCTGATAGTGGTAGTGGGGTGGTAGATGTCTCCGTTTTGGCTCTAATCTGGTAGTGGTAGTGGGGTGGTAGATACCTAGTCTCAATTATGGCTCTAATCTGATAGAGGTAGTGGGGTGGTAAATGACTAGTGCCCTTATCGCTCTAATCTGATAGTGGTAGTGGGGCGGTAGATGCCTAGTGCCCTTATGGCTCTAATCTGATATAGGTTTTGGGGTGGTAGATGTCTAGTCTCCATTATGGCTCTAATCTGGTAGTGGTAGTGTGCTGGTAGATACCAGGTCTCCATTATGGCTCTAATCTTATAAAGGTAGTTGGGTGGTAGATGTCTAGTCTCTGTTTTAGGCTCTAATCTGGTAGTAGTAGTGGAGTGTTAGATGCCTAGTGCCCTTATGGCTCTAATCTGATAGTGGTAGTGGGGTGGTAGATACCTAGTCTCCATAATGGCTCTAATCTGATAGTGGTAGTGGGGTGGTAGATTCCTAGTCTCCATTATGGCTCTAATCTGGTAGTGGTAGAGGGGTGGTAGATACCAAGTCTGCATTATGGCTCTAATCTGATAGTGGTAGTGGGGTGGTAGATACCTAGTCTCCATTATGGCTCTAATCTGATAGTGGTAGTGGGGTGGTAGATGCCTAGTGCCCTTATGACTTTAATCTGATAGTGGAAGTGGGGTGGTAGATGCCTAGTGCCCTTATGGCTCTAATCTGAAAGTGGTAGTGGGGTGGTAGATACCTAGTCTGCCTAGTGCCTAGTGCCCTTATGGCTCTAATCTGATAGTGGTAGTGGGGTGGTAGATACCAAGTGCCCTTATGGCTCTAATCTGATAGTGGGAGTGGGGTGGTAGATACCTAGTCTCCATTATGGCTCTAATCTGATAGAAGTAGTGGGGTGATAGATACCTAGTCTCCATTATGGCTCTAATCTGATAGTGGTAGTGGGGTGGTAGATGTCTAGTGCCCTTATGGCTCTAATCTCATAGTGGTAGCGGGGTGGTAGATGCCTAGTGCCCTTATGGTTCTAATCTGATAGAAGTAGTGGGGTGATAGATACCTAGTCTCCATTATGGCTCTAATCTGATAGTGGTAGTGGGGTGGTAGATGTCTAGTGCCCTTATGGCTCTAATCTCATAGTGGTAGCGGGGTGGTAGATGCCTAGTGCCCTTATGGTTCTAATCTGATAGTGGTAGTGGGGTGATAGATGCCAAGTGCCCTTATGGCTCTAATCTGATAGAGGTAGTGGGGTGGTAGATACCTAGTCTCCATTATGGCTCCAATCTGATAGTGGTAGTGGGGTGGTAGATACCTAGTCTCCATTATGGCTCTAATCTGATAGTGGTAGTGGGGTGGTAGATACCTAGTCTCCATTATGGCTCTAATCTGATAGTGGTAGTGGGGTGGTAGATGCCTAGTGCCCTTATGGCTCTAATCTGATAGTGGTAGTGGGGTGGTAGATACCTAGTCTCCATTTTGGCTCTAATCTGGTAGTGGTAGTGTGCTGGTAGATACCAAGTCTCCATTATGGCTCTAATCTTATAAAGAAAGTTGGGTGGTTCTAATCTGGTAGTGGTAGTGGGGTGGTAGAAACCTAGTCTCCATTATGGCTCTAATCTGATAGTGGGAGTGGGGTGGTAGATGTCTAGTGCCCTTATGGCTCTAATCTGATAGTGGTAGCGGGGTGGTAGATGCCTAGTGCCCTTATGGCTCTAATCTGATAGTGGTAGTGGGGTGGTAGTTGCCTAGTGCCCCTATGGCTCTAATCTGATAGTGGTAGTGGGGTGGTAGATACCTAGTCTCCATTATGGCTCTAATCTGATAGTGGTAATGGGGTGATAGATGCCAAGTGCCCTTATGGCTCTAATCTGATAGAGGTAGTGGGGTGGTAGATACCTAGTCTCCATTATGGCTCCAATCTTATAAAGAAAGTTGGGTGGTAGATGTCTAGTCTCCGTTTTAGGCTCTAATCTGGTAGTAGTAGTGGGGTGTTAGATGTCTAGTGCCCTTATGGCTCTAATCTGGTAGTGGTAGTGGGGTGGTAGATACCTAGTCTCCATTATGGCTCTAATCTGATAGTGGGAGTGGGGTGGTAGATACCTAGTCTCCATTATGGCTCTAATCTGATAGTTGTAGTGGGAAGGTAGATGCCTAGTCTGCATTATGGCTCTAATCTGATAGTGGTAGTGGGGTGGTAGATACCTAGTCTCCATTATGGCTCTAATCTGATAGTTGTAGTGGGAAGGTAGATGCCTAGTGCCTTTATGGCTCTAATCTGATAGTGGTAGTGGGGTGGTAGATGCCTAGTGCCCTTATGGCTTTAATCTGATAGTGGAAGTGGGGTAGTAGATGCCTAGTGCCCTTATGGCTCGAATCTGAAAGTGGTAGTGGGGTGGTAGATACCTAGTCTGCCTAGTGCCTAGTGCCCTTATGGCTCTAATCTGATAGTGGTAGTGGGGTGGTAGATACCAAGTGCCCTTATGGCTCCAATCTGATAGTGGGAGTGGGGTGGTAGATACCTAGTCTCCATTATGGCTCTAATCTAATAGTGGTAGTGGGGTGGTAGATGTCTAGTGCCCTTATGGCTCTAATCTGATAGTGGTAGCGGGGTGGTAGATGCCTAGTGCCCTTATGGTTCTAATCTGATAGTGGTAGTGTGGTGGTTGTTGCCTAGTGCCCCTATGGCTCTAATCTGATAGTGGTAGTGGGGTGGTAGATACCTAGTGTCCATTATGGCTCTAATCTGATAGTGGTAGTGGGGTGATAGATGCCAAGTGCCCTTATGGCTCTAATCTGATAGAGGTAGTGGGGTGGTAGATACCTAGTCTCCATTATGGCTCCAATCTGATAGTGGTAGTGGGGTGGTAGATACCTAGTCTCCATTATGGCTCTAATCTGATAGTAGTAGTGGGGTGGTAGATACCTAGTCTCCATTATGGCTCTAATCTGATAGTGGTAGTGGGGTGGTAGATGCCTTGTGCCCTTATGGCTCTAATCTGATAGTGGTAGTGGGGTGTTAGATGCCTTGTGCCCTTATGGCTCTAATCTGATAGTGGTAGTGGGGTGGTAGATACGTAGTCTCCATTTTGGCTCTAATCTGGTAGTGGTAGTGTGCTGGTAGATACCAAGTCTGCATTATGGCTCTAATCTGATAGTGGTAGTGGGGTGGTAGATACCTAGTCTCCATTATGGCTCTAATCTGATAGTTGTAGTGGGAAGGTAGATGCCTAGTGCCTTTATGGCTCTAATCTGATAGTGGTAGTGGGGTGGTAGATGCCTAGTGCCCTTATGGCTTTAATCTGATAGTGGAAGTGGGGTAGTAGATGCCTAGTGCCCTTATGGCTCGAATCTGAAAGTGGTAGTGGGGTGGTAGATACCTAGTCTGCCTAGTGCCTAGTGCCCTTATGGCTCTAATCTGATAGTGGTAGTGGGGTGGTAGATACCAAGTGCCCTTATGGCTCTAATCTGATAGTGGGAGTGGGGTGGTAGATACCTAGTACCCTTATGGTTCTAATCTGATAGTGGTAGTGTGGTGGTAGTTGCCTAGTGCCCCTATGGCTCTAATCTGATAGTGGTAGTGGGGTGGTAGATACCTAGTCTCCATTATGGCTCCAATCTGATAGTGGTAGTGGGGTGGTAGATACCTAGTCTCCATTATGGCTCTAATCTGATAGTAGTAGTGGGGTGGTAGATACCTAGTCTCCATTATGGCTCTAATCTGATAGTGGTAGTGGGGTGGTAGATGCCTTGTGCCCTTATGGCTCTAATCTGATAGTGGTAGTGGGGTGTTAGATGCCTTGTGCCCTTATGGCTCTAATCTGATAGTGGTAGTGGGGTGGTAGATACGTAGTCTCCATTTTGGCTCTAATCTGGTAGTGGTAGTGTGCTGGTAGATACCAAGTCTCCATTATGGCTCTAATCTTATAAAGAAAGTTGGGTGGTTCTAATCTGGTAGTGGTAGTGGGGTGGTAGATACCTAGACTCCATTATGGCTCTAATCTGATAGTGGGAGTGGGGTGGTAGATGTCTAGTGCCCTTATGGCTCTAATCTGATAGTGGTAGTGGGGTGGTAGATGCCTAGTGCCCTTATGGTTCTAATCTGATAGTGGTAGTGTGGTGGTAGTTGCCTAGTGCCCCTATGGCTCTAATCTGATAGTGGTAGTGGGGTGGTAGATACCTAGTCTCCATTATGGCTCTAATCTGATAGTGGTAGTGGGGTGGTAGATACCTAGTCTCCATTATGGCTCTAATCTGATAGTGGTAGTGGTGTGGTAGATACCTAGTCTCCATTATGGCTCTAATCTGATAGTTGTAGTGGGAAGGTAGATGCCTAGTGCCTTTATGGCTCCAATCTGATAGTGGTAGTGGGGTGGTAGATGCCTAGTCTCCATTATGGCTCTAATCTGATAGTGGTAGTGGGGTGGTAGATGTCTAGTGCCCTTATGGCTCTAATCTGATAGTGGTAGTGTGGTGGTAAATGCCTAGTGCCCTTATGGCTCTAATCTGATAGTGGTAGTGGGGTGGTAGATACCTAGTCTCCATTTTGGCTCTAATCTGGTAGTGGTAGTGTGCTGGTAGATACCAAGTCTCCATTATGGCTCTAATCTTATAAAGAAAGTTGGGTGGTAGGTGTCTAGTCTCCGTTTTAGGCTCTAATCTGGTAGTAGTAGTGGGGTGTTAGATGTCTAGTGCCCTTATGGCTCTAATCTGGTAGTGGTAGTGGGGTGGTAGATACCTAGTCTCCATTATGGCTCTAATCTGATAGTGGGAGTGGGGTGGTAGATACCTAGTCTCCATTATGGCTCTAATCTGATAGTGGGAGTGGGGTGGTAGATGTCTAGTGCCCTTATGGCTCTAATCTGATAGTGGTAGTATGGTGTTAGATGCCTAGTGCCCCTATGGCTCTAATCTGAAAGTGGTAGTGGGGTGGTAGATACCTAGTCTGCCTAGTGCCTAGTGCCCTTATGGATCTAATCTGATAGTGGTAGTGGGGTGGTAGATACCAAGTGCCCTTATGGCTCTAATCTGATTGTGGGAGTGGGGTGATAGATACCTAGTCTCCATTATGGCTCTAATCTGATAGAAGTAGTGGGGTGATAGATACCTAGTCTCCATTATGGCTCTAATCTGATAGTGGTAGTGGGGTGGTAGATGTCTCCGTTTTGGCTCTAATCTGGTAGTGGTAGTGGGGTGGTAGATACCTAGTCTCAATTATGGCTCTAATCTGATAGAGGTAGTGGGGTGGTAAATGACTAGTGCCCTTATCGCTCTAATCTGATAGTGGTAGTGGGGCGGTAGATGCCTAGTGCCCTTATGGCTCTAATCTGATATAGGTTTTGGGGTGGTAGATGTCTAGTCTCCATTATGGCTCTAATCTGGTAGTGGTAGTGTGCTGGTAGATACCAGGTCTCCATTATGGCTCTAATCTTATAAAGGTAGTTGGGTGGTAGATGTCTAGTCTCTGTTTTAGGCTCTAATCTGGTAGTAGTAGTGGAGTGTTAGATGCCTAGTGCCCTTATGGCTCTAATCTGATAGTGGTAGTGGGGTGGTAGATACCTAGTCTCCATAATGGCTCTAATCTGATAGTGGTAGTGGGGTGGTAGATTCCTAGTCTCCATTATGGCTCTAATCTGGTAGTGGTAGAGGGGTGGTAGATACCAAGTCTGCATTATGGCTCTAATCTGATAGTAGTAGTGGGGTGGTAGATACCTAGTCTCCATTATGGCTCTAATCTGATAGTGGTAGTGGGGTGGTAGATGCCTAGTGCCCTTATGGCTTTAATCTGATAGTGGAAGTGGGGTGGTAGATGCCTAGTGCCCTTATGGCTCTAATCTGAAAGTGGTAGTGGGGTGGTAGATACCTAGTCTGCCTAGTGCCTAGTGCCCTTATGGCTCTAATCTGATAGTGGTAGTGGGGTGGTAGATACCAAGTGCCCTTATGGCTCTAATCTGATAGTGGGAGTGGGGTGGTAGATACCTAGTCTCCATTATGGCTCTAATCTGATAGAAGTAGTGGGGTGATAGATACCTAGTCTCCATTATGGCTCTAATCTGATAGTGGTAGTGGGGTGGTAGATGTCTAGTGCCCTTATGGCTCTAATCTCATAGTGGTAGCGGGGTGGTAGATGCCTAGTGCCCTTATGGTTCTAATCTGATAGAAGTAGTGGGGTGATAGATACCTAGTCTCCATTATGGCTCTAATCTGATAGTGGTAGTGGGGTGGTAGATGTCTAGTGCCCTTATGGCTCTAATCTCATAGTGGTAGCGGGGTGGTAGATGCCTAGTGCCCTTATGGTTCTAATCTGATAGTGGTAGTGGGGTGATAGATGCCAAGTGCCCTTATGGCTCTAATCTGATAGAGGTAGTGGGGTGGTAGATACCTAGTCTCCATTATGGCTCCAATCTGATAGTGGTAGTGGGGTGGTAGATGCCTAGTGCCCTTATGGCTCTAATCTGATAGTGGTAGTGGGGTGGTAGATACCTAGTCTCCATTTTGGCTCTAATCTGGTAGTGGTAGTGTGCTGGTAGATACCAAGTCTGCATTATGGCTCTAATCTTATAAAGAAAGTTGGGTGGTTCTAATCTGGTAGTGGTAGTGGGGTGGTAGAAACCTAGTCTCCATTATGGCTCTAATCTGATAGTGGGAGTGGGGTGGTAGATGTCTAGTGCCCTTATGGCTCTAATCTGATAGTGGTAGCGGGGTGGTAGATGCCTAGTGCCCTTATGGTTCTAATCTGATAGTGGTAGTGGGGTGGTAGTTGCCTAGTGCCCCTATGGCTCTAATCTGATAGTGGTAGTGGGGTGGTAGATACCTAGTCTCCATTATGGCTCTAATCTGATAGTGGTAATGGGGTGATAGATGCCAAGTGCCCTTATGGCTCTAATCTGATAGAGGTAGTGGGGTGGTAGAGATACCTAGTCTCCATTATGGCTCCAATCTTATAAAGAAAGTTGGGTGGTAGATGTCTAGTCTCCGTTTTAGGCTCTAATCTGGTAGTAGTAGTGGGGTGTTAGATGTCTAGTGCCCTTATGGCTCTAATCTGGTAGTGGTAGTGGGGTGGTAGATACCTAGTCTCCATTATGGCTCTAATCTGATAGTGGGAGTGGGGTGGTAGATACCTAGTCTCCATTATGGCTCTAATCTGATAGTTGTAGTGGGAAGGTAGATGCCTAGTCTGCATTATGGCTCTAATCTGATAGTGGTAGTGGGGTGGTAGATACCTAGTCTCCATTATGGCTCTAATCTGATAGTTGTAGTGGGAAGGTAGATGCCTAGTGCCTTTATGGCTCTAATCTGATAGTGGTAGTGGGGTGGTAGATGCCTAGTGCCCTTATGGCTTTAATCTGATAGTGGAAGTGGGGTAGTAGATGCCTAGTGCCCTTATGGCTCGAATCTGAAAGTGGTAGTGGGGTGGTAGATACCTAGTCTGCCTAGTGCCTAGTGCCCTTATGGCTCTAATCTGATAGTGGTAGTGGGGTGGTAGATACCAAGTGCCCTTATGGCTCCAATCTGATAGTGGGAGTGGGGTGGTAGATACCTAGTCTCCATTATGGCTCTAATCTAATAGTGGTAGTGGGGTGGTAGATGTCTAGTGCCCTTATGGCTCTAATCTGATAGTGGTAGCGGGGTGGTAGATGCCTAGTGCCCTTATGGTTCTAATCTGATAGTGGTAGTGTGGTGGTTGTTGCCTAGTGCCCCTATGGCTCTAATCTGATAGTGGTAGTGGGGTGGTAGATACCTAGTGTCCATTATGGCTCTAATCTGATAGTGGTAGTGGGGTGATAGATGCCAAGTGCCCTTATGGCTCTAATCTGATAGAGGTAGTGGGGTGGTAGATACCTAGTCTCCATTATGGCTCCAATCTGATAGTGGTAGTGGGGTGGTAGATACCTAGTCTCCATTATGGCTCTAATCTGATAGTAGTAGTGGGGTGGTAGATACCTAGTCTCCATTATGGCTCTAATCTGATAGTGGTAGTGGGGTGGTAGATGCCTTGTGCCCTTATGGCTCTAATCTGATAGTGGTAGTGGGGTGTTAGATGCCTTGTGCCCTTATGGCTCTAATCTGATAGTGGTAGTGGGGTGGTAGATACGTAGTCTCCATTTTGGCTCTAATCTGGTAGTGGTAGTGTGCTGGTAGATACCAAGTCTGCATTATGGCTCTAATCTGATAGTGGTAGTGGGGTGGTAGATACCTAGTCTCCATTATGGCTCTAATCTGATAGTTGTAGTGGGAAGGTAGATGCCTAGTGCCTTTATGGCTCTAATCTGATAGTGGTAGTGGGGTGGTAGATGCCTAGTGCCCTTATGGCTTTAATCTGATAGTGGAAGTGGGGTAGTAGATGCCTAGTGCCCTTATGGCTCGAATCTGAAAGTGGTAGTGGGGTGGTAGATACCTAGTCTGCCTAGTGCCTAGTGCCCTTATGGCTCTAATCTGATAGTGGTAGTGGGGTGGTAGATACCAAGTGCCCTTATGGCTCTAATCTGATAGTGGGAGTGGGGTGGTAGATACCTAGTATCCATGATGGTTCTACTCTGATAGTGGTAGTTGCCTAGTGCCCCTATGGCTCTAATCTGATAGTGGTAGTGGGGTGGTAGATACCTAGTCTCCATTATGGCTCCAATCTGATAGTGGTAGTGGGGTGGTAGATACCTAGTCTCCATTATGGCTCTAATCTGATAGTAGTAGTGGGGTGGTAGATACCTAGTCTCCATTATGGCTCTAATCTGATAGTGGTAGTGGGGTGGTAGATGCCTTGTGCCCTTATGGCTCTAATCTGATAGTGGTAGTGGGGTGTTAGATGCCTTGTGCCCTTATGGCTCTAATCTGATAGTGGTAGTGGGGTGGTAGATACGTAGTCTCCATTTTGGCTCTAATCTGGTAGTGGTAGTGTGCTGGTAGATACCAAGTCTCCATTATGGCTCTAATCTTATAAAGAAAGTTGGGTGGTTCTAATCTGGTAGTGGTAGTGGGGTGGTAGATACCTAGACTCCATTATGGCTCTAATCTGATAGTGGGAGTGGGGTGGTAGATGTCTAGTGCCCTTATGGCTCTAATCTGATAGTGGTAGCGGGGTGGTAGATGCCTAGTGCCCTTATGGTTCTAATCTGATAGTGGTAGTGTGGTGGTAGTTGCCTAGTGCCCCTATGGCTCTAATCTGATAGTGGTAGTGGGGTGGTAGATACCTAGTCTCCATTATGGCTCTAATCTGATAGTGGTAGTGGGGTGGTAGATACCTAGTCTCCATTATGGCTCTAATCTGATAGTGGTAGTGGTGTGGTAGATACCTAGTCTCCATTATGGCTCTAATCTGATAGTTGTAGTGGGAAGGTAGATGCCTAGTGCCTTTATGGCTCCAATCTGATAGTGGTAGTGGGGTGGTAGATGCCTAGTCTCCATTATAGCTCTAATCTGATAGTGGTAGTGGGGTGGTAGATGTCTAATGCCCTTATGGCTCTAATCTGATAGTGGTAGTGTGGTGGTAAATGCCTATTTATTTATTTATTTTTTTATTTAACCTTTATTTAACCAGGTAGGCAAATTGAGAACACGTTCTCATTTACAATTGCGACCTGGCCAAGATAAAGCAAAGCAGTTCGACACATACAACAACACATAGTTACACATGGAGTAAAACAAACATATAGTCAATAATACAGTGAAAAAAAAATAAATAAAAAAATAAATAAGTCTATATACAATGTGAGCAAGTGAGGTGAGATAAGGGAGGTGAAGGCAAACAAATATATGTATAAATAAATAAAAATATAAAAGGCCATGGAGGCGAAGTGAGTACAACACAGCAAGTAAAATAAAAAAAAATAAATAAAAAAAAAATAAAAAAAAATAAAAATAAAAAAACAAACAATGGAATGGTTGGTTTGCAGTGGAAGAAAGTGCAAAGTAGAGACAGAAATAATGGGGTGCAAAGGAGCAAAATAAATTAATAAATAAATACAGTAGGTAAAGAGGTAGTTGTTTGGGCTAAATTGTAGATGGGTTATGTACAGGTGCAGTAATCTATGAGCTGCTCTGACAGCTGGTGCTTAAAGCTAGTGAGGGAGATAGGTGTTTCCAGTTTCAGAGATTTTTGTAGTTCGTTCCAGTCATTGGCAGCAGAGAACTGGAAGGAGAGGCGTCCAAAGGAAGAATTGGTTTTGGGGGTGACTAGAGAGATATACCTGCTGGAGCGCGTGCTACAGGTAGGTGCTGCTATGGTGACCAGCGAGCTGAGATAAGGGGGGACTTTACCTAGCAGGGTCTTGTAGATGACCTGGAACCAGTGGGTTTGGCGACGAGTATGAAGCGAGGGCCAGCCAACGAGAGTGTACAGGTCGCAGTGGTGGGTAGTAAATGGGGCTTTGGTGACAAAACGGATGGCACTGTGATAGACTGCATCCAATTTATTGAGTAGGGTTTTGGAGGCTATTTTGTAAATGACATCACCGAAGTCGAGGATTGGTAGGATGGTCAGTTTTACAAGGGTATGTTTGGCAGCATGAGTAAAGGATGCTTTGTTGCGGAATAGGAAGCCAATTCTAGATTTGACTTTGGATTGGAGATGTTTGATGTGAGTCTGGAAGGAGAGTTTACAGTCTAACCAGACACCTAGGTATTTGTAGGTGTTCACATATTCTAAGTCAGAGCCGTCCAAAGTAGTGATGTTGGACAGGCGGGCAGGAGCAGGCAGTGATCGGTTGAAGAGCATGCATTTGGTTTTACTTGTATTTAAGAGCAGTTGGAGGCCACGGAAGGAGAGTTGTATGGCATTGAAGCTCGCCTGGAGGGTTGTTAACACAGTGTCAAAAGAAGGGCCAGAAGTATACAGAATAGTGTCGTCTGCGTAGAGGTGGATCAGAGAATCACCAGCAGCAAGAGCGACATCATTGATGTAAACAGAGAAGAGAGTCGGTCCAAGAATTGAACCCTGTGGCACCCCCATAGAGACTGCCAGAGGCCCGGACAACAGACCCTCCGATTTGACACACTGAACTCGATCAGAGAAGTAGTTGGTGAACCAGGCGAGGCAATCATTAGAGAAACCAAGGCTGTCGAGTCTGCCAATGAGGATGTGGTGATTGACAGAGTCAAAGGCCTTGGCCAGGTCAATGAATACGGCTGCACAGTATTGTTTCCTATCGATGGCGGTTACGATATCGTTTATGACCTTGAGCGTGGCTGAGGTGCACCCATGACCAGCTCTGAAACCAGATTGCATTGCGGAGAAGGTGTGGTGGGATTCGAAATGGTCGGTAATCTGTTTGTTGACTTGGCTTTCGAAGACCTTAGAAAGGCAGGGTAGGATAGATATAGGTCTGTAGCAGTTAGGGTCAAGGGTGTCCCCCCCTTTGAAGAGGGGGATAACCGCAGCTGCTTTCCAATCTTTGGGGATCTCAGACGACACGAAAGAGAGGTTGAAGAGGCTAGTAATAGGGGTGGCAACAATTTCAGCAGATAGTTTTAGAAAGAAAGGGTCCAGATTATCTAGCCCGGCTGATTTGTAAGGGTCCAGATTTTGCAGCTCATTTAGAACATCAGCTGACTGTATTTGGGAGAAAGAGAAATGGGGAAGGCTTGGGCGAGTAGCAGAGGGGAGGGCAGTGCTGTTGTCCGGGGTAGGGGTAGCCAGGTGGAAGGCATGGCCAGCCGTAGAAAAATGCTTATTGAAATTCTCAATTATAGTGGATTTGTCGGTGGTGACAGTGTTTCCTATCTTCAGAGCGGTTGGAAGCTGGGAGGAGGTGTTCTTATTCTCCATGGACTTTACGGTGTCCCAGAACTTTTTTGAATTTGTGTTGCAGGAAGCAAATTTCTGCTTGAAAAAGCTAGCCTTGGCTGTTCTAACTGCCTGTGTATATTGGTTTCTGGCTTCCCTGAAAAGTTGCATATCACGGGGGCTGTTCGATGCTAATGCAGAACGCCATAGGATGTTTTTCTGTTGGTTAAGGGCAGTCAGGTCAGGAGAGAACCAAGGGCTATATCTGTTCCTGGTTCTAAATTTCTTGAATGGGGCATGCTTATTCAAGATGGTGAGGAAGGCATTTTTAAAAAATGACCAGGCATCCTCTACTGACGGGATGAGATCAATATCCTTCCAGGATACCCCGGCCAGGTCGATTAGAAAGGCCTGCTCGCTGAAGTGTTTCAGGGAGCGTTTGACAGTGATGAGTGGAGGTCGTTTGACCGCTGACCCATTACGGATGCAGGCAATGAGGCAGTGATCGCTGAGATCTTGGTTGAAAACAGCAGAGGTGTATTTGGAGGGCAAGTTTGTTAGGATGATATCTATGAGGGTACCCGTGTTTACGGAATTGGGGTGGTACCTGGTAGGTTCATTTATAATTTGTGTGAGATTGAGGGCATCAAGCTTAGATTGTAGGGTGGCTGGGGTGTTGAGCATGTTCAAATTTAGGTCGCCTAGCAGCACGAGCTCTGAAGATAGATGGGGGGCAATCAGTTCACATATAGTGTCCAGAGCACAGCTGGGGGCAGAGGGTGGTCTATAGCAGGCGGCAACGGTGAGAGACTTGTTTTTAGAGAGGTGGATTTTTAAAAGTAGAAGTTCAAATTGTTTGGGAACAGACCTGGATAGTATAACAGAACTCTGCAGGCAGTCTTTGCAGTAGGTTGCAACACCGCCCCCTTTGGCCTAGTGCCCTTATGGCTCTAATCTGATAGTGGTAGTAGGGTGGTAGATACCTAGTCTCCATTATGGCTCTAATCTGGTAGTGGTAGTGGTGTGGTAGATACCTAATCTCCATTATGGCTCTAATCTGTTAGTTGTAGTGGGGTGGACCTAGTCTCCATTATGGCTCTAATCTGATAGTGGTAGTGGTGTGGTAGATACCTAGTCTCCATTATGGCTCTAATCTGATAGTTGTAGTGGGAAGGTAGATGCCTAGTCTGCATTATGGCTCTAATCTGATAGTGGTAGTGGGGTGGTAGATACCTAGTCTCCATTATGGCTCTAATCTGATAGTTGTAGTGGGAAGGTAGATGCCTAGTGCCTTTATGGCTCTAATCTGATAGTGGTAGTGGGGTGGTAGATGCCTAGTGCCCTTATGGCTTTAATCTGATAGTGGAAGTGGGGTAGTAGATGCCTAGTGCCCTTATGGCTCGAATCTGAAAGTGGTAGTGGGGTGGTAGATACCTAGTCTGCCTAGTGCCTAGTGCCCTTATGGCTCTAATCTGATAGTGGTAGTGGGGTGGTAGATACCAAGTGCCCTTATGGCTCTAATCTGATAGTGGGAGTGGGGTGGTAGATACCTAGTCTCCATTATGGCTCTAATCTAATAGTGGTAGTGGGGTGGTAGATGTCTAGTGCCCTTATGGCTCTAATCTGATAGTGGTAGCGGGGTGGTAGATGCCTAGTGCCCTTATGGTTCTAATCTGATAGTGGTAGTGTGGTGGTAGTTGCCTAGTGCCCCTATGGCTCTAATCTGATAGTGGTAGTGGGGTGGTAGATACCTAGTGTCCATTATGGCTCTAATCTGATAGTGGTAGTGGGGTGATAGATGCCAAGTGCCCTTATGGCTCTAATCTAATAGAGGTAGTGGGGTGGTAGATACCTAGTCTCCATTATGGCTCCAATCTGATAGTGGTAGTGGGGTGGTAGATACCTAGTCTCCATTATGGCTCTAATCTGATAGTAGTAGTGGGGTGGTAGATACCTAGTCTCCATTATGGCTCTAATCTGATAGTGGTAGTGGGGTGGTAGATGCCTTGTGCCCTTATGGCTCTAATCTGATAGTGGTAGTGGGGTGTTAGATGCCTTGTGCCCTTATGGCTCTAATCTGATAGTGGTAGTGGGGTGGTAGATACGTAGTCTCCATTTTGGCTCTAATCTGGTAGTGGTAGTGTGCTGGTAGATACCAAGTCTGCATTATGGCTCTAATCTGATAGTGGTAGTGGGGTGGTAGATACCTAGTCTCCATTATGGCTCTAATCTGATAGTTGTAGTGGGAAGGTAGATGCCTAGTGCCTTTATGGCTCTAATCTGATAGTGGTAGTGGGGTGGTAGATGCCTAGTGCCCTTATGGCTTTAATCTGATAGTGGAAGTGGGGTAGTAGATGCCTAGTGCCCTTATGGCTCGAATCTGAAAGTGGTAGTGGGGTGGTAGATACCTAGTCTGCCTAGTGCCTAGTGCCCTTATGGCTCTAATCTGATAGTGGTAGTGGGGTGGTAGATACCAAGTGCCCTTATGGCTCTAATCTGATAGTGGGAGTGGGGTGGTAGATACCTAGTCTCCATTATGGCTCTAATCTAATGGTGGTAGTGGGGTGGTAGATGTCTAGTGCCCTTATGGCTCTAATCTGATAGCGGTAGCGGGGTGGTAGATGCCTAGTGCCCTTATGGTTCTAATCTGATAGTGGTAGTGTGGTGGTAGTTGCCTAGTGCCCCTATGGCTCTAATCTGATAGTGGTAGTGGGGTGGTAGATACCTAGTGTCCATTATGGCTCTAATCTGATAGTGGTAGTGGGGTGATAGATGCCAAGTGCCCTTATGGCTCTAATCTGATAGAGGTAGTGGGGTGGTAGATACCTAGTCTCCATTATGGCTCCAATCTGATAGTGGTAGTGGGGTGGTAGATACCTAGTCTCCATTATGGCTCTAATCTGATAGTAGTAGGGTGGTAGATACCTAGTCTCCATTATGGCTCTAATCTGATAGTGGTAGTGGGGTGGTAGATGCCTTGTGCCCTTATGGCTCTAATCTGATAGTGGTAGTGGGGTGGTAGATACGTAGTCTCCATTTTGGCTCTAATCTGGTAGTGGTAGTGTGCTGGTAGATACCAAGTCTCCATTATGGCTCTAATCTTATAAAGAAAGTTGGGTGGTTCTAATCTGGTAGTGGTAGTGGGGTGGTAGATACCTACACTCCATTATGGCTCTAATCTGATAGTGGGAGTGGGGTGGTAGATGTCTAGTGCCCTTATGGCTCTAATCTGATAGTGGTAGCGGGGTGGTAGATGCCTAGTGCCCTTATGGTTCTAATCTGATAGTGGTAGTGTGGTGGTAGTTGCCTAGTGCCCCTATGGCTCTAATCTGATAGTGGTAGTGGGGTGGTAGATACCTAGTCTCCATTATGGCTCTAATCTGATAGTGGTAGTGGGGTGGTAGATACCTAGTCTCCATTATGGCTCTAATCTGATAGTGGTAGTGGGGTGGTAGATACCTAGTCTCCATTATGGCTCTAATCTGATAGTGGTAGTGGTGTGGTAGATACCTAGTCTCCATTATGGCTCTAATCTGATAGTTGTAGTGGGAAGGTAGATGCCTAGTGCCTTTATGGCTCCAATCTGATAGTGGTAGTGGGGTGGTAGATGCCTAGTCTCCATTATAGCTCTAATCTGATAGTGGTAGTGGGGTGGTAGATGTCTAATGCCCTTATGGCTCTAATCTGATAGTGGTAGTGTGGTGGTAAATGCCTAGTGCCCTTATGGCTCTAATCTGATAGTGGTAGTAGGGTGGTAGATACCTAGTCTCCATTATGGCTCTAATCTGGTAGTGGTAGTGGTGTGGTAGATACCTAATCTCCATTATGGCTCTAATCTGTTAGTGGTAGTGGGGTGGACCTAGTCTCCATTATGGCTCTAATCTGAAAGTGGTAGTGGGGTGGTAGATGCCTAGTCTCCATTATGGCTCTAATCTGATAGAGGTAGTGGGGTATCAGATGTCTAGTCTCCCTTGTGGCTCTAATCTGATAGTGGTAGTGTGGTGGTAGATGCCTAGTCTCCATTATGGTTCTAATCTGGTAGTGGTAGTGTGCTGGTAGATACCAAGTCTCCATTATGGCTCTAATCTTATAAAAGTAGTTGGGTGGTAGATGTCTAGTCTCTGTTTTAGGCTCTAATCTGGTAGTAGTAGTGGGGTGTTAGATGTCTAGTGCCCTTATGGCTCTAATCTGGTAGTGGTAGTGGGGTGGTAGATACCTAGTCTCCATTATGGCTCTAATCTGATAGTGGGAGTGGGGTGGTAGATACCTAGTCTCCATTATGGCTCTAATTTGATAATGGTAGTGGGGTGGTAGATGCCTAGTGCCCTTATGGCTCTAATCTGATAGTGGTAGTGGGGTGGTAGATACCTAGTCTCCATTATGGCTCTAATCTGATAGTGGTAGTGGGGTGGTAGATGCCTAGTGCCTTTATGGCTCTAATCTGATATTGGTAGTGGGGTGGTAGATGCCTAGTGCCCTTATGGCTCTAATCTGATAGTGGTAGTGTGGTGGTAGATGCCTAGTGCCCTTATGGCTCTAATCTGATAGTGGTAGTGGGGTGGTAGATACCTAGTCTCCATTTTGGCTCTAATCTGGTAGTGGTAGTGTGCTGGTAGTTACCAAGTCTCCATTATGGCTCTAATCTGAAAGTGGTAGTGGGATGGTAGATACCTAGTCTGCCTAGTGCCCTTATGGCTCTAATCTGATAGTGGTAGTGGGGTGGTAGATACCAAGTGCCCTTATGGCTCTAATCTGATAGTGGGAGTGGGGTGGTAGATACCTAGTCTCCATTATGGCTCTAATCTGATAGAAGTAGTGGGGTGATAGATACCTAGTCTCCATTATGGCTCTAATCTGATAGTGGTAGTGGGGTGGTAGATGTCTAGTGCCCTTATGGCTCTAATCTGATAGTGGTAGTGGGGTGGTAGATACCTAGTCTCCATTATGGCTCTAATCTGATAGAGGTAGTGGGGTGGTAAATGACTAGTCTCCCGTATGGCTCTAATCTGGTAGTGGTAGTGGGGTGGTAGATGTCTAGTGCCCTTATGGCTCTAATCTGATAGTGGTAGTGGGGTGGTAGATACCTAGTCTCCATTATGGCTCTAATCTGATAGTGGTAGTGGGGTGGTAGATGCCTAGTGCCTTTATGGCTATAATCTGATAGTGGTAGTGGGGTGGTAGATACCTAGTCTCCATTATGGCTCTAATCTGATAGAGGTAGTGGGGTGGTAAATGACTAGTCTCCCTTATGGCTCTAATCTGGTAGTGGTAGTGGGGTGGTAGATGCCTTGTGCCCTTATGGCTCTAATCTGATAGTGGTAGTGGGGTGTTAGATGCCTTGTGCCCTTATGGCTCTAATCTGATAGTGGTAGTGGGGTGGTAGATACCTAGTCTCCATTATGGCTCTAATCTGATAGTGGTAGTAGGGTGATAGATGCCAAGTGCCCTTATGGCTCTAATCTGATAGAGGTAGTGGGGTGGTAGATGTCTAGTCTCCATTATGGCTCCAATCTGATAGTGGTAGTGGGGTGGTAGATACCTAGTCTCCATTATGGCTCTAATCTGATAGAGGTAGTGGGGTGGTAAATGACTAGTCTCCCTTATGGCTCTAATCTGGTAGTGGTAGTGGGGTGGTAGATGCCTTGTGCCCTTTTGGCTCTAATCTGATAGTGGTAGTGGGGTGGTAGATGCCTTGTGCCCTTATGGCTCTAATCTGATAGTGGGGTGGTAGATGCCTAGTGCCCTTATGGCTCTAATCTGATATAGGTAGTGGGGTGGTAGATGTCTAGTCTCCATTATGGCTCTAATCTGATAGTGGTAGTGGGGTGGTAGATAACTTGTCTCCATTATGGCTCTAATCTGATAGTGGTAGTGGGGTGGTAGATGTCTAGTGCCCTTATAGCTCTAATCTGGTAGTGGTAGTGGGGTGGTAGATACCTAGTCTCAATTATGGCTCTAATCTGATAGAGGTAGTGGGGTGGTAAATGACTAGTGCCCTTATCGCTCTAATCTGATAGTGGTAGTGGGGTGGTAGATGCTTAGAGCCCTTATGGCTCTAATCTGATAGTGGTAGTGGGGTGGTAGATGCCTCGTGCCCTTATGGCTCTAATCTGATATAGGTAGTGGGGTGGTAGATGTCTAGTCTCCATTATGGCTCTAATCTGATAGTAGTAGTGGGGTGGTAGATACCTAGTCTCCATTATTGCTCTAATCTGATAGTGGTAGTGAGGTGGTAGATGCTTAGAGCCCTTATGGCTCTAATCTGATAGTGGTAGTGGGGTGGTAGATGCCTAGTCTCCATTATGGCTCCAATCTGATAGTGGTAGTGGGGTGGTAGATACCTAGTCTCCATTATGGCTCTAATCTGATAGAGGTAGTGGGGTGGTAGATGTCTAGTCTCCATTATGGCTCCAATCTGATAGTGGTAGTGGGGTGGTAGATACCTAGTCTCCATTATGGCTCTAATCTGATAGTGGTAGTGGGGTGGTAGATGCCTAGTGCCTTTATGGCTCTAATCTGATAGTGGTAGTGGGGTGGTAGATGCCTAGTGCCCGTATGGCTCTAATCTGATAGTGGTAGTGTGGTGGTAGATGCCTAGTGCCCTTATGGCTCTAATCTGATAGTGGTAGTGGGGTGGTAGATACCTAGTCTCCATTTTGGCTCTAATCTGGTAGTGGTAGTGTGCTGGTAGATACCAAGTCTCCATTATGGTTCTAATCTGATAGTGGTAGTGGGGTGGTAGATACCTAGTCTGCCTAGTGCCTATTGCCCTTATGGCTCTAATCTGATAGTGGTAGTGGGGTGGTAGATACCTAGTCTCCATTATGGCTCTAATCTGATAGTGGTAGTGGGGTGGTAGATGCCTAGTGCCTTTATGGCTCTAATCTGATAGTGGTAGTGGGGTGGTAGATACCTAGTCTCCATTATGGCTCTAATCTGATAGAGGTAGTGGGGTGGTAAATGACTAGTCTCCCTTATGGCTCTAATCTGGTAGTGGTAGTGGGGTGGTAGATGTCTAGTGCCCTTATGGCTCTAATCTGATAGTGGTAGTGGGGTGGTAGATACCTAGTCTCCATTATGGCTCTAATGTGATAGTGGTAGTGGGGTGGTAGATGCCTAGTGCCTTTATGGCTCTAATCTGATAGTGGTAGTGGGGTGGTAGATACCTAGTCTCCATTATGGCTCTAATCTGATAGAGGTAGTGGGGTGGTAAATGACTAGTCTCCCTTATGGCTCTAATCTGGTAGTGGTAGTGGGGTGGTAGATGCCTTGTGCCCTTATGGCTCTAATCTGATAGTGGTAGTGGGGTGGTAGATGCCTTGTGCCCTTATGGCTCTAATCTGATAGAGGTAGTGGGGTGGTAGATACCTAGTCTCCATTATGGCTCTAATCTGATAGAGGTAGTGGGGTGGTAAATGACTAGTCTCCCTTATGGCTCTAATCTGGTAGTGGTAGTGGGGTGGTAGATGCCTTGTGCCCTTATGGCTCTAATCTGATAGTGGTAGTGGGGTGGTAGATGCCTTGTGCCCTTATGGCTCTAATCTGATAGTGGTAGTGGGGTGGTAGATACCTAGTCTCCCTTGTGGCTCTAATCTGATAGTGGTAGTGTGGTGGTAGATGCCTAGTCTCCATTATGGCTCTAATCTGGTAGTGGTAGTGGGGTGGTAGATACCTAGACTCCATTATGGCTCTAATCTGGTAGTGGTAGTGTGCTGGTAGATACCAAGTCTCCATTATGGCTCTAATCTTATAAAAGTAGTTGGGTGGTAGATGTCTAGTCTCTGTTTTAGGCTCTAATCTGGTAGTAGTAGTGGGGTGTTAGATGTCTAGTGCCCTTATGGCTCTAATCTGGTAGTGGTAGTGGGGTGGTAGATACCTAGTCTGCCTAGTGCCTATTGCCCTTATGGCTCTAATCTGATAGTGGTAGTGGGGTGGTAGATACCAAGTGCCCTTATGGCTCTAATCTGATAGTGGTAGTGGGGTGGTAGATACCTAGTCTCCATTATGGCTCTAATCTGATAGTGGTAGTGGGGTGGTAGATGCCTAGTGCCTTTATGGCTCTAATCTGATAGTGGTAGTGGGGTGGTAGATACCTAGTCTCCATTATGGCTCTAATCTGATAGAGGTAGTGGGGTGGTAAATGACTAGTCTCCCTTATGGCTCTAATCTGGTAGTGGTAGTGGGGTGGTAGATGTCTAGTGCCCTTATGGCTCTAATCTGATAGTGGTAGTGGGGTGGTAGATACCTAGTCTCCATTATGGCTCTAATGTGATAGTGGTAGTGGGGTGGTAGATGCCTAGTGCCTTTATGGCTCTAATCTGATAGTGGTAGTGGGGTGGTAGATACCTAGTCTCCATTATGGCTCTAATCTGATAGAGGTAGTGGGGTGGTAAATGACTAGTCTCCCTTATGGCTCTAATCTGGTAGTGGTAGTGGGGTGGTAGATGCCTTGTGCCCTTATGGCTCTAATCTGATAGTGGTAGTGGGGTGGTAGATGCCTTGTGCCCTTATGGCTCTAATCTGATAGAGGTAGTGGGGTGGTAGATACCTAGTCTCCATTATGGCTCTAATCTGATAGTGGTAGTGGGGTGGTAGATACCTAGTCTCCATTATGGCTCTAATCTGATAGTGGTAGTGGGGTGGTAGATGCCTTGTGCCCTTATGGCTCTAATCTGATAGTGGTAGTGGGGTGGTAGATGCCTTGTGCCCTTATGGCTCTAATCTGATAGTGGTAGTGGGGTGGTAGATACCTAGTCTCCCTTGTGGCTCTAATCTGATAGTGGTAGTGTGGTGGTAGATGCCTAGTCTCCATTATGGCTCTAATCTGGTAGTGGTAGTGGGGTGGTAGATACCTAGACTCCATTATGGCTCTAATCTGGTAGTGGTAGTGTGCTGGTAGATACCAAGTCTCCATTATGGCTCTAATCTTATAAAAGTAGTTGGGTGGTAGATGTCTAGTCTCTGTTTTAGGCTCTAATCTGGTAGTAGTAGTGGGGTGTTAGATGTCTAGTGCCCTTATGGCTCTAATCCGGTAGTGGTAGTGGGGTGGTAGATACCTAGTCTCCATTATGGCTCTAATCTGATAGTGGGAGTGGGGTGGTAGATACCTAGTCTCCATTATGGCTCTAATCTGATAATGGTAGTGGGGTGGTAGATGCCTAGTGCCCTTATGGCTCTAATCTGATAGTGGTAGTGGGGTGGTAGATACCTAGTCTCCATTATGGCTCTAATCTGATAGTGGTAGTGGGGTGGTAGATGCCTAGTGCCTTTATGGCTCTAATCTGATATTGGTAGTGGGGTGGTAGATGCCTAGTGCCCTTATGGCTCTAATCTGATAGTGGGAGTGGGGTGGTAGATACCTAGTCTCCATTATGGCTCTAATCTGATAGTGGGAGTGGGGTGGTAGATACCTAGTCTCCATTATGGCTCTAATCTGATAGAAGTAGTGGGGTGATAGATACCTAGTCTCCATTATGGCTCTAATCTGATAGTGGTAGTGGGGTGGTAGATGTCTAGTGCCCTTATGGCTCTAATCTGATAGTGGTAGTGGGGTGGTAAATGACTAGTCTCCCTTATGGCTCTAATCTGGTAGTGGTAGTGGGGTGGTAGATGTCTAGTGCCCTTATGGCTCTAATCTGATAGTGGTAGTGGGGTGGTAGATACCTAGTCTCCATTATGGCTCTAATCTGATAGTGGTAGTGGGGTGGTAGATGCCTAGTGCCTTTATGGCTATAATCTGATAGTGGTAGTGGGGTGGTAGATACCTAGTTTCCATTATGGCTCTAATCTGATAGAGGTAGTGGGGTGGTAAATGACTAGTCTCCCTTATGGCTCTAATCTGGTAGTGGTAGTGGGGTGGTAGATGCCTTGTGCCCTTATGGCTCTAATCTGATAGTGGTAGTGGGGTGGTAGATGCCTTGTGCCCTTATGGCTCTAATCTGATAGTGGTAGTGGGGTGGTAGATACCTAGTCTCCATTATGGCTCTAATCTGATAGTGGTAGTAGGGTGATAGATGCCAAGTGCCCTTATGGCTCTAATCTGATAGAGGTAGTGGGGTGGTAGATGTCTAGTCTCCATTATGGCTCCAATCTGATAGTGGTAGTGGGGTGGTAGATACCTAGTCTCCATTATGGCTCTAATCTGATAGAGGTAGTGGGGTGGTAAATGACTAGTCTCCCTTATGGCTCTAATCTGGTAGTGGTAGTGGGGTGGTAGATGCCTTGTGCCCTTTCGGCTCTAATCTGATAGTGGTAGTGGGGTGGTAGATGCCTTGTGCCCTTATGGCTCTAATCTGATAGTGGTAGTGGGGTGGTAGATGCCTAGTGCCCTTATGGCTCTAATCTGATATAGGTAGTGGGCTGGTAGATGTCTAGTCTCCATTATGGCTCTAATCTGATAGTGGTAGTGGGGTGGTAGTTACCTAGTCTCCATTATGGCTCTAATCTGATAGAGGTAGAGGGGTGGTAGATACCTAGTCTCCATTATGGCTCTAATCTGATAGTGGTAGTGGGGTGGTAGATAACTTGTCTCCATTATGGCTCTAATCTGATAGTGGTAGTGGGGTGGTAGATGTCTAGTGCCCTTATAGCTCTAATCTGGTAGTGGTAGTGGGGTGGTAGATGCCTAGTGCCCTTATGGCTCTAATCTGATATAGGTAGTGGGCTGGTAGATGTCTAGTCTCCATTATGGCTCTAATCTGATAGTGGTAGTGGGGTGGTAGTTACCTAGTCTCCATTATGGCTCTAATCTGATAGAGGTAGAGGGGTGGTAGATACCTAGTCTCCATTATGGCTCTAATCTGATAGTGGTAGTGGGGTGGTAGATAACTTGTCTCCATTATGGCTCTAATCTGATAGTGGTAGTGGGGTGGTAGATGTCTAGTGCCCTTATAGCTCTAATCTGGTAGTGGTAGTGGGGTGGTAGATACCTAGTCTCAATTATGGCTCTAATCTGATAGAGGTAGTGGGGTGGTAAATGACTAGTGCCCTTATCGCTCTAATCTGATAGTGGTAGTGGGGTGGTAGATGCTTAGAGCCCTTATGGCTCTAATCTGATAGTGGTAGTGGGGTGGTAGATGCCTCGTGCCCTTATGGCTCTAATCTGATATAGGTAGTGGGGTGGTAGATGTCTAGTCTCCATTATGGCTCTAATCTGATAGTAGTAGTGGGGTGGTAGATACCTAGTCTCCATTATTGCTCTAATCTGATAGTGGTAGTGAGGTGGTAGATGCTTAGAGCCCTTATGGCTCTAATCTGATAGTGGTAGTGGGGTGGTAGATGCCTAGTGCCCTTATGGCTCTAATCTGATAGTGGTAGTGGGGTGGTAGTTACCTAGTCTCCATTATGGCTCTAATCTGATAGTGGTAGTTGGGTGGGAGATACCTAGTCTCCATTATGGCTCTAATCTGATAGAGGTAGTGGGGTGGTAGATACCTAGTCTCCATTATGGCTCTAATCTGATAGAGGTAGAGGGGTGGTAGATACCTAGTCTCCATTATGGCTCTAATCTGATTATGGTCGTGGGGTGGTAGATGTCTAGTGCCTTTTTGGCTCTAATCTGATGGTGGTAGATGTCTAGTCTCCATTATGGCTCTAATCTGATAGTGGTAGTGGGGTGGTAGATGCCTAGTGCCCTTTTAGCTCTAATCTGATAGTGGTAGTGGGGTTGTAGATACCTATCCTCCATTATGGCTCTAATCTGATAGTGGTAGTGGGGTGGTAGATACCTAGTCTCCATTATGGCTCTAATCTGATAGTGGAAGTGGGGTGGTAGATGTCTGGTCTCCATTATGGATCTAATCTGATAGTGGTAGTGGGGTTGTAGATACCTATTCTCCATTATGGCTCTAATCTGATAGTGGTAGTGGGGTGGTAGGTACCTAGTCTCCATTATGGCTCTAATCTGATATTGGTAGTGGGGTGGTAGATACCTAGTCTCCATTAAGGCTATAATCTGGTAGTGGTAGTGGGCTGTTAGATACCTAGTCTCCCTTATGGCTCTAATCTGATAGAGGTAGTGGGGTGGTAGATACCTAGTCTCCATTATGTCTCTAATCTGGTAGTGGTAGTGGTGTGGTAGATACCTAATCTCCATTATGGCTCTAATCTGTTAGTGGTAGTGGGGTGGACCTAGTCTCCATTATGGCTCTAATCTGAAAGTGGTAGTGGGGTGGTAGATGCCTAGTCTCCATTATGGCTCTAATCTGATAGAGGTGGTGGGGTGGTAGATGTCTAGTCTCCATTATGGCTCTAATCTGGTAGTAGTAGTGGGGTGGTAGATACCAAGTCTCCATTATGGCTCTAATCTTATAAAAGTAGTTGGGTGGTAGATGTCTAGTCTCTGTTTTAGGCTCTAATCTGGTAGTAGTAGTGTGGTGTTAGATGTCTAGTGCCCTTATGGCTCTAATCTGGTAGTGGTAGTGGGGTGGTAGATACCTAGTCTCCATTATGGCTCTAATCTGATAGTGGGAGTGGGGTGGTAGATGCCTAGTGCCCTTATGGCTCTAATCTGATAGTGGTAGTGGGGTGGTAGATACCTAGTCTCCATTATGGCTCTAATCTGATAGTGGTAGTGGGGTGGTAGATGCCTAGTGCCTTTATGGCTCTAATCTGATAGTGGTAGTGGGGTGGTAGATGCCTAGTGCCCGTATGGCTCTAATCTGATAGTGGTAGTGTGGTGGTAGATGCCTAGTGCCCTTATGGCTCTAATCTGATAGTGGTAGTGGGGTGGTAGATACCTAGTCTCCATTTTGGCTCTAATCTGGTAGTGGTAGTGTGCTGGTAGATACCAAGTCTCCATTATGGCTCTAATCTTATAAAGAAAGTTGGGTGGTAGATGTCTAGTCTCCGTTTTAGGCTCTAATCTGGTAGTAGTAGTGGGGTGTTAGATACCAAGTGCCCTTATGGCTCTAATCTGAAAGTGGTAGTGGGGTGGTAGATACCTAGTCTGCCTAGTGCCTATTGCCCTTATGGCTCTAATCTGATAGTGGTAGTGGGGTGGTAGATACCAAGTGCCCTTATGGCTCTAATCTGATAGTGGGAGTGGCGTGGTAGATACCTAGTCTCCATTTAGGCTCTAATCTGATAGAAGTAGTGGGGTGATAGATACCTAGTCTCCATTATGGCTCTAATCTGATAGTGGTAGTGGGGTGGTAGATGTCTAGTGCCCTTATGGCTCTAATCTGATAGTGGTAGTGGGGTGGTAGATACCTAGTCTCCATTATGGCTCTAATCTGATAGTGGTAGTGGGGTGGTAGATGCCTAGTGCCTTTATGGCTCTAATCTGATAGTGGTAGTGGGGTGGTAGATACCTAGTCTCCATTATGGCTCTAATCTGATAGAGGTAGTGGGGTGGTAAATGACTAGTCTCCCTTATGGCTCTAATCTGGTAGTGGTAGTGGGGTGGTAGATGTCTAGTGGCCCTTATGGCTCTAATCTGATAGTGGTAGTGGGGTGGTAGATACCTAGTCTCCATTATGGCTCTAATCTGATAGTGGTAGTGGGGTGGTAGATGCCTAGTGCCTTTATGGCTCTAATCTGATAGTGGTAGTGGGGTGGTAGATACCTAGTCTCCATTATGGCTCTAATCTGATAGAGGTAGTGGGGTGGTAAATGACTAGTCTCCCTTATGGCTCTAATCTGGTAGTGGTAGTGGGGTGGTAGATGCCTTGTGCCCTTATGGCTCTAATCTGATAGTGGTAGTGGGGTGGTAGATGCCTTGTGCCCTTATGGCTCTAATCTGATAGTGGTAGTGGGGTGGTAGATACCTAGTCTCCATTATGGCTCTAATCTGATAGTGGTAGTGGGGTGATAGATGCCAAGTGCCCGTATGGCTCTAATCTGATAGAGGTAGTGGGGTGGTAGATACCTAGTCTCCATTATGGCTCCAATCTGATAGTGGTAGTGGGGTGGTAGATACCTAGTCTCCATTATGGCTCTAATCTGATAGTGGTAGTGGGGTGGTAGATACCTAGTCTCCATTATTGCTCTAATCTGATAGTGGTAGTGAGGTGGTAGATGCCTAGTGCCCTTATGGCTCTAATCTGATAGTGGTAGTGGGGTGGTAGATGCCTAGTGCCCTTATGGCTCTAATCTGATATAGGTAGTGGGGTGGTAGATACCTAGTCTCCATTATGGCTCTAATCTGATAGTGGTAGTGGGGTGGTAGATACCTAGTCTCCATTATGGCTTTAATCTGATAGTGGTAGTTGGGTGGGAGATACCTAGTCTCCATTATGGCTCTAATCTGATAGAGGTAGTGGGGTGGTAGATTTCTAGTCTCCATTATGGCTCTAATCTGATAGAGGTAGAGGGGTGGTAGATACCTAGTCTCCATTATGGCTCTAATCTGATAGAGGTAGAGGGGTGGTAGATACCTAGTCTCCATTATGGCTCTAATCTGATAGTGGTAGTGGGGTGGTAGATACCTAGTCTCCATTATGGCTCTAATCTGATAGTGGTAGTGGGGTGGTAGATGTCTAGTGCCCTTATTGCTCTAATCTGATAGTGTTATCGGGGTGGTAGATGCCTAGTGCCCTTTTGCCTCTAATCTGATAGTGGTAGTGGGGTGGTAGATAACTTGTCTCCATTATGGCTCTAATCTGATAGTGGTAGTGGGGTGGTAGATGTCTAGTGCCCTTATAGCTCTAATCTGGTAGTGGTAGTGGGGTGGTAGATACCTAGTCTCAATTATGGCTCCTAATCTGATAGAGGTAGTGGGGTGGTAAATGACTAGTCTCCATTATGGCTCTAATCTGATAGTAGTAGTGGGTTGGTAGATACCTAGTCTCCATTATTGCTCTAATCTGATAGTGGTAGTGAGGTGGTAGATGCCTAGTGCCCTTATGGCTCTAATCTGATAGTGGTAGTGGGGTGGTAGATGCTTAGAGCCCTTATGGCTCTAATCTGATAGTGGTAGTGGGGTGGTAGATGCCTAGTGCCCTTATGGCTCTAATCTGATAGTGGTAGTTGGGTGGGAGATACCTAGTCTCCATTATGGCTCTAATCTGATAGAGGTAGTGGGGTGGTAGATACCTAGTCTCCATTATGGCTCTAATCTGATAGAGGTAGAGGGGTGGTAGATACCTAGTCTCCATTATGGCTCTAATCTGATTATGGTCGTGGGGTGGTAGATGTCTAGTGCCTTTTTGGCTCTAATCTGATGGTGGTAGATGTCTAGTCTCCATTATGGCTCTAATCTGATAGTGGAAGTGGGGTGGTAGATGCCTAGTGCCCTTTTAGCTCTAATCTGATAGTGGTAGTGGGGTTGTAGATACCTATCCTCCATTATGGCTCTAATCTGATAGTGGTAGTGGGGTGGTAGATACCTAGTCTCCATTATGGCTCTAATCTGATAGTGGAAGTGGGGTGGTAGATGTCTGGTCTCCATTATGGATCTAATCTGATAGTGGTAGTGGGGTTGTAGATACCTATTCTCCATTATGGCTCTAATCTGATAGTGGTAGTGGGGTTGTAGATACCTATTCTCCATTATGGCTCTAATCTGATAGTGGTAGTGGGGTGGTAGGTACCTAGTCTCCATTATGGCTCTAATCTGATATTGGTAGTGGGGTGGTAGATACCTAGTCTCCATTAAGGCTCTAATCTGGTAGTGGTAGTGGGCTGTTAGATACCTAGTCTCCCTTATGGCTCTAATCTGATAGAGGTAGTGGGGTGGTAGATACCTAGTCTCCATTATGTCTCTAATCTGGTAGTGGTAGTAGGGTGGTAGATACCTAGTCTCCATTATGGCTCTAATCTGGTAGTGGTAGTGGTGTGGTAGATACCTAATCTCCATTATGGCTCTAATCTGTTAGTGGTAGTGGGGTGGACCTAGTCTCCATTATGGCTCTAATCTGAAAGTGGTAGTGGGGTGGTAGATGCCTAGTCTCCATTATGGCTCTAATCTGATAGAGGTGGTGGGGTGGTAGATGTCTAGTCTCCATTATGGCTCTAATCTGGTAGTAGTAGTGGGGTGGTAGATACCAAGTCTCCATTATGGCTCTAATCTTATAAAAGTAGTTGGGTGGTAGATGTCTAGTCTCTGTTTTAGGCTCTAATCTGGTAGTAGTAGTGTGGTGTTAGATGTCTAGTGCCCTTATGGCTGTAATCTGGTAGTGGTAGTGGGGTGGTAGATACCTAGTCTCCATTATGGCTCTAATCTGATAGTGGGAGTGGGGTGGTAGATACCTAGTCTCCATTATGGCTCTAATCTGATAATGGTAGTGGGTTGGTAGATGCCTAGTGCCCTTATGGCTCTAATCTGATAGTGGTAGTGGGGTGGTAGATACCTAGTCTCCATTATGGCTCTAATCTGATAGTGGTAGTGGGGTGGTAGATGCCTAGTGCCTTTATGGCTCTAATCTGATAGTGGTAGTGGGGTGGTAGATGCCTAGTGCCCGTATGGCTCTAATCTGATAGTGGTAGTGTGGTGGTAGATGCCTAGTGCCCTTATGGCTCTAATCTGATAGTGGTAGTGGGGTGGTAGATACCTAGTCTCCATTTTGGCTCTAATCTGGTAGTGGTAGTGTGCTGGTAGATACCAAGTCTCCATTATGGCTCTAATCTTATAAAGAAAGTTGGGTGGTAGATGTCTAGTCTCCGTTTTAGGCTCTAATCTGGTAGTAGTAGTGGGGTGTTAGATACCAAGTGCCCTTATGGCTCTAATCTGAAAGTGGTAGTGGGGTGGTAGATACCTAGTCTGCGTAGTGCCTATTGCCCTTATGGATCTAATCTGATAGTGGTAGTGGGGTGGTAGATACCAAGTGCCCTTATGGCTCTAATCTGATAGTGGGAGTGGGGTGATAGATACCTAGTCTCCATTTAGGCTCTAATCTGATAGAAGTAGTGGGGTGATAGATACCTAGTCTCCATTATGGCTCTAATCTGATAGTGGTAGTGGGGTGATAGATGCCAAGTGCCCGTATGGCTCTAATCTGATAGAGGTAGTGGGGTGGTAGATACCTAGTCTCCATTATGGCTCCAATCTGATAGTGGTAGTGGGGTGGTAGATACCTAGTCTCCATTATGGCTCTAATCTGATAGTGGTAGTGGGGTGGTAGATACCTAGTCTTCATTATGGATCTAATCTGATAGTGGTAGTGGGGTGGTAGATACCTAGTCTCCATTATTGCTCTAATCTGATAGTGGTAGTGAGGTGGTAGATGCCTAGTGCCCTTATGGCTCTAATCTGATAGTGGTAGTGGGGTGGTAGATGCCTAGTGCCCTTATGGCTCTAATCTGATATAGGTAGTGGGGTGGTAGATGTCTAGTCTCCATTATGGCTCTAATCTGATAGTGGTAGTGGGGTGGTAGTTACCTAGTCTCCATTATGGCTTTAATCTGATAGTGGTAGTTGGGTGGGAGATACCTAGTCTCCATTATGGCTCTAATCTGATAGAGGTAGTGGGGTGGTAGATTTCTAGTCTCCATTATGGCTCTAATCTGATAGAGGTAGAGGGGTGGTAGATACCTAGTCTCCATTATGGCTCTAATCTGATAGAGGTAGAGGGGTGGTAGATACCTAGTCTCCATTATGGCTCTAATCTGATAGTGGTAGTGGGGTGGTAGATACCTAGTCTCCATTATGGCTCTAATCTGATAGTGGTAGTGGGGTGGTAGATGTCTAGTGCCCTTATTGCTCTAATCTGATAGTGTTATCGGGGTGGTAGATGCCTAGTGCCCTTTTGGCTCTAATCTGATAGTGGTAGTGGGGTGGTAGATAACTTGTCTCCATTATGGCTCTAATCTGATAGTGGTAGTGGGGTGGTAGATGTCTAGTGCCCTTATAGCTCTAATCTGGTAGTGGTAGTGGGGTGGTAGATACCTAGTCTCAATTATGGCTCTAATCTGATAGAGGTAGTGGGGTGGTAAATGACTAGTCTCCATTATGGCTCTAATCTGATAGTAGTAGTGGGTTGGTAGATACCTAGTCTCCATTATTGCTCTAATCTGATAGTGGTAGTGAGGTGGTAGATGCCTAGTGCCCTTATGGCTCTAATCTGATAGTGGTAGTGGGGTGGTAGATGCTTAGAGCCCTTATGGCTCTAATCTGATAGTGGTAGTGGGGTGGTAGATGCCTAGTGCCCTTATGGCTCTAATCTGATAGTGGTAGTTGGGTGGGAGATACCTAGTCTCCATTATGGCTCTAATCTGATAGAGGTAGTGGGGTGGTAGATACCTAGTCTCCATTATGGCTCTAATCTGATCGAGGTAGAGGGGTGGTAGATACCTAGTCTCCATTATGGCTCTAATCTGATTATGGTCGTGGGGTGGTAGATGTCTAGTGCCTTTTGGCTCTAATCTGATGGTGGTAGATGTCTAGTCTCCATTATGGCTCTAATCTGATAGTGGAAGTGGGGTGGTAGATGCCTAGTGCCCTTTTAGCTCTAATCTGATAGTGGTAGTGGGGTTGTAGATACCTATCCTCCATTATGGCTCTAATCTGATAGTGGTAGTGGGGTGGTAGATACCTAGTCTCCATTATGGCTCTAATCTGATAGTGGAAGTGGGGTGGTAGATGTCTGGTCTCCATTATGGATCTAATCTGATAGTGGTAGTGGGGTTGTAGATACCTATTCTCCATTATGGCTCTAATCTGATAGTGGTAGTGGGGTGGTAGATGTCTAGTCTCCATTATGGATCTAATCTGATAGTGGTAGTGGGGTTGTAGATACCTATTCTCCATTATGGCTCTAATCTGATAGTGGTAGTGGGGTGGTAGGTACCTAGTCTCCATTATGGCTCTAATCTGATATTGGTAGTGGGGTGGTAGATACCTAGTCTCCATTAAGGCTCTAATCTGGTAGTGGTAGTGGGCTGTTAGATACCTAGTCTCCCTTATGGCTCTAATCTGATAGAGGTAGTGGGGTGGTAGATACCTAGTCTCCATTATGTCTCTAATCTGGTAGTGGTAGTAGGGTGGTAGATACCTAGTCTCCATTATGGCTCTAATCTGGTAGTGGTAGTGGTGTGGTAGATACCTAATCTCCATTATGGCTCTAATCTGTTAGTGGTAGTGGGGTGGACCTAGTCTCCATTATGGCTCTAATCTGATAGAGGTGGTGGGGTGGTAGATGTCTAGTCTCCATTATGGCTCTAATATGGTAGTAGTAGTGGGGTGGTAGATACCTAGTCTCCATTATTGCTCTAATCTGATAGAGGTAGAGGGGTGGTAGATACCTAGTCTCCATTATGGCTCTAATCTGATTATGGTCGTGGGGTGGTAGATGTCTAGTGCCTTTTTGGCTCTAATCTGATGGTGGTAGATGTCTAGTCTCCATTATGGCTCTAATCTGATAGTGGAAGTGGGGTGGTAGATGCCTAGTGCCCTTTTAGCTCTAATCTGATAGTGGTAGTGGGGTTGTAGATACCTATCCTCCATTATGGCTCTAATCTGATAGTGGTAGTGGGGTGGTAGATACCTAGTCTCCATTATGGCTCTAATCTGATAGTGGAAGTGGGGTGGTAGATGTCTGGTCTCCATTATGGATCTAATCTGATAGTGGTAGTGGGGTTGTAGATACCTATTCTCCATTATGGCTCTAATCTGATAGTGGTAGTGGGGTGGTAGATGTCTGGTCTCCATTATGGATCTAATCTGATAGTGGTAGTGGGGTTGTAGATACCTATTCTCCATTAAGGCTCTAATCTGGTAGTGGTAGTGGGCTGTTAGATACCTAGTCTCCCTTATGGCTCTAATCTGATAGAGGTAGTGGGGTGGTAGATACCTAGTCTCCATTATGTCTCTAATCTGGTAGTGGTAGTAGGGTGGTAGATACCTAGTCTCCATTATGGCTCTAATCTGGTAGTGGTAGTGGTGTGGTAGATACCTAATCTCCATTATGGCTCTAATCTGTTAGTGGTAGTGGGGTGGACCTAGTCTCCATTATGGCTCTAATCTGAAAGTGGTAGTGGGGTGGTAGATGCCTAGTCTCCATTATGGCTCTAATCTGATAGAGGTGGTGGGGTGGTAGATGTCTAGTCTCCATTATGGCTCTAATCTGGTAGTAGTAGTGGGGTGGTAGATACCTAGTCTCCATTATGGCTCTAATCTGATAGAGGTAGAGGGGTGGTAGATACCTAGTCTCCATTATGGCTCTAATCTGATTATGGTCGTGGGGTGGTAGATGTCTAGTGCCTTTTTGGCTCTAATCTGATGGTGGTAGATGTCTAGTCTCCATTATGGCTCTAATCTGATAGTGGAAGTGGGGTGGTAGATGCCTAGTGCCATTTTAGCTCTAATCTGATAGTGGTAGTGGGGTTGTAGATACCTATCCTCCATTATGGCTCTAATCTGATAGTGGTAGTGGGGTGGTAGATACCTAGTCTCCATTATGGCTCTAATCTGATAGTGGAAGTGGGGTGGTAGATGTCTGGTCTCCATTATGGATCTAATCTGATAGTGGTAGTGGGGTTGTAGATACCTATTCTCCATTATGGCTCTAATCTGATAGTGGTAGTGGGGTGGTAGATGTCTGGTCTCCATTATGGATCTAATCTGATAGTGGTAGTGGGGTTGTAGATACCTATTCTCCATTATGGCTCTAATCTGATAGTGGTAGTGGGGTGGTAGGTACCTAGTCTCCATTATGGCTCTAATCTGATATTGGTAGTGGGGTGGTAGATACCTAGTCTCCATTAAGGCTCTAATCTGGTAGTGGTAGTGGGCTGTTAGATACCTAGTCTCCCTTATGGCTCTAATCTGATAGAGGTAGTGGGGTGGTAGATACCTAGTCTCCATTATGTCTCTAATCTGGTAGTGGTAGTAGGGTGGTAGATACCTAGTCTCCATTATGGCTCTAATCTGGTAGTGGTAGTGGTGTGGTAGATACCTAATCTCCATTATGGCTCTAATCTGTTAGTGGTAGTGGGGTGGACCTAGTCTCCATTATGGCTCTAATCTGAAAGTGGTAGTGGGGTGGTAGATGCCTAGTCTCCATTATGGCTCTAATCTGATAGAGGTGGTGGGGTGGTAGATGTCTAGTCTCCATTATGGCTCTAATCTGGTAGTAGTAGTGGGGTGGTAGATACCAAGTCTCCATTATGGCTCTAATCTTATAAAAGTAGTTGGGTGGTAGATGTCTAGTCTCTGTTTTAGGCTCTAATCTGGTAGTAGTAGTGTGGTGTTAGATGTCTAGTGCCCTTATGGCTCTAATCTGGTAGTGGTAGTGGGGTGGTAGATACCTAGTCTCCATTATGGCTCTAATCTGATAATGGTAGTGGGTTGGTAGATGCCTAGTGCCCTTATGGCTCTAATCTGATAGTGGTAGTGGGGTGGTAGATACCTAGTCTCCATTATGGCTCTAATCTGATAGTGGTAGTGGGGTGGTAGATGCCTAGTGCCTTTATGGCTCTAATCTGATAGTGGTAGTGGGGTGGTAGATGCCTAGTGCCCGTATGGCTCTAATCTGATAGTGGTAGTGTGGTGGTAGATGCCTAGTGCCCTTATGGCTCTAATCTGATAGTGGTAGTGGGGTGGTAGATACCTAGTCTCCATTTTGGCTCTAATCTGGTAGTGGTAGTGTGCTGGTAGATACCAAGTCTCCATTATGGCTCTAATCTTATAAAGAAAGTTGGGTGGTAGATGTCTAGTCTCCGTTTTAGGCTCTAATCTGGTAGTAGTAGTGGGGTGTTAGATACCAAGTGCCCTTATGGCTCTAATCTGAAAGTGGTAGTGGGGTGGTAGATACCTAGTCTGCGTAGTGCCTATTGCCCTTATGGATCTAATCTGATAGTGGTAGTGGGGTGGTAGATACCAAGTGCCCTTATGGCTCTAATCTGATAGTGGGAGTGGGGTGATAGATACCTAGTCTCCATTTAGGCTCTAATCTGATAGAAGTAGTGGGGTGATAGATACCTAGTCTCCATTATGGCTCTAATCTGATAGTGGTAGTGGGGTGATAGATGCCAAGTGCCCGTATGGCTCTAATCTGATAGAGGTAGTGGGGTGGTAGATACCTAGTCTCCATTATGGCTCCAATCTGATAGTGGTAGTGGGGTGGTAGATACCTAGTCTCCATTATGGCTCTAATCTGATAGTGGTAGTGGGGTGGTAGATACCTAGTCTTCATTATGGATCTAATCTGATAGTGGTAGTGGGGTGGTAGATACCTAGTCTCCATTATTGCTCTAATCTGATAGTGGTAGTGAGGTGGTAGATGCCTAGTGCCCTTATGGCTCTAATCTGATAGTGGTAGTGGGGTGGTAGATGCCTAGTGCCCTTATGGCTCTAATCTGATATAGGTAGTGGGGTGGTAGATGTCTAGTCTCCATTATGGCTCTAATCTGATAGTGGTAGTGGGGTGGTAGTTACCTAGTCTCCATTATGGCTTTAATCTGATAGTGGTAGTTGGGTGGGAGATACCTAGTCTCCATTATGGCTCTAATCTGATAGAGGTAGTGGGGTGGTAGATTTCTAGTCTCCATTATGGCTCTAATCTGATAGAGGTAGAGGGGTGGTAGATACCTAGTCTCCATTATGGCTCTAATCTGATAGAGGTAGAGGGGTGGTAGATACCTAGTCTCCATTATGGCTCTAATCTGATAGTGGTAGTGGGGTGGTAGATACCTAGTCTCCATTATGGCTCTAATCTGATAGTGGTAGTGGGGTGGTAGATGTCTAGTGCCCTTATTGCTCTAATCTGATAGTGTTATCGGGGTGGTAGATGCCTAGTGCCCTTTTGGCTCTAATCTGATAGTGGTAGTGGGGTGGTAGATAACTTGTCTCCATTATGGCTCTAATCTGATAGTGGTAGTGGGGTGGTAGATGTCTAGTGCCCTTATAGCTCTAATCTGGTAGTGGTAGTGGGGTGGTAGATACCTAGTCTCAATTATGGCTCTAATCTGATAGAGGTAGTGGGGTGGTAAATGACTAGTCTCCATTATGGCTCTAATCTGATAGTAGTAGTGGGTTGGTAGATACCTAGTCTCCATTATTGCTCTAATCTGATAGTGGTAGTGAGGTGGTAGATGCCTAGTGCCCTTATGGCTCTAATCTGATAGTGGTAGTGGGGTGGTAGATGCTTAGAGCCCTTATGGCTCTAATCTGATAGTGGTAGTGGGGTGGTAGATGCCTAGTGCCCTTATGGCTCTAATCTGATAGTGGTAGTTGGGTGGGAGATACCTAGTCTCCATTATGGCTCTAATCTGATAGAGGTAGTGGGGTGGTAGATACCTAGTCTCCATTATGGCTCTAATCTGATCGAGGTAGAGGGGTGGTAGATACCTAGTCTCCATTATGGCTCTAATCTGATTATGGTCGTGGGGTGGTAGATGTCTAGTGCCTTTTGGCTCTAATCTGATGGTGGTAGATGTCTAGTCTCCATTATGGCTCTAATCTGATAGTGGAAGTGGGGTGGTAGATGCCTAGTGCCCTTTTAGCTCTAATCTGATAGTGGTAGTGGGGTTGTAGATACCTATCCTCCATTATGGCTCTAATCTGATAGTGGTAGTGGGGTGGTAGATACCTAGTCTCCATTATGGCTCTAATCTGATAGTGGAAGTGGGGTGGTAGATGCCTAGTCTCCATTATGGCTCTAATCTGATAGAGGTAGTGGGGTGGTAGATACCTAGTCTCCATTATGTCTCTAATCTGGTAGTGGTAGTAGGGTGGTAGATACCTAGTCTCCATTATGGCTCTAATCTGGTAGTGGTAGTGGTGTGGTAGATACCTAATCTCCATTATGGCTCTAATCTGTTAGTGGTAGTGGGGTGGACCTAGTCTCCATTATGGCTCTAATCTGAAAGTGGTAGTGGGGTGGTAGATGCCTAGTCTCCATTATGGCTCTAATCTGATAGAGGTGGTGGGGTGGTAGATGTCTAGTCTCCATTATGGCTCTAATCTGGTAGTAGTAGTGGGGTGGTAGATACCAAGTCTCCATTATGGCTCTAATCTTATAAAAGTAGTTGGGTGGTAGATGTCTAGTCTCTGTTTTAGGCTCTAATCTGGTAGTAGTAGTGTGGTGTTAGATGTCTAGTGCCCTTATGGCTCTAATCTGGTAGTGGTAGTGGGGTGGTAGATACCTAGTCTCCATTATGGCTCTAATCTGATAATGGTAGTGGGTTGGTAGATGCCTAGTGCCCTTATGGCTCTAATCTGATAGTGGTAGTGGGGTGGTAGATACCTAGTCTCCATTATGGCTCTAATCTGATAGTGGTAGTGGGGTGGTAGATGCCTAGTGCCTTTATGGCTCTAATCTGATAGTGGTAGTGGGGTGGTAGATGCCTAGTGCCCGTATGGCTCTAATCTGATAGTGGTAGTGTGGTGGTAGATGCCTAGTGCCCTTATGGCTCTAATCTGATAGTGGTAGTGGGGTGGTAGATACCTAGTCTCCATTTTGGCTCTAATCTGGTAGTGGTAGTGTGCTGGTAGATACCAAGTCTCCATTATGGCTCTAATCTTATAAAGAAAGTTGGGTGGTAGATGTCTAGTCTCCGTTTTAGGCTCTAATCTGGTAGTAGTAGTGGGGTGTTAGATACCAAGTGCCCTTATGGCTCTAATCTGAAAGTGGTAGTGGGGTGGTAGATACCTAGTCTGCGTAGTGCCTATTGCCCTTATGGATCTAATCTGATAGTGGTAGTGGGGTGGTAGATACCAAGTGCCCTTATGGCTCTAATCTGATAGTGGGAGTGGGGTGATAGATACCTAGTCTCCATTTAGGCTCTAATCTGATAGAAGTAGTGGGGTGATAGATACCTAGTCTCCATTATGGCTCTAATCTGATAGTGGTAGTGGGGTGATAGATGCCAAGTGCCCGTATGGCTCTAATCTGATAGAGGTAGTGGGGTGGTAGATACCTAGTCTCCATTATGGCTCCAATCTGATAGTGGTAGTGGGGTGGTAGATACCTAGTCTCCATTATGGCTCTAATCTGATAGTGGTAGTGGGGTGGTAGATACCTAGTCTTCATTATGGATCTAATCTGATAGTGGTAGTGGGGTGGTAGATACCTAGTCTCCATTATTGCTCTAATCTGATAGTGGTAGTGAGGTGGTAGATGCCTAGTGCCCTTATGGCTCTAATCTGATAGTGGTAGTGGGGTGGTAGATGCCTAGTGCCCTTATGGCTCTAATCTGATATAGGTAGTGGGGTGGTAGATGTCTAGTCTCCATTATGGCTCTAATCTGATAGTGGTAGTGGGGTGGTAGTTACCTAGTCTCCATTATGGCTTTAATCTGATAGTGGTAGTTGGGTGGGAGATACCTAGTCTCCATTATGGCTCTAATCTGATAGAGGTAGTGGGGTGGTAGATTTCTAGTCTCCATTATGGCTCTAATCTGATAGAGGTAGAGGGGTGGTAGATACCTAGTCTCCATTATGGCTCTAATCTGATAGAGGTAGAGGGGTGGTAGATACCTAGTCTCCATTATGGCTCTAATCTGATAGTGGTAGTGGGGTGGTAGATACCTAGTCTCCATTATGGCTCTAATCTGATAGTGGTAGTGGGGTGGTAGATGTCTAGTGCCCTTATTGCTCTAATCTGATAGTGTTATCGGGGTGGTAGATGCCTAGTGCCCTTTTGGCTCTAATCTGATAGTGGTAGTGGGGTGGTAGATAACTTGTCTCCATTATGGCTCTAATCTGATAGTGGTAGTGGGGTGGTAGATGTCTAGTGCCCTTATAGCTCTAATCTGGTAGTGGTAGTGGGGTGGTAGATACCTAGTCTCAATTATGGCTCTAATCTGATAGAGGTAGTGGGGTGGTAAATGACTAGTCTCCATTATGGCTCTAATCTGATAGTAGTAGTGGGTTGGTAGATACCTAGTCTCCATTATTGCTCTAATCTGATAGTGGTAGTGAGGTGGTAGATGCCTAGTGCCCTTATGGCTCTAATCTGATAGTGGTAGTGGGGTGGTAGATGCTTAGAGCCCTTATGGCTCTAATCTGATAGTGGTAGTGGGGTGGTAGATGCCTAGTGCCCTTATGGCTCTAATCTGATAGTGGTAGTTGGGTGGGAGATACCTAGTCTCCATTATGGCTCTAATCTGATAGAGGTAGTGGGGTGGTAGATACCTAGTCTCCATTATGGCTCTAATCTGATCGAGGTAGAGGGGTGGTAGATACCTAGTCTCCATTATGGCTCTAATCTGATTATGGTCGTGGGGTGGTAGATGTCTAGTGCCTTTTGGCTCTAATCTGATGGTGGTAGATGTCTAGTCTCCATTATGGCTCTAATCTGATAGTGGAAGTGGGGTGGTAGATGCCTAGTGCCCTTTTAGCTCTAATCTGATAGTGGTAGTGGGGTTGTAGATACCTATCCTCCATTATGGCTCTAATCTGATAGTGGTAGTGGGGTGGTAGATACCTAGTCTCCATTATGGCTCTAATCTGATAGTGGAAGTGGGGTGGTAGATGTCTGGTCTCCATTATGGATCTAATCTGATAGTGGTAGTGGGGTTGTAGATACCTATTCTCCATTATGGCTCTAATCTGATAGTGGTAGTGGGGTGGTAGATGTCTGGTCTCCATTATGGATCTAATCTGATAGTGGTAGTGGGGTTGTAGATACCTATTCTCCATTATGGCTCTAATCTGATAGTGGTAGTGGGGTGGTAGGTACCTAGTCTCCATTATGGCTCTAATCTGATATTGGTAGTGGGGTGGTAGATACCTAGTCTCCATTAAGGCTCTAATCTGGTAGTGGTAGTGGGCTGTTAGATACCTAGTCTCCCTTATGGCTCTAATCTGATAGAGGTAGTGGGGTGGTAGATGCCTAGTGCCCTTATGGCTCTAATCTGATAGTGGTAGTGGGGTGGTAGATGCTTAGAGCCCTTATGGCTCTAATCTGATAGTGGTAGTGGGGTGGTAGATGCCTAGTGCCCTTATGGCTCTAATCTGATAGTGGTAGTTGGGTGGGAGATACCTAGTCTCCATTATGGCTCTAATCTGATAGAGGTAGTGGGGTGGTAGATACCTAGTCTCCATTATGGCTCTAATCTGATCGAGGTAGAGGGGTGGTAGATACCTAGTCTCCATTATGGCTCTAATCTGATTATGGTCGTGGGGTGGTAGATGTCTAGTGCCTTTTGGCTCTAATCTGATGGTGGTAGATGTCTAGTCTCCATTATGGCTCTAATCTGATAGTGGAAGTGGGGTGGTAGATGCCTAGTGCCGTTTTAGCTCTAATCTGATAGTGGTAGTGGGGTTGTAGATACCTATCCTCCATTATGTCTCTAATCTGATAGTGGTAGTGGGGTGGTAGATACCTAGTCTCCATTATGGCTCTAATCTGATAGTGGAAGTGGGGTGGTAGATGTCTGGTCTCCATTATGGATCTAATCTGATAGTGGTAGTGGGGTTGTAGATACCTATTCTCCATTATGGCTCTAATCTGATAGTGGTAGTGGGGTGGTAGATGTCTGGTCTCCATTATGGATCTAATCTGATAGTGGTAGTGGGGTTGTAGATACCTATTCTCCATTATGGCTCTAATCTGATAGTGGTAGTGGGGTGGTAGGTACCTAGTCTCCATTATGGCTCTAATCTGATATTGGTAGTGGGGTGGTAGATACCTAGTCTCCATTAAGGCTCTAATCTGGTAGTGGTAGTGGGCTGTTAGATACCTAGTCTCCCTTATGGCTCTAATCTGATAGAGGTAGTGGGGTGGTAGATACCTAGTCTCCATTATGTCTCTAATCTGGTAGTGGTAGTAGGGTGGTAGATACCTAGTCTCCATTATGGCTCTAATCTGGTAGTGGTAGTGGTGTGGTAGATACCTAATCTCCATTATGGCTCTAATCTGTTAGTGGTAGTGGGGTGGACCTAGTCTCCATTATGGCTCTAATCTGAAAGTGGTAGTGGGGTGGTAGATGCCTAGTCTCCATTATGGCTCTAATCTGATAGAGGTGGTGGGGTGGTAGATGTCTAGTCTCCATTATGGCTCTAATCTGGTAGTAGTAGTGGGGTGGTAGATACCTAGTCTCCATTATGGCTCTAATCTTATAAAAGTAGTTGGGTGGTAGATGTCTAGTCTCTGTTTTAGGCTCTAATCTGGTAGTAGTAGTGGGGTGTTAGATGTCTAGTGCCCTTATGGCTCTAATCTGGTAGTGGTAGTGGGGTGGTAGATACCTAGTCTCCATTATGGCTCTAATCTGATAGTGGGAGTGGGGTGGTAGATACCTAGTCTCCATTATGGCTCTAATCTGATAGTGGTAGTGGGTTGGTAGATGCCTAGTGCCCTTATGGCTCTAATCTGATAGTGGTAGTGGGGTGGTAGATACCTAGTCTCCATTATGGCTCTAATCTGATAGTGGTAGTGGGGTGGTAGATGCCTAGTGCCCTTATGGCTCTAATCTGATAGTGGTAGTGGGGTGGTAGATACCTAGTCTCCATTTTGGCTCTAATCTGGTAGTGGTAGTGTGCTGGTAGATACCAAGTCTCCATTATGGCTCTAATCTTATAAAGAAAGTTGGGTGGTAGATGTCTAGTCTCCGTTTTAGGCTCTAATCTGGTAGTAGTAGTGGGGTGTTAGATACCAAGTGCCCTTATGGCTCTAATCTGAAAGTGGTAGTGGGGTGGTAGATACCTAGTCTGCGTAGTGCCTATTGCCCTTATGGATCTAATCTGATAGTGGTAGTGGGGTGGTAGATACCAAGTGCCCTTATGGCTCTAATCTGATAGTGGGAGTGGGGTGATAGATACCTAGTCTCCATTTAGGCTCTAATCTGATAGAAGTAGTGGGGTGGTAGATACCTAGTCTCCATTATGGCTCTAATCTGATAGTGGTAGTGGGGTGGTAGATGTCTAGTGCCCTTATTGCTCTAATCTGATAGTGTTAGCGGGGTGGTAGATGCCTAGTGCCCTTTTGGCTCTAATCTGATAGTGGTAGTGGGGTGGTAGATAACTTGTCTCCATTATGGCTCTAATCTGATAGTGGTAGTGGGGTGGTAGATGTCTAGTGCCCATATAGCTCTAATCCGATAGTGGTAGTGGGGTGGTAGATACCTAGTCTCCCTTATGGCTCTAATCTGATAGTGGTAGTGGGGTGGTATATGTCTCCGTTTTGGCTCTAATCTGGTAGTGGTAGTGGGGTGTTAGATGCCTAGTTCCCTTATGGCTCTAATCTGATATAGGTAGTGGGGTGGTAGATGTCTAGTCTCCATTATGGCTCTAATCTGATAGAGGTAGTGGGGTGGTAAATGACTAGTCTCCCTTATGGCTCTAATCTGGTAGTGGTAGTGGGGTGGTAGATGTCTAGTGCCCTTATGGCTCTAATCTGATAGTGGTAATGGGGTGGTAGATACCTAGTCTCCATTATGGCTCTAATCTGATAGTGGTAGTGGGGTTGTAGATGCCTAGTGCCTTTATGGCTCTAATCTGATAGTGGTAGTGGGGTGGTAGATACCTAGTCTCCATTATGGCTCTAATCTGATAGTGGTAGTGGGGTGATAGATGCCAAGTGCCCTTATGGCTCTAATCTGATAGAGGTAGTGGGGTGGTAGATACCACTCTAGTGCCCTTATTGCTCTAATCTGATAGTGTTAGCGGGGTGGTAGATGCCTAGTGCCCTTATGGCTCCAATCTGATAGTGGTAGTGGGGTGGTAGATACCTAGTCTCCATTATGGCTCTAATCTGATAGTGGTAGTGGGGTGGTAGATACCTAGTCTTCATTATGGATCTAATCTGATAGTGGTAGTGGGGTGGTAGATACCTAGTCTCCATTATTGCTCTAATCTGATAGTGGTAGTGGGGTGGTAGATGCTTAGAGCCCTTTTGGCTCTAATCTGATAGTGGTAGTGGGGTGTTAGATGCCTAGTTCCCTTATGGCTCTAATCTGATATAGGTAGTGGGGTGGTAGATGTCTAGTCTCCATTATGGCTCTAATCTGATAGTAGTAGTGGGGTGGTAGATACCTAGTCTCCATTATTGCTCTAATCTGATAGTGGTAGTGAGGTGGTAGATGCCTAGTGCCCTTATGGCTCTAATCTGATAGTCGTAGTGGGGTGGTAGATGCTTAGAGCCCTTATGGCTCTAATCTGATAATGGTAGTGGGGTGGTAAATGCCTAGTGCCCTTATGGCTCTAATCTGATATAGGTAGTCGGGTGGTAGATGTCTAGTCTCCATTATGTCTCTAATCTGATAGTGGTAGTGGGGTGGTAGTTACCTAGTCTCCATTATGGCTCTAATCTGATAGTGGTAGTGGGGTGGTAGATACCTAGTCTCCATTATGGCTCTAATCTGATAGTGGTAGTGGGGTGGTAGATGCCTAGTGCCTTTATGGCTATAATCTGATAGTGGTAGTGGGGTGGTAAATACCTAGTCTCCATTATGGCTCTAATCTGATAGAGGTAGTGGGGTGGTAGATGCCTTGTGCCCTTATGGCTCTAATCTGATAGTGGTAGTGGGGTGGTAGATGCCTTGTGCCCTTATGGCTCTAATCTGATAGTGGTAGTGGGGTGGTAGATACCTAGTCTCCATTATGGCTCTAATCTGATAGTGGTAGTAGGGTGATAGATGCCAAGTGCCCTTATGGCTCTAATCTGATAGAGGTAGTGGGGTGGTAGATACCTAGTCTCCATTATGGCTCCTATCTGATAGTGGTAGTGGGGTGGTAGATACCTAGTCTCCATTATGGCTCTAATCTGATAGTGGTAGTGGGGTGGTAGATGTCTATTCTCCATTATGGCTCTAATCTGATAGTGGTAGTGGGGTGGTAGATACCTAGTCTCCATTATTGCTCTAATCTGATAGTGGTAGTGAGGTGGTAGATGCCTAGTGCCCTTATGGCTCTAATCTGATAGTGGTAGTGGGGTGGTAGATGCTTAGAGCCCTTATGGCTCTAATCTGATAGTGGTAGTGGGGTGGTAGATGCCTAGTGCCCTTATGGCTCTAATCTGATATAGGTAGTGGGGTGGTAGATGTCTAGTCTCCATTATGGCTCTAATCTGATAGTGGTAGTGGGGTGGTAGTTACCTAGTCTCCATTATGGCTTTAATCTGATAGTGGTAGTTGGGTGGGAGATACCTAGTCTCCATTATGGCTCTAATCTGATAGAGGTAGTGGGGTGGTAGATTTCTAGTCTCCATTATGGCTCTAATCTGATAGAGGTAGAGGGGTGGTAGATACCTAGTCTCCATTATGGTTCTAATCTGATAGAGGTAGAGGGGTGGTAGATACCTAGTCTCCATTATGGCTCTAATCTGATAGTGGTAGTGGGGTGGTAGATACCTAGTCTCCATTATGGCTCTAATCTGATAGTGGTAGTGGGGTGGTAGATGTCTAGTGCCCTTATTGCTCTAATCTGATAGTGTTAGCGGGGTGGTAGATGCCTAGTGCCCTTTTGGCTCTAATCTGATAGTGGTAGTGGGGTGGTAGATAACTTGTCTCCATTATGGCTCTAATCTGATAGTGGTAGTGGGGTGGTAGATGTCTAGTGCCCTTATAGCTCTAATCTGATAGTGGTAGTGGGGTGGTAGATACCTAGTCTCCCTTATGGCTCTAATCTGATAGTGGTAGTGGGGTGGTATATGTCTCCGTTTTGGCTCTAATCTGGTAGTGGTAGTGGGGTGGTAGATACCTAGTCTCAATTATGGCTCTAATCTGATAGAGGTAGTGGGGTGGTAAATGACTAGTGCCCTTATCGCTCTAATCTGATAGTGGTAGTGGGGTGGTAGATGCTTAGAGCCCTTATGGCTCTAATCTGGTAGTGGTAGTGGGGTGGTAGATACCTAGTCTCCATTATGGCTCTAATCTGATAATGGTAGTTGGGTTGTAGATGCTTAGTGCCCTTATGGCTCTAATCTGATAGTGGTAGTGGGGTGGTAGATACCTAGTCTCCATTATGGCTCTAATCTGATAGTGGTAGTGGGGTGGTAGATGCCTAGTGCCTTTATGGCTCTAATCTGATAGTGGTAGTGGGGTGGTAGATGCCTAGTGCCCTTATGGCTCTAATCTGATAGTGGTAGTGGGGTGGTAGATGCCTAGTGCCCTTATGGCTCTAATCTGATAGTGGTAGTGGGGTGGTAGATGCCTAGTGCCCTTATGGCTCTAATCTGATAGTGGTAGTGTGGTGGTAGATGCCTAGTGCCCTTATGGCTCTAATCTGATAGTGGTAGTGGGGTGGTAGATACCTAGTCTCCATTTTGGCTCTAATCTGGTAGTGGTAGTGTGCTGGTAGATACCAAGTCTCCATTATGGCTCTAATCTTATAAAGAAAGTTGGGTGGTAGATGTCTAGTCTCCGTTTTAGGCTCTAATCTAGTAGTAGTAGCAGGGTGTTAGATACCAAGTGCCCTTTTGGCTCTAATCTGAAAGTGGTAGTGGGGTGGTAGATACCTAGTCTGCCTAGTGCCTATTGCCCTTATGGCTCTAATCTGATAGTGGTAGTGGGGTGGTAGATACCAAGTGCCCTTATGGCTCTAATCTGATAGTGGGAGTGGGGTGGTAGATACCTAGTCTCCATTATGGCTCTAATCTGATAATGGTAGTTGGGTTGTAGATGCTTAGTGCCCTTATGGCTCTAATCTGATAGTGGTAGTGGGGTGGTAGATACCTAGTCTCCATTATGGCTCTAATCTGATAGTGGTAGTGGGGTGGTAGATGCCTAGTGCCTTTATGGCTCTAATCTGATAGTGGTAGTGGGGTGGTAGATGCCTAGTGCCCTTATGGCTCTAATCTGATAGTGGTAGTGGGGTGGTAGATGCCTAGTGCCCTTATGGCTCTAATCTGATAGTGGTAGTGGGGTGGTAGATGCCTAGTGCCCTTATGGCTCTAATCTGATAGTGGTAGTGTGGTGGTAGATGCCTAGTGCCCTTATGGCTCTAATCTGATAGTGGTAGTGGGGTGGTAGATACCTAGTCTCCATTTTGGCTCTAATCTGGTAGTGGTAGTGTGCTGGTAGATACCAAGTCTCCATTATGGCTCTAATCTTATAAAGAAAGTTGGGTGGTAGATGTCTAGTCTCCGTTTTAGGCTCTAATCTAGTAGTAGTAGCAGGGTGTTAGATACCAAGTGCCCTTTTGGCTCTAATCTGAAAGTGGTAGTGGGGTGGTAGATACCTAGTCTGCCTAGTGCCTATTGCCCTTATGGCTCTAATCTGATAGTGGTAGTGGGGTGGTAGATACCAAGTGCCCTTATGGCTCTAATCTGATAGTGGGAGTGGGGTGGTAGATACCTAGTCTCCATTATGGCTCTAATCTGATAGAAGTAGTGGGGTGATAGATACCTAGTCTCCATTATGGCTCTAATCTGATAGAGGTAGTGGGGTGGTAAATGACTAGTCTCCCTTATGGCTCTAATCTGGTAGTGGTAGTGGGGTGGTAGATGCCTTGTGCCCTTATGGCTCTAATCTGATAATGGTAGTGGGGTGGTAGATGCCTAGTGCCCTTATGGCTCTAATCTGATAGTGGTAGTGGGGTGGTAGATACCTAGTCTCCATTATGGCTCTAATCTGATAGTGGTAGTGGGGTGGTAGATGCCTAGTGCCTTTATGGCTCTAATCTGATAGTGGTAGTGGGGTGGTAGATGCCTAGTGCCCTTATGGCTCTAATCTGATAGTGGTAGTGTGGTGGTAGATGCCTAGTGCCCTTATGGCTCTAATCTGATAGTGGTAGTGGGGTGGTAGATACCTAGTCTCCATTATGGCTCCAATCTGATAGTGGTAGTGGGGTGGTAGATACCTAGTCTCCATTATGGCTCTAATCTGATAGTGGTAGTGGGGTGGTAGATGTCTTGTTCCCTTATTGCTCTAATCTGATAGTGTTAGCGGGGTGGTAGATGCCTAGTGCCCTTATGGCTCTAATCTGATATAGGTAGTGGGGTGGTAGATGTCTAGTCTCCATTATGGCTCTAATCTGATAGTGGTAGTGGGGTGGTAGTTACCTAGTCTCCATTATGGCTCTAATCTGATAGTGGTAGTTGGGTGGGAGATACCTAGTCTCCATTATGGCTCTAATCTGATAGAGGTAGTGGGGTGGTCAATGACTAGTCTCCCTTATGGCTCTAATCTGGTAGTGTTAGCGGGGTGGTAGATGCCTTGTGCCCTTATGGCTCTAATCTGATAATGGTAGTGGGGTGGTAGATGCCTAGTGCCCTTATGGCTCTAATCTGATAGTGGTAGTGGGGTGGTAGATGCCTAGTGCCCTTATGGCTCTAATCTGATAGTGGTAGTGGGGTGGTAGATGCCTAGTGCCCTTATGGCTCTAATCTGATAGTGGTAGTGTGGTGGTAGATGCCTAGTGCCCTTATGGCTCTAATCTGATAGTGGTAGTGGGGTGGTAGATACCTAGTCTCCATTTTGTCTCTAATCTGGTAGTGGTAGTGTGCTGGTAGATACCAAGTCTCCATTATGGCTCTAATCTTATAAAGAAAGTTGGGTGGTAGATGTCTAGTCTCCGTTTTAGGCTCTAATCTAGTAGTAGTAGCGGGGTGTTAGATACCAAGTGCCCTTTTGGCTCTAATCTGAAAGTGGTAGTGGGGTGCTAGATACCTAGTCTGCCTAGTGCCTTTTGCCCTTATGGCTCTAATCTGATAGTGGTAGTGGGGTGGTAGATACCAAGTGCCCTTATGGCTCTAATCTGATAGTGGGAGTGGGGTGGTAGATACCTAGTCTCCATTATGGCTCTAATCTGATAGTGGTAGTGGGGTGGTAGATGTCTAGTGCCCTTATGGCTCTAATCTGATAGTGGTAGTGGGGTGGTAGATACCTAGTCTCCATTATGGCTCTAATCTGATAGTGGTAGTGGGGTGGTAGATGCCTAGTGCCTTTATGGCTCTAATCTGATAGTGGTAGTGGGGTGGTAGATACCTAGTCTCCATTATGGCTCTAATCTGATAGAGGTAGTGGGGTGGTAAATGACTAGTCTCCCTTATGGCTCTAATCTGGTAGTGGTGTGGTAGATGCCTTGTGCCCTTATGGCTCTAATCTGATAATGGTAGTGGGGTGGTAGATGCCTAGTGCCCTTATGGCTCTAATCTGATAGTGGTAGTGGGGTGGTAGATACCTAGTCTCCATTATGGCTCTAATATGATAGTGGTAGTGGGGTGGTAGATGCCTAGTGCCTTTATGGCTCTAATCTGATAGTGGTAGTGGGGTGGTAGATACCTAGTCTCCATTATGGCTCCAATCTGATAGTGGTAGTGGGCTGATAGATGCCAAGTGCCCTTATGGCTCTAATCTGATAGAGGTAGTGGGGTGGTAGATACCTAGTCTCCATTATGGCTCCAATCTGATAGTGGTAGTGGGGTGGTAGATGCCTAGTGCCTTTATGGCTCTAATCTGATAGTGGTAGTGGGGTGGTAGATACCTAGTCTCCATTATGGCTCCAATCTGATAGTGGTAGTGGGGTGGTAGATGCCTAGTGCCCTTATGGCTCTAATCTGATAGTGGTAGTGGGGTGGTAGATACCTATTCTCCATTATGGCTCTAATCTGATAGAGGTAGTGTGGTGGTAGATGCCTAGTGCCCTTATGGCTCTAATCTGATAGTGGTAGTGGGGTGGTAGATACCTAGTCTCCATTTTGGCTCTAATCTGGTAGTGGTAGTGTGCTGGTAGATACCAAGTCTCCATTATGGCTCTAATCTTATAAAGAAAGTTGGGTGGTAGATGTCTAGTCTCCGTTTTAGGCTCTAATCTAGTAGTAGTAGCGGGGTGTTAGATACCAAGTGCCCTTTTGGCTCTAATCTGAAAGTGGTAGTGGGGTGCTAGATACCTAGTCTGCCTAGTGCCTTTTGCCCTTATGGCTCTAATCTGATAGTGGTAGTGGGGTGGTAGATACCAAGTGCCCTTATGGCTCTAATCTGATAGTGGGAGTGGGGTGGTAGATACCTAGTCTCCATTATGGCTCTAATCTGATAGTGGTAGTGGGGTGGTAGATGTCTAGTGCCCTTATGGCTCTAATCTGATAGTGGTAGTGGGGTGGTAGATACCTAGTCTCCATTATGGCTCTAATCTGATAGTGGTAGTGGGGTGGTAGATGCCTAGTGCCTTTATGGCTCTAATCTGATAGTGGTAGTGGGGTGGTAGATACCTAGTCTCCATTATGGCTCTAATCTGATAGAGGTAGTGGGGTGGTAAATGACTAGTCTCCCTTATGGCTCTAATCTGGTAGTGGTAGTGGGGTGGTAGATGCCTTGTGCCCTTATGGCTCTAATCTGATAATGGTAGTGGGGTGGTAGATGCCTAATGCCCTTATGGCTCTAATCTGATAGTGGTAGTGGGGTGGTAGATACCTAGTCTCCATTATGGCTCTAATCTGATAGTGGTAGTGGGGTGGTAGATGCCTAGTGCCTTTATGGCTCTAATCTGATAGTGGTAGTGGGGTGGTAGATACCTAGTCTCCATTATGGCTCCAATCTGATAGTGGTAGTGGGCTGATGGGGTGGGCTCTAGATACCTAGTCTCCATTATGGCTCCAATCTGATAGTGGTAGTGGGGTGGTAGATACCTAGTCTCCATTATGGCTCTAATCTGATAGTGGTAGTGGGGTGGTAGATACCTAGTCTCCATTATGGCTCTAATCTGATATAGGTAGTGGGGTGGTAGATGTCTAGTCTCCATTATGGCTCTAATTTGATAGTGGTAGTGGGGTGGTAGATACCTAGTCTCCATTATTGCTCTAATCTGATAGTGGTAGTGAGGTGGTAGATGCCTAGTGCCCTTATGGCTCTAATCTGATAGTGGTAGTGGGGTGGTAGATGCTTAGAGCCCTTATGGCTCTAATCTGATAGAGGTTGTGGGGTGGTAGATGCCTAGTGCCCTTATGGCTCTAATCTGATATAGGTATTGGGGTGGTAGATGTCTAGTCTCCATTATGGCTCTAATCTGATAGTGGTAGTGGGGTGGTAGTTACCTAGTCTCCATTATGGCTTTAATCTGATAGTGGTAGTTGGGTGGAGATACCTAGTCTCCATTATGGCTCTAATCTGATAGAGGTAGTGGGGTGGTAGATTTCTAGTCTCCATTATGGCTCTAATCTGATAGAGGTAGAGGGGTGGTAGATACCTAGTCTCCATTATGGCTCTAATCTGATAGAGGTAGAGGGGTGGTAGATACCTAGTCTCCATTATGGCTCTAATCTGATAGTGGTAGTGGGGTGGTAGATACCTAGTCTCCATTATGGCTCTAATCTGATAGCGGTAGTGGGGTGGTAGATGTCTTGTGCCCTTATTGCTCTAATCTGATAGTGTTAGCGGGGTGGTAGATGCCTAGTTCCCTTTTGGCTCTAATCTGATAGTGGTAGTGTGGTGGTAGATGTCTAGTGCCCTTATAGCTCTAATCTGATAGTGGTAGTTGGGTGGGAGATACCTAGTCTCCATTATGGCTCTAATCTGATAGAGGTAGTGGGGTGGTAGATACCTAGTCTCCATTATGGCTCTAATCTGATAGTGGTAGTGGGGTGGTAGATACCTAGTCTCCATTTTGGCTCTAATCTGGTAGTGGTAGTGTGCTGGTAGATACCAAGTCTCCATTATGGCTCTAATCTTATAAAGAAAGTTGGGTGGTAGATGTCTAGTCTCCGTTTTAGGCTCTAATCTAGTAGTAGTAGCAGGGTGTTAGATACCAAGTGCCCTTTTGGCTCTAATCTGAAAGTGGTAGTGGGGTGGTAGATACCTAGTCTGCCTAGTGCCTATTGCCCTTATGGCTCTAATCTGATAGTGGTAGTGGGGTGGTAGATACCAAGTGCCCTTATGGCTCTAATCTGATAGTGGGAGTGGGGTGGTAGATACCTAGTCTCCATTATGGCTCTAATCTGATAGTGGTAGTGGGGTGGTAGATACCTAGTCTCCATTATGGCTCTAATCTGATAGTGGTAGTGGGGTGGTAAATGACTAGTCTCCCTTATGGCTCTAATCTGGTAGTGGTAGTGGGGTGGTAGATGCCTTGTGCCCTTATGGCTCTAATCTGATAATGGTAGTGGGGTGGTAGATGCCTAGTGCCCTTATGGCTCTAATCTGATAGTGGTAGTGGGGTGGTAGATACCTAGTCTCCATTATGGCTCTAATCTGATAGTGGTAGTGGGGTGGTAGATGCCTAGTGCCTTTATGGCTCTAATCTGATAGTGGTAGTGGGGTGGTAGATGCCTAGTGCCCTTATGGCTCTAATCTGATAGTGGTAGTGTGGTGGTAGATGCCTAGTGCCCTTATGGCTCTAATCTGATAGTGGTAGTGGGGTGGTAGATACCTAGTCTCCATTATGGCTCCAATCTGATAGTGGTAGTGGGGTGGTAGATACCTAGTCTCCATTATGGCTCTAATCTGATAGTGGTAGTGGGGTGGTAGATGTCTTGTTCCCTTATTGCTCTAATCTGATAGTGTTAGCGGGGTGGTAGATGCCTAGTGCCCTTATGGCTCTAATCTGATATAGGTAGTGGGGTGGTAGATGTCTAGTCTCCATTATGGCTCTAATCTGATAGTGGTAGTGGGGTGGTAGTTACCTAGTCTCCATTATGGCTCTAATCTGATAGTGGTAGTTGGGTGGGAGATACCTAGTCTCCATTATGGCTCTAATCTGATAGAGGTAGTGGGGTGGTCAATGACTAGTCTCCCTTATGGCTCTAATCTGGTAGTGTTAGCGGGGTGGTAGATGCCTTGTGCCCTTATGGCTCTAATCTGATAATGGTAGTGGGGTGGTAGATGCCTAGTGCCCTTATGGCTCTAATCTGATAGTGGTAGTGGGGTGGTAGATGCCTAGTGCCCTTATGGCTCTAATCTGATAGTGGTAGTGGGGTGGTAGATGCCTAGTGCCCTTATGGCTCTAATCTGATAGTGGTAGTGTGGTGGTAGATGCCTAGTGCCCTTATGGCTCTAATCTGATAGTGGTAGTGGGGTGGTAGATACCTAGTCTCCATTTTGTCTCTAATCTGGTAGTGGTAGTGTGCTGGTAGATACCAAGTCTCCATTATGGCTCTAATCTTATAAAGAAAGTTGGGTGGTAGATGTCTAGTCTCCGTTTTAGGCTCTAATCTAGTAGTAGTAGCGGGGTGTTAGATACCAAGTGCCCTTTTGGCTCTAATCTGAAAGTGGTAGTGGGGTGCTAGATACCTAGTCTGCCTAGTGCCTTTTGCCCTTATGGCTCTAATCTGATAGTGGTAGTGGGGTGGTAGATACCAAGTGCCCTTATGGCTCTAATCTGATAGTGGGAGTGGGGTGGTAGATACCTAGTCTCCATTATGGCTCTAATCTGATAGTGGTAGTGGGGTGGTAGATGTCTAGTGCCCTTATGGCTCTAATCTGATAGTGGTAGTGGGGTGGTAGATACCTAGTCTCCATTATGGCTCTAATCTGATAGTGGTAGTGGGGTGGTAGATGCCTAGTGCCTTTATGGCTCTAATCTGATAGTGGTAGTGGGGTGGTAGATACCTAGTCTCCATTATGGCTCTAATCTGATAGAGGTAGTGGGGTGGTAAATGACTAGTCTCCCTTATGGCTCTAATCTGGTAGTGGTGTGGTAGATGCCTTGTGCCCTTATGGCTCTAATCTGATAATGGTAGTGGGGTGGTAGATGCCTAGTGCCCTTATGGCTCTAATCTGATAGTGGTAGTGGGGTGGTAGATACCTAGTCTCCATTATGGCTCTAATATGATAGTGGTAGTGGGGTGGTAGATGCCTAGTGCCTTTATGGCTCTAATCTGATAGTGGTAGTGGGGTGGTAGATACCTAGTCTCCATTATGGCTCCAATCTGATAGTGGTAGTGGGCTGATAGATGCCAAGTGCCCTTATGGCTCTAATCTGATAGAGGTAGTGGGGTGGTAGATACCTAGTCTCCATTATGGCTCCAATCTGATAGTGGTAGTGGGGTGGTAGATGCCTAGTCTCCTTTATGGCTCTAATCTGATAGTGGTAGTGGGGTGGTAGATACCTAGTCTCCATTATGGCTCCAATCTGATAGTGGTAGTGGGGTGGTAGATGCCTAGTGCCTTTATGGCTCTAATCTGATAGTGGTAGTGGGGTGGTAGATACCTAGTCTCCATTATGGCTCCAATCTGATAGTGGTAGTGTGGTGGTAGATGCCTAGTGCCCTTATGGCTCTAATCTGATAGTGGTAGTGGGGTGGTAGATACCTAGTCTCCATTTTGGCTCTAATCTGGTAGTGGTAGTGTGCTGGTAGATACCAAGTCTCCATTATGGCTCTAATCTTATAAAGAAAGTTGGGTGGTAGATGTCTAGTCTCCGTTTTAGGCTCTAATCTAGTAGTAGTAGCGGGGTGTTAGATACCAAGTGCCCTTTTGGCTCTAATCTGAAAGTGGTAGTGGGGTGCTAGATACCTAGTCTGCCTAGTGCCTTTTGCCCTTATGGCTCTAATCTGATAGTGGTAGTGGGGTGGTAGATACCAAGTGCCCTTATGGCTCTAATCTGATAGTGGGAGTGGGGTGGTAGATACCTAGTCTCCATTATGGCTCTAATCTGATAGTGGTAGTGGGGTGGTAGATGTCTAGTGCCCTTATGGCTCTAATCTGATAGTGGTAGTGGGGTGGTAGATACCTAGTCTCCATTATGGCTCTAATCTGATAGTGGTAGTGGGGTGGTAGATGCCTAGTGCCTTTATGGCTCTAATCTGATAGTGGTAGTGGGGTGGTAGATACCTAGTCTCCATTATGGCTCTAATCTGATAGAGGTAGTGGGGTGGTAAATGACTAGTCTCCCTTATGGCTCTAATCTGGTAGTGGTAGTGGGGTGGTAGATGCCTTGTGCCCTTATGGCTCTAATCTGATAATGGTAGTGGGGTGGTAGATGCCTAATGCCCTTATGGCTCTAATCTGATAGTGGTAGTGGGGTGGTAGATACCTAGTCTCCATTATGGCTCTAATCTGATAGTGGTAGTGGGGTGGTAGATGCCTAGTGCCTTTATGGCTCTAATCTGATAGTGGTAGTGGGGTGGTAGATACCTAGTCTCCATTATGGCTCCAATCTGATAGTGGTAGTGGGCTGATAGATGCCAAGTGCCCTTATGGCTCTAATCTGATAGAGGTAGTGGGGTGGTAGATACCTAGTCTCCATTATGGCTCCAATCTGATAGTGGTAGTGGGGTGGTAGATACCTAGTCTCCATTATGGCTCTAATCTGATAGTGGTAGTGGGGTGGTAGATACCTAGTCTCCATTATGGCTCTAATCTGATATAGGTAGTGGGGTGGTAGATGTCTAGTCTCCATTATGGCTCTAATTTGATAGTGGTAGTGGGGTGGTAGATACCTAGTCTCCATTATTGCTCTAATCTGATAGTGGTAGTGAGGTGGTAGATGCCTAGTGCCCTTATGGCTCTAATCTGATAGTGGTAGTGGGGTGGTAGATGCTTAGAGCCCTTATGGCTCTAATCTGATAGAGGTTGTGGGGTGGTAGATGCCTAGTGCCCTTATGGCTCTAATCTGATATAGGTATTGGGGTGGTAGATGTCTAGTCTCCATTATGGCTCTAATCTGATAGTGGTAGTGGGGTGGTAGTTACCTAGTCTCCATTATGGCTTTAATCTGATAGTGGTAGTTGGGTGGAGATACCTAGTCTCCATTATGGCTCTAATCTGATAGAGGTAGTGGGGTGGTAGATTTCTAGTCTCCATTATGGCTCTAATCTGATAGAGGTAGAGGGGTGGTAGATACCTAGTCTCCATTATGGCTCTAATCTGATAGAGGTAGAGGGGTGGTAGATACCTAGTCTCCATTATGGCTCTAATCTGATAGTGGTAGTGGGGTGGTAGATACCTAGTCTCCATTATGGCTCTAATCTGATAGCGGTAGTGGGGTGGTAGATGTCTTGTGCCCTTATAGCTCTAATCTGATAGTGGTAGTTGGGTGGGAGATACCTAGTCTCCATTATGGCTCTAATCTGATAGAGGTAGTGGGGTGGTAGATACCTAGTCTCCATTATGGCTCTAATCTGATAGAGGTAGAGGGGTGGTAGATACCTAGTCTCCATTATGGCTCTAATCTGATTATGGTCGTGGGGTGGTAGATGTCTAGTGCCTTTTTGGCTCTAATCTGATAGTGGTAGATGTCTAGTCTCCATTATGGCTCTAATCTGATAGTGGTAGTGGGGTGGTAGATGCCTAGTGCCCTTATGGCTCTAATCTGATAGTGGTAGTGGGGTGGTAGATACCTAGTCTCCATTATGGCTCTAATCTGATAGTGGAAGTGGGGGGGTAGATGTCTGGTCTCCATTATGGATCTAATCTGATAGTGGTAGTGGGGTTGTAGATACCTATTCTCCATTATGGCTCTAATCTGATAGAGGTAGTGGGGTGGTAGGTACCTAGTCTTCATTATGGCTCTAATCTGATATTGGTAGTGGGGTGGTAGATACCTAGTCTCCATTATGGCTCTAATCTGGTAGTGGTAGTGGGGTGGTAGATACCTAGTCTCCATTGTGGCTCTAATCTGATAGTTGTAGTGGGGTGGTAGATACCTAGTCTCCATTATGGCTCTAATCTGATAGTGGTAGTGGGGTGGTAGATGCCTAGTGCCCTTATGGCTCTAATCTGGTAGTGGTAGTGGGCTGTTAGATACCTAGTCTCCATTATGGCTGTAATCTGATAGAGGTAGTGGGGTGGTAGATACCTAGTCTCCATTATGGCTCTAATCTGATAGAGGTAGTGGGGTGGTAGATGCCTAGTGCCCTTATGGCTCTAATCTGATAGTGGTAGTGGGGTGGTAGATGCCTAGTGCCCTTATGGCTCTAATCTGATAATGGTAGAGGGGTGGTAGATATCTAGTCTCCATTATGGCTCTAATCTGATAGTGGTAGTGGGGTGGTAGATGCCTAGTGCCCTTATGGCTCTAATCTGATAGTAGTAGTGGGGTGGTAGATATCTAGTCTCCATTATGGCTCTAATCTGATAGTGGAAGTGGGGTGGTAGATGTCTAGTCTCCCTTGTGGCTCTAATCTGATAGTAGTAGTGGGGTGGTAGATGTCTAGTCTCCGTTTTGGCTCTAATCTGGTAGTAGTAGTGGGGTGGTAGATGTCTAGTTCCCTTATGGCTCTAATCTGATAGTGGTAGTGGGGTGGTAGATACCTAGTCTCCCTTATGGCTCTAATCTGATAGAGGTGGTGGTCGATACCTAGTCTCCATTATGGCTCTAATCTGATAGTGGTAGCGGGGTGGTAGATGTCTAGTGCCCTTAAGGCTCTAATCTGATAGTGGTAGTGGGGTGGTAGATGCCTAAAGCCCTTATGGCTCTAATCTGATAGTGGTAGTGGGGTGGTAGATGCCTAGTGCCCTTATGGCTCCAATCTGATAGTGGTAGTGGGGTGGTAGATGCCTAGTGCCCTTATGGCTCTAATCTGATAGTAGTAGTGGGGTGGTAGATATCTAGTCTCCATTATGGCTCTAATCTGATAGTGGAAATGGGGTGGTAGATGTCTAGTCTCCCTTGTGGCTCTAATCTGATAGTAGTAGTGGGGTGGTAGATATCTAGTCTCCATTATGGCTCTAATCTGATAGTGGAAGTGGGGTGGTAGAAATCTAGTCTCCCTTATGGCTCTAATCTGATAGTGGTAGTGGGGTGGTAGATGCCTAGTGCCCTTATGGCTCTAATCTGATATAGGTAGTGGGGTGGTAGATGTCTAGTCTCCATTATGGCTCTAATATGATAGTGGTAGTGGGGTGGTAGATACCTAGTCTCCATTATTGCTCTAATCTGATAGTGGTAGTGAGGTGGTAGATGCCTAATGCCCTTATGGCTCTAATCTGATAGTGGTAGTGGGGTGGTAGATGCTTAGAGCCCTTATGGCTCTAATCTGATAGTGGTAGTGGGGTGGTAGATGCCTAGTGCCCTTATGGCTCTAATCTGATATAGGTAGTGGGGTGGTAGATGTCTAGTCTCCATTATGGCTCTAATCTGATAGTGGTAGTGGGGTGGTAGTTACCTAGTCTCCATTATGGCTCTAATCTGATAGTGGTAGTTGGGTGGGAGATACCTAGTCTCCATTATGGCTCTAATCTGATAGAGGTAGTGGGGTGGTAGATACCTAGTCTCCATTATGGCTCTAATCTGATAGAGGTAGAGGGGTGGTAGATACCTAGTCTCCATTATGGCTCTAATCTGATTATGGTCGTGGGGTAGTAGATGTCTAGTGCCCTTTTGGCTCTAATCTGATAGTGGAAGTGGGGTGGTAGATATCTAGTTCCCCTTATGGCTCTAATCTGGTAGTAGTAGTGGGGTGGTAGATGTCTAGTCTCCATTTTGGCTCTAATCTGGTAGTAGTAGTGGGGTGGTAGATACCTAGTCTCCATTATTGCTCTAATCTGATAGTGGTAGTGAGGTGGTAGATGCCTAGTGCCCTTATGGCTCTAATCTGATAGTGGTAGTGGGGTGGTAGATGCTTAGAGCCCTTATGGCTCTAATCTGATAGAGGTTGTGGGGTGGTAGATGCCTAGTGCCCTTATGGCTCTAATCTGATATAGGTATTGGGGTGGTAGATGTCTAGTCTCCATTATGGCTCTAATCTGATAGTGGTAGTGGGGTGGTAGTTACCTAGTCTCCATTATGGCTTTAATCTGATAGTGGTAGTTGGGTGGGAGATACCTAGTCTCCATTATGGCTCTAATCTGATAGAGGTAGTGGGGTGGTAGATTTCTAGTCTCCATTATGGCTCTAATCTGATAGAGGTAGAGGGGTGGTAGATACCTAGTCTCCATTATGGCTCTAATCTGATAGAGGTAGAGGGGTGGTAGATACCTAGTCTCCATTATGGCTCTAATCTGATAGTGGTAGTGGGGTGGTAGATACCTAGTCTCCATTATGGCTCTAATCTGATAGCGGTAGTGGGGTGGTAGATGTCTTGTGCCCTTATTGCTCTAATCTGATAGTGTTAGCGGGGTGGTAGATGCCTAGTTCCCTTTTGGCTCTAATCTGATAGTGGTAGTGTGGTGGTAGATGTCTAGTGCCCTTATAGCTCTAATCTGATAGTGGTAGTGGGGTGGTAGATACCTAGTCTCCCTTATGGCTCTAATCTGATAGTGGTAGTGGGGTGGTATATGTCTCCATTATGGCTCTAATCTGATAGTAGTAGTGGGGTGGTAGATACCTAGTCTCCATTATTGCTCTAACCTGATAGTGGTAGTGAGGTGGTAGATGCCTAGTGCCCTTATGGCTCTAATCTGATAGTCGTAGTGGGGTGGTAGATGCTTAGAGCCCTTATGGCTCTAATCTGATAATGGTAGTGGGGTGGTAGATGCCTAGTGCCCTTATGGCTCTAATCTGATATAGGTAGTGGGGTGGTAAATGTCTAGTCTCCATTATGGCTCTAATCTGATAGAGGTAGAGGGGTGGTAGATACCTAGTCTCCATTATGGCTCTAATCTGATAGTGGTAGTTGGGTGGGAGATACCTAGTCTCCATTATGGCTCTAATCTGATAGAGGTAGTGGGGTGGTAGATACCTAGTCTCCATTATGGCTCTAATCTGATAGAGGTAGAGGGGTGGTAGATACCTAGTCTCCATTATGGCTCTAATCTGATTATGGTCGTGGGGTGGTAGATGTCTAGTGCCTTTTTGGCTCTAATCTGATAGTGGTAGATGTCTAGTCTCCATTATGGCTCTAATCTGATAGTGGTAGTGGGGTGGTAGATGCCTAGTGCCCTTATGGCTCTAATCTGATAGTGGTAGTGTGGTGGTAGATACCTAGTCTCCATTATGGCTCTAATCTGATAGTGGAAGTGGGGGGGTAGATGTCTGGTCTCCATTATGGATCTAATCTGATAGTGGTAGTGGGGTTGTAGATACCTATTCTCCATTATGGCTCTAATCTGATAGAGGTAGTGGGGTGGTAGGTACCTAGTCTTCATTATGGCTCTAATCTGATATTGGTAGTGGGGTGGTAGATACCTAGTCTCCATTATGGCTCTAATCTGGTAGTGGTAGTGGGGTGGTAGATACCTAGTCTCCATTATGGCTCTAATCTGATAGTTGTAGTGGGGTGGTAGTTACCTAGTCTCCATTATGGCTCTAATCTGATAGTGGTAGTGGGGTGGTAGATGCCTAGTGCCCTTATGGCTCTAATCTGATAGTGGTAGTGGGGTGGTAGATGCCTAGTGCCCTTATGGCTCTAATCTGATAGTGGTAGTGGGGTGGTAGATATCTAGTCTCCATTATGGCTCTAATCTGATAGTGGTAGTGGGGTGGTAGATGCCTAGTGCCCTTATGGCTCTAATCTGATAGTAGTAGTGGGGTGGTAGATATCTAGTCTCCATTATGGCTCTAATCTGATAGTGGAAGTGGGGTGGTAGATGTCTAGTCTCCCTTGTGGCTCTAATCTGATAGTAGTAGTGGGGTGGTAGATGTCTAGTCTCCGTTTTGGCTCTAATCTGGTAGTAGTAGTGGGGTGGTAGATGTCTAGTTCCCTTATGGCTCTAATCTGATAGTGGTAGTGGGGTGGTAGATACCTAGTCTCCCTTATGGCTCTAATCTGATAGAGGTGGTGGTCGATACCTAGTCTCCATTATGGCTCTAATCTGATAGTGGTAGCGGGGTGGTAGATGTCTAGTGCCCTTATGGCTCTAATCTGATAGTGGTAGTGGGGTGGTAGATGCCTAAAGCCCTTATGGCTCTAATCTGATAGTGGTAGTGGGGTGGTAGATGCCTAGTGCCCTTATGGCTCTAATCTGATAGTGGTAGTGGGGTGGTAGATGCCTAGTGCCCTTATGGCTCTAATCTGATAGTAGTAGTGGGGTGGTAGATATCTAGTCTCCATTATGGCTCTAATCTGATAGTGGAAATGGGGTGGTAGATGTCTAGTATCCCTTGTGGCTCTAATCTGATAGTAGTAGTGGGGTGGTAGATATCTAGTCTCCATTATGGCTCTAATCTGATAGTGGAAGTGGGGTGGTAGATATCTAGTCTCCCTTATGGCTCTAATCTGATAGTGGTAGTGGGGTGGTAGATGCCTAGTGCCCTTATGGCTCTAATCTGATATAGGTAGTGGGGTGGTAGATGTCTAGTCTCCATTATGGCTCTAATATGATAGTGGTAGTGGGGTGGTAGATACCTAGTCTCCATTATTGCTCTAATCTGATAGTGGTAGTGAGGTGGTAGATGCCTAATGCCCTTATGGCTCTAATCTGATAGTGGTAGTGGGGTGGTAGATGCTTAGAGCCCTTATGGCTCTAATCTGATAGTGGTAGTGGGGTGGTAGATGCCTAGTGCCCTTATGGCTCTAATCTGATATAGGTAGTGGGGTGGTAGATGTCTAGTCTCCATTATGGCTCTAATCTGATAGTGGTAGTGGGGTGGTAGTTACCTAGTCTCCATTATGGCTCTAATCTGATAGTGGTAGTTGGGTGGGAGATACCTAGTCTCCATTATGGCTCTAATCTGATAGAGGTAGTGGGGTGGTAGATACCTAGTCTCCATTATGGCTCTAATCTGATAGAGGTAGAGGGGTGGTAGATACCTAGTCTCCATTATGGCTCTAATCTGATTATGGTCGTGGGGTAGTAGATGTCTAGTGCCCTTTTGGCTCTAATCTGATAGTGGAAGTGGGGTGGTAGATATCTAGTCCCCCTTATGGCTCTAGTCTGGTAGTAGTAGTGGGGTGGTAGATGTCTAGTCTCCATTTTGGCTCTAATCTGGTAGTAGTAGTGGGGTGGTAGATGTCTAGTGCCCTTATGGCTCTAATCTGATAGTGGTAGTGGGGTGGTAGATACCTAGTCTCCCTTATGGCTCTAATCTGATAGAGGTGGTGGTCGATACCTAGTCTCCATTATGGCTCAAATCTGATAGTGGAAGTGGGGTGGTAGATGTCTAGTCTCCATTATGGATCTAATCTGATAGTGGTAGTGTGGTGGTAGATGTCTAGTGCCCTTATAGCTCTAATCTGATAGTGGTAGTGGGGTGGTAGATACCTAGTCTCCCTTATGGCTCTAATCTGATAGTGGTAGTGGGGTGGTATATGTCTCCATTATGGCTCTAATCTGATAGTAGTAGTGGGGTGGTAGATACCTAGTCTCCATTATTGCTCTAATCTGATAGTGGTAGTGAGGTGGTAGATGCCTAGTGCCCTTATGGCTCTAATCTGATAGTCGTAGTGGGGTGGTAGATGCTTAGAGCCCTTATGGCTCTAATCTGATAATGGTAGTGGGGTGGTAGATGCCTAGTGCCCTTATGGCTCTAATCTGATATAGGTAGTGGGGTGGTAAATGTCTAGTCTCCATTATGGCTCTAATCTGATAGAGGTAGAGGGGTGGTAGATACCTAGTCTCCATTATGGCTCTAATCTGATAGTGGTAGTTGGGTGGGAGATACCTAGTCTCCATTATGGCTCTAATCTGATAGAGGTAGTGGGGTGGTAGATACCTAGTCTCCATTATGGCTCTAATCTGATAGAGGTAGAGGGGTGGTAGATACCTAGTCTCCATTATGGCTCTAATCTGATTATGGTCGTGGGGTGGTAGATGTCTAGTGCCTTTTTGGCTCTAATCTGATAGTGGTAGATGTCTAGTCTCCATTATGGCTCTAATCTGATAGTGGTAGTGGGGTGGTAGATGCCTAGTGCCCTTATGGCTCTAATCTGATAGTGGTAGTGTGGTGGTAGATACCTAGTCTCCATTATGGCTCTAATCTGATAGTGGAAGTGGGGGGGTAGATGTCTGGTCTCCATTATGGATCTAATCTGATAGTGGTAGTGGGGTTGTAGATACCTATTCTCCATTATGGCTCTAATCTGATAGAGGTAGTGGGGTGGTAGGTACCTAGTCTTCATTATGGCTCTAATCTGATATTGGTAGTGGGGTGGTAGATACCTAGTCTCCATTATGGCTCTAATCTGGTAGTGGTAGTGGGGTGGTAGATACCTAGTCTCCATTATGGCTCTAATCTGATAGTTGTAGTGGGGTGGTAGATACATAGTCTCCATTATGGCTCTAATCTGATAGTGGTAGTGGGGTGGTAGATGCCTAGTGCCCTTATGGCTCTAATCTGGTAGTGGTAGTGGGCTGTTAGATACCTAGTCTCCATTATGGCTGTAATCTGATAGAGGTAGTGGGGTGGTAGATACCTAGTCTCCATTATGGCTCTAATCTGATAGAGGTAGTGGGGTGGTAGATGCCTAGTGCCCTTATGGCTCTAATCTGATAGTGGTAGTGGGGTGGTAGATGCCTAGTGCCCTTATGGCTCTAATCTGATAGTGGTAGTGGGGTGGTAGATATCTAGTCTCCATTATGGCTCTAATCTGATAGTGGAAATGGGGTGGTAGATGTCTAGTCTCCCTTGTGGCTCTAATCTGATAGTAGTAGTGGGGTGGTAGATATCTAGTCTCCATTATGGCTCTAATCTGATAGTGTAAGTGGGGTGGTAGATATCTAGTCTCCCTTATGGCTCTAATCTGATAGTGGTAGTGGGGTGGTAGATGCCTAGTGCCCTTATGGCTCTAATCTGATATAGGTAGTGGGGTGGTAGATGTCTAGTCTCCATTATGGCTCTAATATGATAGTGGTAGTGGGGTGGTAGATACCTAGTCTCCATTATTGCTCTAATCTGATAGTGGTAGTGAGGTGGTAGATGCCTAATGCCCTTATGGCTCTAATCTGATAGTGGTAGTGGGGTGGTAGATGCTTAGAGCCCTTATGGCTCTAATCTGATAGTGGTAGTGGGGTGGTAGATGCCTAGTGCCCTTATGGCTCTAATCTGATATAGTTAGTGGGGTGGTAGATGTCTAGTCTCCATTATGGCTCTAATCTGATAGTGGTAGTGGGGTGGTAGTTACCTAGTCTCCATTATGGCTCTAATCTGATAGTGGTAGTTGGGTGGGAGATACCTAGTCTCCATTATGGCTCTAATCTGATAGAGGTAGTGGGGTGGTAGATACCTAGTCTCCATTATGGCTCTAATCTGATAGAGGTAGAGGGGTGGTAGATACCTAGTCTCCATTATGGCTCTAATCTGATTATGGTCGTGGGGTAGTAGATGTCTAGTGCCCCTTTGGCTCTAATCTGATAGTGGAAGTGGGGTGGTAGATATCTAGTCCCCCTTATGGCTCTAATCTGGTAGTAGTAGTGGGGTGGTAGATGTCTAGTCTCCATTTTGGCTCTAATCTGGTAGTAGTAGTGGGGTGGTAGATGTCTAGTGCCCTTATGGCTCTAATCTGATAGTGGTAGTGGGGTGGTAGATACCTAGTCTCCCTTATGGCTCTAATCTGATAGAGGTGGTGGTCGATACCTAGTCTCCATTATGGATCTAATCTGATAGTGGTAGTGGGGTTGTAGATACCTATTCTCCATTATGGCTCTAATCTGATACTGGTAGTGGGGTGGTAGGTACCTAGTCTCCATTATGGCTCTAATCTGATATTGGTAGTGGGGTGGTAGATACCTAGTCTCCATTATGGCTCTAATCTGGTAGTGGTAGTGGGCTGTTAGATACCTAGTCTCCATTATGGCTCTAATCTGATAGTGGTAGTGGGGTGGTAGATGTCTAGTCTCCGTTTTGGCTCTAATCTGGTAGTGGTAGTGGGGTGGTAGATACCTTGTCTCCATTATGGCTCTAATCTGGTAGTAGTAGTGGGGTGGTAGATAACTAGTCTCCATTATGGCTCTAATCTGATAGTGGTAGTGGGGTTGTAGATACCTATTCTCCATTATGGCTCTAATCTTATAGTGGTAGTGGGGTGGTAGATACCTAGTCTCCATTATGGCTCTAATCTGGTAGTGGTAGTGGGGTGGTAGATACCTAGTCTCAATTATGGCTCTAATCTGATAGAGGTAGTGGGGTGGTAAATGACTAGTCTCCCTTATGGCTCTAATCTGATAGAGGTAGTGGGGTGGTAGATACCTAGTCTCCATTATTGCTCTAATCTGATAGTGGTAGTGGGGTGGTAGATGCTTAGTGCCCTTATGGCTATAATCTGATAGTGGTAGTGGGGTGGTAGATGCCTAGTGCACTTATGGCTCTAATCTGATAGTGGTAGTGGGGTGGTAGATGCCTAGTGCCCTTATGGCTCTAATCTGATAGTGGTAGTGGGGTGGTAGATGCCTAGTGCCCTTATGGCTCTAATCTGATAGTAGTAGTGGGGTGGTAGATATCTAGTCTCCATTATGGCTCTAATCTGATAGTGGAAGTGGGGTGGTAGATGTCTAGTCTCCCTTGTGGCTCTAATCTGATAGTAGTAGTGGGGTGGTAGATATCTAGTCTCCATTATGGCTCTAATCTGATAGTGGAAGTGGGGTGGTAGATATCTAGTCTCCCTTATGGCTCTAATCTGGTAGTAGTAGTGGGGTGGTAGATGTCTAGTCTCCGTTTTGGCTCTAATCTGGTAGTAGTAGTGAGGTGGTAGATGTCTAGTGCCCTTATGGCTCTAATCTGATAGTGGTAGTGGGGTGGTAGATACCTAGTCTCCCTTATGGCTCTAATCTGATAGAGGTGGTGGTCGATACCTAGTCTCCTTTACGGCTCTTATCTGATAGTGGTAGCGGGGTGGTAGATGTCTAGTGCCCTTATGGCTCTAATCTGGTAGTGGTAGTGGGGTGGTAGATACCTTGTCTCCATTATGGCTCTAACCTGATAGTGGTAGTGGGGTGGAAGATACCTAGTCTCCATTATTGCTCTAATCTGATAGTGGTAGTGAGGTGGTAGATGCCTAGTGCCCTTATGGCTCTAATCTGATAGTGGTAGTGGGGTGGTAGATGCTTAGAGCCCTTATGGCTCTAATCTGATAGTGGTAGTGGGGTGGTAGATGCCTAGTGCCCTTATGGCTCTAATCTGATAGTGGTAGTTGGGTGGGAGATATCTAGTCTCCATTATGGCTCTAATCTGATAGTGGAAGTGGGGTGGTAGATGTCTAGTCTCCCTTGTGGCTCTAATCTGATAGTAGTAGTGGGGTGGTAGATATCTAGTCTCCATTATGGCTCTAATCTGATAGTGGAAGTGGGGTGGTAGATACCTAGTCTCCATTATTGCTCTAATCTGATAGTGGTAGTGGGGTGGTAGATGCCTAGTGCCCTTATGGCTCTAATCTGATAGTGGTAGTGGGGTGGTAGATTCCTAGAGCCCTTATGGCTCTAATCTGATAGTGGTAGTGGGGTGGTAGATGCCTAGTGCCCTTATGGCTCTAATCTGATAGTGGTAGTGGGGTGGTAGATGCCTAGTGCCCTTATGGCTCTAATCTGATAGTAGTAGTGGGGTGGTAGATATCTAGTCTCCATTATGGCTCTAATCTGATAGTGGAAGTGGGGTGGTATATGTCTAGTCTCCGTTTTGGCTCTAATCTGGTAGTGGTAGTGGGGTGGTAGATACCTTGTCTCCATTATGGCTCTAACCTGATAGTGGTAGTGGAAGATACCTAGTCTCCATTATGGCTCTAATCTGGTAGAGGTAGTGGGGTGGTAAATGACTAGTCTCCCTTATGGCTCTAATCTGATAGTGGTAGTGGGGTGGTAGATACCTAGTCTCCCTTATGGCTCTAATCTGATAGAGGTGGTGGTCGATACCTAGTCTCCATTATGGCTCTAATCTGATTGAGGTAGTGGGGTGGTAAATGACTAGTCTCCCTTACGGCTCTTATCTGATAGTGGTAGCGGGGTGGTAGATGTCTAGTGCCCTTATGGCTCTAATCTGGTAGTGGTAGTGGGGTGGTAGATACCTTGTCTCCATTATGGCTCTAACCTGATAGTGGTAGTGGGGTGGAAGATACCTAGTCTCCATTATGGCTCTAATCTGGTAGTGGTAGTGGGGTGATAGATACCTAGTCTCAATTATGGCTCTAATCTGATAGAGGTAGTGGGGTGGTAAATTACTAGTCTCCCTTATGGCTCTAATCTGATAGAGGTAGTGGGGTGGTAGATACCTAGTCTGCATTATTGCTCTAATCTGATAGTGGTAGTGGGGTGGTAGATGCCTAGTGCCCCTATGGCTCTAATCTGATAGTGGTAGTGGGGTGGTAGATGCCTAGAGCCCTTATGGCTCTAATCTGATAGTGGTAGTGGGGTGGTAGATGCCTAGTGCCCTTATGGCTCTAATCTGATAGTGGTAGTGGGGTGGTAGATGCCTAGTGCCCTTTTGGCTCTAATCTGATAGTAGTAGTGGGGTGGTAGATATCTAGTCTCCATTATGGCTCTAATCTGATAGTGGAAGTGGGGTGGTAGATGTCTAGTCTCCATTATGGCTCTAATCTGATAGTGGAAGTGGGGTGGTAGATGTCTAGTCTCCCTTGTGGCTCTAATCTGATAGTAGTAGTGGGGTGGTAGATATCTAGTCTCCATTATGGCTCTAATCTGATAGTGGAAGTGGGGTGGTAGATATCTAGTCTCCCTTATGGCTCTAATCTGATAGTGGTAGTGGGGTGGTAGATGCCTAGTGCCCTTATGGCTCTAATCTGATATAGGTAGTGGGGTGGTAGATGTCTAGTCTCCATTATGGCTCTAATCTGATAGTGGTAGTGGGGTGGTAGATACCTAGTCTCCATTATTGCTCTAATCTGATAGTGGTAGTGAGGTGGTAGATGCCTAGTGCCCTTATGGCTCTAATCTGATAGTGGTAGTGGGGTGGTAGATGCTTAGAGCCCTTATGGCTCTAATCTGATAGTGGTAGTGGGGTGGTAGATGCCTAGGGCCCTTATGGCTCTAATCTGATATAGGTAGTGGGGTGGTAGATGTCTAGTCTCCATTATGGCTCTAATCTGATAGTGGTAGTGGGGTGGTAGTTACCTAGTCTCCATTATGGCTCTAATCTGATAGTGGTAGTTGGGTGGGAGATACCTAGTCTCCATTATGGCTCTAATCTGATAGAGGTAGTGGGGTGGTAGATACTTAGTCTCCATTATGGCTCTAATCTGATTATGGTCGTGGGGTGGTAGATGTCTAGTGCCCTTTTGGCTCTAACAGATAGTGGTAGATGTCTATTCTCCATTATGGCTCTAATCTGATAGTGGTAGTGGGGTGGTAGATGCCTAGTGCCCATTTAGCTCTAATCTGATAGTGGTAGTGGGGTTGTAGATACCTATTCTCCATTATGGCTCTAATCTGATAGTGGTAGTGGGGTGGTAGATACAGTGAGGGAAAAAAGTATTTGATCCCCTGCTGATTTTGTACGTTTGCCCACTGACAAAGAAATTATCAGTCTATAATTTTAATGGTAGGTTTATTTGAACAGTGAGAGACAGAATAACAACAAAAATATCCAGAAAAATGCATGTCAAAAATGTTATAAATTGATTTGTATTTTAATGAGGGAAATAAGTATTTGACCCCTTCTCAATCAAAAAAGATTTCTGGCTCCCAGGTGTCTTTTATACAGGTAACGAACGGAGATTAGGAGCACACTCTTAAAGGGAGTGCTCCTAATCTCAGTTTCTTACCTGTATAAAAGATACCTGTCCACAGAAGCAATCAATCAATCAGATTCCAAACTCTCCACCATGGCCAAGACCAAAGAGCTCTCCAAGGATGTCAGGGACAAGATTGTAGACCTACACAAGGCTGGAATGGGCTACAAGACCATCGCCAAGCAGCTTGGTGAGAAGGTGACAACAGTTTCTGTGATTATTCGCAAATGGAAGAAACACAAAAGAACTGTCAATCTCCCTCAGCCTGGGGCTCCATGCAAGATCTCACCTCGTGGAGTTGCAATGATCATGAGAACGGTGAGGAATCAGCCCAGAACTACACAGGAGGATCTTGTCAATGATCTCAAGGCAGCTGGGACCATAGTCATCAAGAAAACAATTGGTAACACACTATGCCGTGAAGGACTGAAATCCTGCAGCGCCCGCAAGGTCCCCCTGCTCAAGAAAGCACATATACATGCCCGTCTGAAGTTTGCCAATGAACATCTGAATGATTCAGAGGACAACTGGGTGAACGTGTTGTGGTCAGATGAGACCAAAATGGAGTTCTTTGGCATCAACCCAACTTGCCGTGTTTGGAGGAGGAGGAATGCTGCCTATGACCCCAAGAAACCATCCCCACCGTCAAACATGGAGGTGGAAACATTATGCTTTGGGGGTGTTTTTCTGCTAAAGGGACAGGACAACTTCACCGCATCAAAGGGACGATGGACGGGGCCATGTACCGTCAAATCTTGGGTGAAAACCTCCTTCCCTCAGCCAGGGTATTGAAAATGGGTCGTGGATGGGTATTCCAGCATGACAATGACCCAAAACACATGGCCAAGGCAACAAAGGAGTGGCTCAAGAAGAAGCACATTAAGGTCCTGGAGTGGCCTAGCCAGTCTCCAGACCTTAATCCCATAGAAAATCTGTGGAGGGAGCTGAAGGTTCGAGTTGCCAAACGTCAGCCTCGAAACCTTAATGACTTGAAGAAGATCTGCAAAGAGGAGTGGGACAAAAACCCTCCTGAGATGTGTGCAAACCTGGTGGCCAACTACAAGAAACGTCTGACCTCTGTGATTGCCAACAAGGGTTTTGCCACCAAGTACTAAGTCATGTTTTGCAGAGGGGTCAAATACTTATTTCCCTCATTAAAATGCAAATCAATTCATAACATTTTTGACATGCGTTTTTCTGGATTTTTTTGTTGATATTCTGTCTCTCACTGTTCAAATAAACCTACCATTAAAATTATAGACTGATCATTTCTTTGTCAGTGGGCAAACGTACAAAATCAGCAGGGGATCAAATACTTTTTTCCCTCACTGTACCTAGTCTATATTATGGCTCTATTCTGATAGTGGAAGTGGGGTGGTAGATGTCTAGTCTCCATTATGGATCTAATCTGATAGTGGTAGTGGGGTTGTAGATACCTATTCTCCATTATGGCTCTAATCTGATAGTGGTAGTGGGGTGGTAGATACCTAGTCTCAATTATGGCTCTAATCTGATAGAGGTAGTGGGGTGGTAGATGCCTAGTGCCCTTATGGCTCTAATCTGATAGTGGTAGTGGGGTGGTAGATGCCTAGAGCCCTTATGGCTCTAATCTGATAGTGGTAGTGGGGTGGTAGATGCCTAGTGCCCTTATGGCTCTAATCTGATAGTGGTAGAGGGGTGGTAGATGCCTAGTGCCCTTATGGCTCTAATCTGATAGTAGTAGTGGGGTGGTAGATACCTAGTCTCCATTATGGCTCTAATCTGATAGTGGAAGTGGGGTGGTATATGTCTAGTCTCCGTTTTGGCTAAATGACTAGTCTCCCTTATGGCGCTAATCTGATAGAGGTAGTGGGGTGGTAGATACCTAGTCTCCATTATTGCTCTAATCTGATAGTGGTAGTGGGGTGGTAGATGCCTAGTGCCCTTATGGCTCTAATCTGATAGTGGTAGTGGGGTGGTAGATGCCAAGTGCCCTTATGGCTCTAATCTGATAGTGGTAGTGGGGTGGTAGATGCCTAGTGCCCTTATGGCTCTAATCTGATAGTGGTAGTGGGGTGGTAGATGCCTAGTGCCCTTATGTCTCTAATCTGATAGTAGTAGTGGGGTGGTAGATATCTAGTCTCCATTATGGCTCTAATCTGATAGTGGAAGTGGGGTGGTAGATGTCTAGTCTCCGTTTTGGCTCTAATCTGGTAGTGGTAGTGGGGTGGTAGATACCTTGTCTCCATTATGGCTCTAATCTGATAGTAGTAGTGGGGTGGTAGATAACTAGTCTCCATTATGGCTCTAATCTGATAGTGGTAGTGGGGTTGTAGATACCTATTCTCCATTATGACTCTAATCTTATAGTGGTAGTGGGGTGGTAGATACCTAGTCTCCATTATGGCTCTAATCTGATAGTGGTAGTGGGGTGGTAGATACCTAGTCTCCATTATGGCTCTAATCTGATAGTGGTAGTGGGGTGGTAGATGCCTAGTGCCCTTATGGCTCTAATCTGGTAGTGGTAGTGGGCTGTTAGATACCTAGTCTCCATTATGGCTCTAATCTGATAGAGGTAGTGGGGTGGTAAATGACTAGTCTCCCTTATGGCTCTAATCTGATAGAGGTAGTGGGGTGGTAGATACCTAGTCTCCATTATTGCTCTAATCTGATAGTGGTAGTGGGGTGGTAGATGCCTAGTGCCCTTATGGCTCTAATCTGATAGTGGTAGTGGGGTGGTAGATGCCTAGTGCCCTTATGGCTCTAATCTGATAGTAGTAGTGGGGTGGTAGATATCTAGTCTCCATTATGGCTCTAATCTGATAGTGGAAGTGGGGTGGTAGATGTCTAGTCTCCATTGTGGCTCTAATCTGGTAGTAGTAGTGGGGTGGTAGATGTCTAGTGCCCTTATGGCTCTAATCTGATAGTGGTAGTGAGGTGGTAGATTCCTAGTCTCCCTTATGGCTCTATTCTGATAGAGGTGGTGGTCGATACCTAGTCTCCATTATGGCTCTAATCTGATTGAGGTAGTGGGGTGGTAAATGACTAGTCTCCCTTACGGCTCTAATCTGATAGTGGTAGCGGGGTGGTAGATGTCTAGTGCCCTTATGGCTCTAATCTGATAGAGGTAGTGGGGTGGTAGATACCTAGTCTCCCTTATGGCTCTAATATGATAGTGGTAGTGGGGTGGTAGATGTCTAGTCTCCGTTTTGGCTCTAATATGGTAGTGGTAGTGGGGTGGTAGATACCTAGTCTCCATTACGGCTCTAATCTGGTAGTGGTAGTGGGGTGGTAGACGCCTAGAGCCCTTATGGCTCTAATCTGATAGTGGTAGTGGGGTTGTAGATACCTAGTCTCCATTATGGCTCTAATCTGATAGAGGTAGTGGGGTGGGAGATACCTAGTCTCCATTTTGGCTCTAACCTGATAGTGGTAGTGGGGTGGTAGATGCCTAATGCCCTTATGGCTCTAATCTGATAGTGGTAGTGGGGTGGTAGATGCCTAGAGCCCTTATGGCTCTAATCTGATAGTGGTAGTGGGGTGGTAGATGCCTAGTGCCCTTATGGCTCTAATGTGATAGTGGTAGTGGGGTGGTAGATGCCTAGTGCCCTTATGGCTCTAATCTGATAGTAGTAGTGGGTGGTAGATATCTAGTCTCCATTATGGCTCTAATCTGATAGTGGAAGTGGGGTGGTAGATGTCTAGTCTCCCTTGTGGCTCTAATCTGATAGTAGTAGTGGGGTGGTAGATATCTAGTCTCCACTATGGCTCTAATCTGATAGTGGAAGTGGGGTGGTAGATATCTAGTCTCACTTATGGCTCTAATGTGGTAGTAGTAGTGGGGTGGTAGATGTCTAGTCTCCGTTTTGGCTCTAATCTGGTAGTAGTAGTGGGGTGGTAGATGTCTAGTGCCCTTATGGCTCTAATCTGATAGTGGTAGTGAGGTGGTAGATACCTAGTCTCCCTTATGGCTCTAATCTGATAGAGGTGGTGGTCGATACCTAGTCTCCATTATGGCTCTAATCTGATTGAGGTAGTGGGGTGGTAAATGACTAGTCTCCCTTACGGCTCTAATCTGATAGTGGTAGCGGGGTGGTAGATGCCTAGAGCCCTTATGGCTCTAATCTGATAGTGGTAGTGGGGTGGTAGATGCCTAGTGCCCTTATGGCTCTAATCTGATAGTGGTAGTGGGGTGGTAGATGCCTAGTGCCCTTATGGCTCTAATCTGATAGTAGTAGTGGGGTGGTAGATATCTAGTCTCCATTATGGCTCTAATCTGATAGTGGAAGTGGGGTGGTAGATGTCTAGTCTCCCTTGTGGCTCTAATCTGATAGTAGTAGTGGGGTGGTAGATATCTAGTCTCCACTATGGCTCTAATCTGATAGTGGAAGTGGGGTGGTAGATATCTAGTCTCCATTATGGCTCTAATCTGATAGAGGTAGTGGGGTGGTAGATACCGAGTCTCCATTATGGCTCTAATCTGATAGAGGTAGTGGGGTGGTAGATGTCTAGTCTCCGTTTTGGCTCTAATCTGGTAGTAGTAGTGGGGTGGTAGATGTCTAGTGCCCTTATGGCTCTAATCTGATAGTGGTAGTGAGGTGGTAGATACCTAGTCTCCATTATGGCTCTAATCTGATAGAGGTGGTGGTCGATACCTAATCTCCATTATGGCTCTAATCTGATTGAGGTAGTGGGGTGGTAAATGACTAGTCTCCCTCACGGCTCAAATCTGATAGTGGTAGCGGGGTGGTAGATGTCTAGTGCCCTTATGGCTCTAATCTGATAGAGGTAGTGGGGTGGTAGATACCTAGTCTCCATTATGGCTCTAATATGATAGTGGTAGTGGGGTGGTAGATGTCTAGTCTCCGTTTTGGCTCTAATCTGGTAGTGGTAGTGGGGTGGTAGATACCTTGTCTCCATTATGGCTCTAATCTGATAGTGGTAGTGGGGTGGTAGAAACCTAGTCTCCATTATGGCTCTAATCTGGTAGTGGTAGTGGGGTGGTAGATACCTAGTCTCCATTACGGCTCTAATCTGGTAGTGGTAGTGGGGTGGTAGACGCCTAGAGCCCTTATGGCTCTAATCTGGTATAGGTAGTGTGGTGGTAGATGTCTAGTCTCCATTATGGCTCTAATCTGATAGTGGTAGTGGGGTGGTAGTTACCTAGTCTCCATTATGGCTCTAATCTGATAGTGGTAGTTGGGTGGGAGATATCTAGTCTCCATTATGGCTCTAATCTGATAGTGGAAGTGGGGTGGTAGATGTCTAGTCTCCCTTGTGGCTCTAATCTGATAGTAGTAGTGGGATGGTAGATATCTAGTCTCCATTATGGCTCTAATCTGATAGTGGAAGTGGGGTGGTAGATATCTAGTCTCCCTTATGGCTCTAATCTGGTAGTAGTAGTGGGGTGGTAGATGTCTAGTGCCCTTATGCCTCTAATCTGATAGTGGTAGTGGGGTGGTAAATGACTAGTCTCCCTTACGGCTCTTATCTGATAGTGGTAGCGGGGTGGTAGATGTCTAGTGCCCTTATGGCTCTAATCTGGTAGTGGTAGTGGGGTGGTAGATACCTTGTCTCCATTATGGCTCTAACCTGATAGTGGTAGTGGGGTGGAAGATACCTAGTCTCCATTATTGCTCTAATCTGGTAGTGGTAGTAGGGTGGTAGATACCTAGTCTCAATTATGGCTCTAATCTGATAGAGGTAGTGGGGTGGTAAATGACTAGTCTCCCTTATGGCTCTAATCTGATAGAGGTAGTGGGGTGGTAGATACCTAGTCTGCATTATTGCTCTAATCTGATAGTGGTAGTGGGGTGGTAGATGCCTAGTGCCCTTATGGCTCTAATCTGATAGTGGTAGTGGGGTGGTAGATGCCTAGAGCCCTTATGGCTCTAATCTGATAGTGGTAGTGGGGTGGTAGATGCCTAGTGCCCTTATGGCTCTAATCTGATAGTGGTAGTGGGGTGGTAGATGCCTAGTGCCCTTTTGGCTCTAATCTGATAGTAGTAGTGGGGTGGTAGATATCTAGTCTCCATTATGGCTCTAATCTGATAGTGGAAGTGGGGTGGTAGATATCTAGTCTCCATTATGGCTCTAATCTGATAGTGAAAGTGGGGTGGTAGATGTCTAGTCTCCCTTGTGGCTCTAATCTGATAGTAGTAGTGGGGTGGTAGATATCTAGTCTCCATTATGGCTCTAATCTGATAGTGGAAGTGGGGTGGTAGATATCTAGTCTCCCTTATGGCTCTAATCTGATAGTGGTAGTGGGGTTTTAGATGCCTAGTGCCCTTATGGCTCTAATCTGATATAGGTAGTGGGGTGGTAGATGTCTAGTCTCCATTATGGCTCTAATCTGATAGTGGTAGTGGGGTGGTAGATACCTAGTCTCCATTATTGCTCTAATCTGATAGTGGTAGTGAGGTTGTAGATGCCTAGTGCCCTTATGGCTCTAATCTGATAGTGGTAGTGGGGTGGTAGATGCTTAGAGCCCTTATGGCTCTAATCTGATAGTGGTAGTGGGGTGGTAGATGCCTAGTGCCCTTATGGCTCTAATCTGATATAGGTAGTGGGGTGGTAGATGTCTAGTCTCCATTATGGCTCTAATCTGATAGTGGTAGTGGGGTGGTAGTTACCTAGTCTCCATTATGGCTCTAATCTGATAGTGGTAGTTGGGTGGGAGATACCTAGTATCCATTATGGCTCTAATCTGATAGAGGTAGTGGGGTGGTAGATACTTAGTCTCCATTATGGCTCTAATCTGATTATGGTCGTGGGGTGGTAGATGTCTAGTGCCCTTTTGGCTCTAATCTGATAGTGGTAGATGTCTATTCTCCATTATGGCTCTAATCTGATAGTGGTAGTGGGGTGGTAGATGCCTAGTGCCCATTTAGCTCTAATCTGATAGTGGTAGTGGGGTTGTAGATACCTATTCTCCATTATGGCTCTAATCTGATAGTGGTAGTGGGGTGGTAGATACCTAGTCTCCATTATGGCTCTATTCTGATAGTGGAAGTGGGGTGGTAGATGTCTAGTCTCCATTATGGATCTAATCTGATAGTGGTAGTGGGGTTGAGATACCTATTCTCCATTATGGCTCTAATCTGATAGTGGTAGTGGGGTGGTAGATACCTAGTCTCAATTATGGCTCTAATCTGATAGAGGTAGTGGGGTGGTAGATGCCTAGTGCCCTTATGGCTCTAATCTGATAGTGGTAGTGGGGTGGTAGATGCCTAGAGCCCTTATGGCTCTAATCTGATAGTGGTAGTGGGGTGGTAGATGCCTAGTGCCCTTATGGCTCTAATCTGATAGTGGTAGTGGGGTGGTAGATGCCTAGTGCCCTTATGGCTCTAATCTGATAGTAGTAGTGGGGTGGTAGATATCTAGTCTCCATTATGGCTCTAATCTGATAGTGGAAGTGGGGTGGTATATGTCTAGTCTCCGTTTTGGCTCTAATCTGGTAGTGGTAGTGGGGTGGTAGATACCTTGTCTCCATTATGGCTCTAATCTGATAGTAGTAGTGGGGTGGTAGATAACTAGTCTCCATTATGGCTCTAATCTGATAGTGGTAGTGGGGTTGTAGATACCTATTCTCCATTATGGCTCTAATCTTATAGTGGTAGTGGGGTGGTAGATACCTAGTCTCCATTATGGCTCTAATCTGATAGAGGTAGTGGGGTGGTAAATAACTAGTCTCCCTTATGGCTCTAATCTGATAGTGGTAGTGGGGTGGTAGATACCTAGTCTCAATTATGGCTCTAATCTGATAGAGGTAGTGGGGTGGTAAATGACTAGTCTCCCTTATGGCTCTAATCTGATAGAGCTAGTGGGGTGGTAGATACCTAGTCTCCATTATTGCTCTAATCTGATAGTGGTAGTGGGGTGGTAGATGCCTAGTGCCCTTATGGCTCTAATCTGATAGTGGTAGTGGGGTGGTAGATGCCTAGTGCCCTTATGGCTCTAATCTGATAGTAGTAGTGGGGTGGTAGATATCTAGTCTCCATTATGGCTCTAATCTGATAGTAGTAGTGGGGTGGTAGATGTCTAGGCTCCGTTTTGGCTCTAATCTGGTGGTAGTAGTGGGGTGGTAGATGTCTAGTGCCCTTATGGCTCTAATCTGATAGTGGTAGTGAGGTGGTAGATACCTAGTCTCCCTTATGGCTCTAATCTGATAGAGGTGGTGGTCGATACCTAGTCTCCATTATGGCTCTAATCTGATTGAGGTAGTGGGGTGGTAAATGACTAGTCTCCCTTACGGCTCTAATCTGATAGTGGTAGCGGGGTGGTAGATGTCTAGTGCCCTTATGGCTCTAATCTGATAGAGGTAGTGGGGTGGTAGATACCTAGTCTCCCTTATGGCTCTAATATGATAGTGGTAGTGGGGTGGTAGATGTCTAGTCTCCGTTTTGGCTCTAATCTGGTAGTGGTAGTGGGGTGGTAGATACCTTGTCTCCATTATGGCTCTAATCTGATAGTGGTAGTGGGGTGGTAGATACCTAGTCTCCATTATGGCTCTAATCTGGTAGTGGTAGTGGGGTGGTAGATACCTAGTCTCCATTACGGCTCTAATCTGGTAGTGGTAGTGGGGTGGTAGACGCCTAGAGCCCTTATGGCTCTAATCTGATAGTGGTATTGGGGTTGTAGATACCTAGTCTCCATTATGGCTCTAATCTGATAGAGGTAGTTGGGTGGTAGATACCTAGTCTCCATTTTGGCTCTAATCTGATAGTGGTAGTGGGGTGGTAGATGCCTAGTGCCCTTATGGCTCTAATCTGATAGTGGTAGTGGGGTGGTAGATGCCTAGAGCCCTTATGGCTCTAATCTGATAGTGGTAGTGGGGTGGTAGATGCCTAGTGCCCTTATGGCTCTAATGTGATAGTGGTAGTGGGGTGGTAGATGCCTAGTGCCCTTATGGCTCTAATCTGATAGTAGTAGTGGGGTGGTAGATATCTAGTCTCCATTATGGCTCTAATCTGATAGTGGAAGTGGGGTGGTAGATGTCTAGTCTCCCTTGTGGCTCTAATCTGATAGTAGTAGTGGGGTGGTAGATATCTAGTCTCCACTATGGCTCTAATCTGATAGTGGAAGTGGGGTGGTAGATATCTAGTCTCCCTTATGGCTCTAATCTGGTAGTAGTAGTGGGGTGGTAGATGTCTAGTCTCCGTTTTGTCTCTAATCTGGTAGTAGTAGTGGGGTGGTAGATGTCTAGTGCCCTTATGGCTCTAATCTGATAGTGGTAGTGAGGTGGTAGATACCTAGTCTCCCTTATGGCTCTAATCTGATAGAGGTGGTGGTCGATACCTAGTCTCCATTACGGCTCTAATCTGGTAGTGGTAGTGGGGTGGTAGACGCCTAGAGCCCTTATGGCTCTAATCTGATAGTGGTAGTGGGGTTGTAGATACCTAGTCTCCATTATGGCTCTAATCTGATAGAGGTAGTTGGGTGGTAGATACCTAGTCTCCATTTTGGCTCTAATCTGATAGTGGTAGTGGGGTGGTAGATGCCTAGTGCCCTTATGGCTCTAATCTGATAGTGGTAGTGGGGTGGTAGATGCCTAGAGCCCTTATGGCTCTAATGTGATAGTGGTAGTGGGGTGGTAGATGCCTAGTGCCCTTATGGCTCTAATCTGATAGTAGTAGTGGGGTGGTAGATATCTAGTCTCCATTATGGCTCTAATCTGATAGTGGAAGTGGGGTGGTAGATGTCTAGTCTCCCTTGTGGCTCTAATCTGATAGTAGTAGTGGGGTGGTAGATATCTAGTCTCCACTATGGCTCTAATCTGATAGTGGAAGTGGGGTGGTAGATATCTAGTCTCCCTTATGGCTCTAATCTGGTAGTAGTAGTGGGGTGGTAGATGTCTAGTCTCCGTTTTGTCTCTAATCTGGTAGTAGTAGTGGGGTGGTAGATGTCTAGTGCCCTTATGGCTCTAATCTGATAGTGGTAGTGAGGTGGTAGATACCTAGTCTCCCTTATGGCTCTAATCTGATAGAGGTGGTGGTCGATACCTAGTCTCCATTATGGCTCTAATCTGATTGAGGTAGTGGGGTGGTAAATGACTAGTCTCCCTTACGGCTCTAATCTGATAGTGGTAGCGGGGTGGTAGATGCCTAGAGCCCTTATGGCTCTAATCTGATAGTGGTAGTAGGGTGGTAGATGCCTAGTGCCCTTATGGCTCTAATCTGATAGTGGTAGTGGGGTGGTAGATGCCTAGTGCCCTTATGGCTCTAATCTGATAGTAGTAGTGGGGTGGTAGATATCTAGTCTCCATTATGGCTCTAATCTGATAGTGGAAGTGGGGTGGTAGATGTCTAGTCTCCCTTGTGGCTCTAATCTGATAGTAGTAGTGGGGTGGTAGATATCTAGTCTCCACTATGGCTCTAATCTGATAGTGGAAGTGGGGTGGTAGATATCTAGTCTCCATTATGGCTCTAATCTGATAGAGGTAGTGGGGTGGTAGATACCGAGTCTCCATTATGGCTCTAATCTGATATAGGTAGTGGGGTGGTAGATGTCTAGTCTCCGTTTTGGCTCTAATCTGGTAGTAGTAGTGGGGTGGTAGATGTCTAGTGCCCTTATGGCTCTAATCTGATAGTGGTAGTGAGGTGGTAGATACCTAGTCTCCATTATGGCTCTAATCTGATAGAGGTGGTGGTCGATACCTAATCTCCATTATGGCTCTAATCTGATTGAGGTAGTGGGGTGGTAAATGACTAGTCTCCCTTACGGCTCTAATCTGATAGTGGTAGCGGGGTGGTAGATGTCTAGTGCCCTTATGGCTCTAATCTGATAGAGGTAGTGGGGTGGTAGATACCTAGTCTCCATTATGGCTCTAATATGATAGTGGTAGTGGGGTGGTAGATGTCTAGTCTCCGTTTTGGCTCTAATCTGGTAGTGGTAGTGGGGTGGTAGATACCTTGTCTCCATTATGGCTCTAATCTGATAGTGGAAGTGGGGTGGTAGATGTCTAGTCTCCATTATGGCTCTAATCTGATAGTGGAAGTGGGGTGGTAGATGTCTAGTCTCCCTTGTGGCTCTAATCTGATAGTAGTAGTGGGGTGGTAGATACCTAGTCTCCATTATTGCTCTAATCTGATAGTGGTAGTGAGGTGGTAGATGCCTAGTGCCCTTATGGCTCTAATCTGATAGTGGTAGTGGGGTGGTAGATGCTTAGAGCCCTTATGGCTCTAATCTGATAGTGGTAGTGGGGTGGTAGATGCCTAGTGCCCTTATGGCTCTAATCTGATATAGGTAGTGGGGTGGTAGATGTCTAGTCTCCATTATGGCTCTAATCTGATAGTGGTAGTGGGGTGGTAGTTACCTAGTCTCCATTATGGCTCTAATCTGATAGTGGTAGTTGGGTGGGAGATATCTAGTCTCCATTATGGCTCTAATCTGGTAGTGGTAGTGGGGTGGTAGATACCTAGTCTCCATTACGGCTCTAATCTGGTAGTGGTAGTGGGGTGGTAGACGCCTAGAGCCCTTATGGCTCTAATCTGATAGTGGTAGTGGGGTGGTAGATACCGAGTCTCCATTATGGCTCTAATCTGATAGAGGTAGTGGGGTGGGAGATACCTAGTCTCCATTTTGGCTCTAATCTGATAGTGGTAGTGGGGTGGTAGATGCCTAGTGCCCTTATGGCTCTAATCTGATCGTGGTAGTGGGGTGGTATATACCTAGTCTCCCTTATGGCTCTAATCTGGTAGTAGTAGTGGGGTGGTAGATGCCTAGTGCCCTTATGGCTCTAATCTGATAGTGGTAGTGGGGTGGTAGATGCCTAGTGCCCGTATGGCTCTAATCTGATAGTGGTAGTGGGGTGGTAGATGCCTAGAGCCCTTATGGCTCTAATCTGATAGTGGTAGTGGGGTGGTAGATGCCTAGTGCCCTTATGGCTCTAATCTGATAGTGGTAGTGGGTTGGTAGATGCCTAGTGCCCTTATGTCTCTAATCTGATAGTGGAAGTGGGGTGGTAGATGTCTAGTCTCCATTATGGCTCTAATCTGATAGTGGAAGTGGGGTGGTAGATGTCTATTCTCCCTTGTGGCTCTAATCTGATAGTAGTAGTGGGGTGGTATATATCTAGTCTCCATTATGGGTCTAATCTGATAGTGGAAGTGGGGTGGTAGATATCTAGTCTCCCTTATGGCTCTAATCTGATAGTGGTAGTGGGGTGGTAGATGCCTAGTGCCCTTATGGCTCTAATCTGATATAGGTAGTGGGGTGGTAGATGTCTAGTCTCCATTATGGCTCTAATCTGATAGTTGTAGTGGGGTGGTAGATACCTAGTCTCCATTATTGCTCTAATCTGATAGTGGTAGTGAGGTGGTAGATGCCTAGTGCCCTTATGGCTCTAATCTGATAGTGGTAGTGGGGTGGTAGATGCTTAGAGCCCTTATGGCTCTAATCTGATAGTGGTAGTGGGGTGGTAGATGCCTAGTGCCCTTATGGCTCTAATCTGATATAGGTAGTGGGGTGGTAGATGTCTAGTCTCCATTATGGCTCTAATCTGATAGTTGTAGTGGGGTGGTAGATACCTAGTCTCCATTATTGCTCTAATCTGATAGTGGTAGTGAGGTGGTAGATGCCTAGTGCCCTTATGGCTCTAATCTGATAGTGGTAGTGGGGTGGTAGATGCTTAGAGCCCTTATGGCTCTAATCTGATAGTGGTAGTGGGGTGGTAGATGCCTAGTGCCCTTATGGCTCTAATCTGATATAGGTAGTTGGGTGGGAGATATCTAGTCTCCATTATGGCTCTAATCTGATAGTGGAAGTGGGGTGGTAGATGTCTAGTCTCCCTTGTGGCTCTAATCTGATAGTAGTAGTGGGGTGGTAGATATCTAGTCTCCATTATGGCTCTAATCTGATAGTGGTAGTGGGGTGGTAGATGTCTAGTCTCCGTTTTGGCTCTAATCTGGTAGTGGTAGTGGGGTGGTAGATACCTTGTCTCCATTATGGCTCTAATCTGATAGTGGTAGTGGGGTGGTAGATACCTAGTCTCCATTATGGCTCTAATCTGGTAGTGGTAGTGGGGTGGTAGATACATAGTCTCCATTACGGCTCTAATCTGGTAGTGGTAGTGGGGTGGTAGACGCCTAGAGCCCTTATGGCTCTAATCTGATAGTGGTAGTGGGGTTGTAGATACCTAGTCTCCATTATGGCTCTAATCTGATAGAGGTAGTGGGGTGGTAGATACTGAGTCTCCATTATGGCTCTAATCTGATAGAGGTAGTGGGGTGGGAGATACCTAGTCTCCATTATGGCTCTAATCTGATAGTGGTAGTGGGGTGGTAATTGCCTAGTGCCCGTATGGCTCTAATCTGATAGTGGTAGTGGGGTGGTAGATGCCTAGAGCCCTTATGGCTCTAATCTGATAGTGGTAGTGGGGTGGTAGATGCCTAGTGCCCTTATGGCTCTAATCTGATAGTGGTAGTGGGGTGGTAGATGCCTAGTGCCCGTATGGCTCTAATCTGATAGTAGTAGTGGGGTGGTAGATATCTAGTCTCCATTATGGCTCTAATCTGATAGTGGAAGTGGAGTGGTAGATGTCTAGTCTCCATTATGGCTCTAATCTGATAGTGGAAGTGGGGTGGTAGATGTCTAGTCTCCTTTGTGGCTCTAATCTGATTGTAGTAGTGGGGTGGTAGATATCTAGTTTCATTATGGCTCTAATCTGATAGTGGAAGTGGGGTGGTAGATATCTAGTCTCCCTTATGGCTCTAATCTGATAGTGGTAGTGGGGTGGTAGATGCCTAGTGCCCTTATGGCTCTAATCTGATATAGGTAGTGGGGTGGTAGATGTCTAGTCTCCATTATGGCTCTAATCTGATAGTGGTAGTGGGGTGGTAGTTACCTAGTCTCCATTATTGCTCTAATCTGATAGTGGTAGTGAGGTGGTAGATGCCTAGTGCCCTTATGGCTCTAATCTGATAGTGGTAGTGGGGTGGTAGATGCTTAGAGCCCTTATGGCTCTAATCTGATAGTGGTAGTGGGGTGGTAGATGCCTAGTGCCCTTATGGCTCTAATCTGATATAGGTAGTGGGGTGGTAGATGTCTAGTCTCCATTATGGCTCTAATCTGATAGTGGTAGTGGGGTGGTAGTTACCTAGTCTCCATTATGGCTCTAATCTGATAGTGGTAGTTGGGTGGGAGATATCTAGTCTCCATTATGGCTCTAATCTGATAGTGGAAGTGGGGTGGTAGATGTCTAGTCTCCCTTGTGGCTCTAATCTGATAGTAGTAGTGGGGTGGTAGATATCTAGTCTCCATTATGGCTCTAATCTGATAGTGGAAGTGGGGTGGTAGATATCTAGTCTCCCTTATGGCTCTAATCTGGTAGTAGTAGTGGGGTGGTAGATACCTTGTCTCCATTATGGCTCTAATCTGATAGTGGTAGTGGGGTGGTAGATACCTAGTCTCCATTATGGCTCTAATCTGATAGTGGTAGTGGGGTGGTAGATACCTAGTCTCCATTACGGCTCTAATCTGATAGTGGTAGTGGGGTGGTAGATGCCTAGTGCCCTTATGGCTCTAATCTGATATAGGTAGTGGGGTGGTAGATGTCTAGTCTCCATTATGGCTCTAATCTGATAGTGGTAGTGGGGTGGTAGTTACCTAGTCTCCATTATGGCTCTAATCTGATAGTGGTAGTTGGGTGGGAGATATCTAGTCTCCATTATGGCTCTAATCTGATAGTGGAAGTGGGGTGGTAGATGTCTAGTCTCCCTTGTGGCTCTAATCTGATAGTAGTAGTGGGGTGGTAGATATCTAGTCTCCATTATGGCTCTAATCTGATAGTGGAAGTGGGGTGGTAGATATCTAGTCTCCATTATGGCTCTAATCTGGTAGTAGTAGTGGGGTGGTAGATACCTAGTCTCCATTATGGCTCTAATCTGATAGTGGTAGTGGGGTGGTAGATACCTAGTCTCCATTATGGCTCTAATCTGATAGTGGTAGTGGGGTGGTAGATACCTAGTCTCCATTACGGCTCTAATCTGATAGTGGTAGTGGGGTGGTAGACGCCTAGTGCCCTTATGGCTCTAATCTGATAGTGGTAGTGGGGTTGTAGATACCTAGTCTCCATTATGGCTCTAATCTGATAGAGGTAGTGGGGTGGTAGATACCGAGTCTCCATTATGGCTCTAATCTGATAGAGGTAGTGGGGTGGGAGATACCTAGTCTCCATTTTGGCTCTAATCTGATAGTGGTAGTGGGGTGGTAGATGCCTAGTGCCCTTATGGCTCTAATCTGATCGTGGTAGTGGGGTGGTATATACCTAGTCTCCCTTATGGCTCTAATCTGGTAGTAGTAGTGGGGTGGTAGATGCTTAGTGCCCTTATGGCTCTAATCTGATAGTGGTAGTGGGGTGGTAATTGCCTAGTGCCCGTATTGCTCTAATCTGATAGTGGTAGTGGGGTGGTAGATGCCTAGAGCCCTTATGGCTCTAATCTGATAGTGGTAGTGGGGTGGTAGATGCCTAGTGCTCTTATGGCTCTAATCTGATAGTGGTAGTGGGGTGGTAGATGCCTAGTGCCCTTATGGCTCTAATCTGATATAGGTAGTGGGGTGGTAGATGTCTAGTCTCCCTTGTGGCTCTAATCTGATAGTAGTAGTGGGGTGGTAGATATCTAGTCTCCATTATGGCTCTAATCTGATAGTGGAAGTGGGGTGGTAGATGTCTAGTCTCCATTATGGCTCTAATCTGATAGTGGAAGTGGGGTGGTAGATGTCTAGTCTCCTTTGTGGCTCTAATCTGATAGTAGTAGTGGGGTGGTAGATATCTAGTCTCCATTATGGCTCTAATCTGATAGTGGAAGTGGGGTGGTAGATATCTAGTCTCCCTTATGGCTCTAATCTGATAGTGGTAGTGGGGTGGTAGATGCCTAGTGCCCTTATGGCTCTAATCTGATATAGGTAGTGGGGTGGTAGATGTCTAGTCTCCCTTGTGGCTCTAATCTGATAGTAGTAGTGGGGTGGTAGATATCTAGTCTCCGTTTTGGCTCTAATCTGATAGTGGTAGTGGGGTGGTAGATACCTTGTCTCCATTATGGCTCTAATCTGATAGTGGTAGTGGGGTGGTAGAAACCTAGTCTCCATTATGGCTCTAATCTGGTAGTGGTAGTGGGGTGGTAGATACCTATTCTCCATTACGGCTCTAATCTGGTAGTGGTAGTGGGGTATTAGACGCCTAGAGCCCTTATGGCTCTAATCTGATAGTGGTAGTGGGGTTGTAGATACTTAGTCTCCATTATGGCTCTAATCTGATAGAGGTAGTGGGGTGGTAGATACCGAGTCTCCATTATGGCTCTAATCTGATAGAGGTAGTGGGGTGGGAGATACCTAGTCTCCATTTTGGCTCTAATCTGATAGTGGTAGTGGGGTGGTAGATGCCTAGTGCCCTTATGGCTCTAATCTGATCGTGGTAGTGGGGTGGTATATACCTAGTCTCCCTTATGGCTCTAATCTGGTAGTAGTAGTGGGGTGGTAGACTCCTAGTGCCCTTATGGCTCTAATCTGATAGTGGTAGTGGGGTGGTAGATGCCTAGTGCCCGTATGGCTCTAATCTGATAGTGGTAGTGGGGTGGTAGATGCCTAGAGCCCTTATGGCTCTAATCTGATAGTGGTAGTGGGGTGGTAGATGCCTAGTGCCCTTATGGCTCTAATCTGATAGTGGTAGTGGGGTGGTAGATGCCTAGTGCCCTTATGGCTCTAATCTGATAGTAGTAGTGGGGTGGTAGATATCTAGTCTCCATTATGGCTCTAATCTGATAGTGGAAGTGGGGTGGTAGATGTCTAGTCTCCATTATGGCTCTAATCTGATAGTGGAAGTGGGGTGGTAGATGTCTAGTCTCCCTTGTGGCTCTAATCTGATAGTAGTAGTGGGGTGGTAGATACCTAGTCTCCATTATTGCTCTAATCTGATAGTGGTAGTGAGGTGGTAGATGCCTAGTGCCCTTATGGCTCTAATCTGATAGTGGTAGTGGGGTGGTAGATGCTTAGAGCCCTTATGGCTCTAATCTGATAGTGGTAGTGGGGTGGTAGATGCCTAGTGCCCTTATGGCTCTAATCTGATATAGGTAGTGGGGTGGTAGATGTCTAGTCTCCATTATGGCTCTAATCTGATAGTGGTAGTGGGGTGGTAGTTACCTAGTCTCCATTATGGCTCTAATCTGATAGTGGTAGTTGGGTGGGAGATATCTAGTCTCCATTATGGCTCTAATCTGATAGTGGAAGTGGGGTGGTAGATGTCTAGTCTCCCTTGTGGCTCTAATCTGATAGTAGTAGTGGGGTGGTAGATATCTAGTCTCCATTATGGCTCTAATCTGGTAGTGGTAGTGGAGTGGTAGATACCTAGTCTCCATTATGGCTCTAATCTGGTAGTGGTAGTGGGGTGGTAGATACCTAGTCTCCATTACGGCTCTAATCTGGTAGTGGTAGTGGGGTGGTAGACGCCTAGAGCCCTTATGGCTCTAATCTGATAGTGGTAGTGGGGTGGTAGATACCGAGTCTCCATTATGGCTCTAATCTGATAGAGGTAGTGGGGTGGGAGATACCTAGTCTCCATTTTGGCTCTAATCTGATAGTGGTAGTGGGGTGGTAGATGCCTAGTGCCCTTATGGCTCTAATCTGATCGTGGTAGTGGGGTGGTATATACCTAGTCTCCCTTATGGCTCTAATCTGGTAGTAGTAGTGGGGTGGTAGATGCCTAGTGCCCTTATGGCTCTAATCTGATAGTGGTAGTGGGGTGGTAGATGCCTAGTGCCCGTATGGCTCTAATCTGATAGTGGTAGTGGGGTGGTAGATGCCTAGAGCCCTTATGGCTCTAATCTGATAGTGGTAGTGGGGTGGTAGATGTCTAGTCTCCTTTGTGGCTCTAATCTGATTGTAGTAGTGGGGTGGTAGATATCTAGTTTCATTATGGCTCTAATCTGATAGTGGAAGTGGGGTGGTAGATATCTAGTCTCCTTTATGGCTCTAATCTGATAGTGGTAGTGGGGTGGTAGATGCCTAGTGCCCTTATGGCTCTAATCTGATAGTGGTAGTGGGGTGGTAGATGTCTAGTCTCCCTTATGGCTCTAATCTGATAGTGGCAGTGGGGTGGTAGATGTCTAGTCTCCATTATGGCTCTAATCTGATAGTGGTAGTGGGGTGGTAGTTACCTAGTCTCCATTATTGCTCTAATCTGATAGTGGTAGTGAGGTGGTAGATGCCTAGTGCCCTTATGGCTCTAATCTGATAGTGGTAGTGGGGTGGTAGATGCTTAGAGCCCTTATGGCTCTAATCTGATAGTGGTAGTGGGGTGGTAGATGCCTAGTGCCCTTATGGCTCTAATCTGATATAGGTAGTGGGGTGGTAGATGTCTAGTCTCCATTATGGCTCTAATCTGATAGTGGTAGTGGGGTGGTAGTTACCTAGTCTCCATTATGGCTCTAATCTGATAGTGGTAGTTGGGTGGGAGATATCTAGTCTCCATTATGGCTCTAATCTGATAGTGGAAGTGGGGTGGTAGATGTCTAGTCTCCCTTGTGGCTCTAATCTGATAGTAGTAGTGGGGTGGTAGATATCTAGTCTCCATTATGGCTCTAATCTGATAGTGGAAGTGGGGTGGTAGATATCTAGTCTCCCTTATGGCTCTAATCTGGTAGTAGTAGTGGGGTGGTAGATATCTTGTCTCCATTATGGCTCTAATCTGATAGTGGTAGTGGGGTGGTAGATACCTAGTCTCCATTATGGCTCTAATCTGATAGTGGTAGTGGGGTGGTAGATACCTAGTCTCCATTATGGCTCTAATCTGGTAGTGGTATTGGGGTGGTAGAACTGCCTACAGCCCTTATGGCTCTAATCTGATAGAGGTAGTGGGGTTGTAGATACCTAGTCTCCATTATGGCTCTAATCTGATAGAGGTAGTGGGGTGGTAGATACCGAGTCTCCATTATGGCTCTAATCTGATAGAGGTAGTGGGGTGGGAGATACCTAGTCTCCATTTTGGCTCTAATCTGATAGTGGTAGTGGGGTGGTAGATGCCTAGTGCCCTTATGGCTCTAATCTGATCGTGGTAGTGGGGTGGTATATACCTAGTCTCCCTTATGGCTCTAATCTGGTAGTAGTAGTGGGGTGGTAGATGCTTAGTGCCCTTATGGCTCTAATCTGATAGTGGTAGTGGGGTGGTAATTGCCTAGTGCCCGTATGGCTCTAATCTGATAGTGGTAGTGGGGTGGTAGATGCCTAGAGCCCTTATGGCTCTAATCTGATAGTGGTAGTGGGGTGGTAGATGCCTAGTGCCCTTATGGCTCTAATCTGATAGTGGTAGTGGGGTGGTAGATGCCTAGTGCCCTTATGGCTCTAATCTGATATAGGTAGTGGGGTGGTAGATGTCTAGTCTCCCTTGTGGCTCTAATCTGATAGTAGTAGTGGGGTGGTAGATATCTAGTCTCCATTATGGCTCTAATCTGATAGTGGAAGTGGGGTGGTAGATGTCTAGTCTCCATTATGGCTCTAATCTGATAGTGGAAGTGGGGTGGTAGATGTCTAGTCTCCTTTGTGGCTCTAATCTGATAGTAGTAGTGGGGTGGTAGATATCTAGTCTCCATTATGGCTCTAATCTGATAGTGGAAGTTGGGTGGTAGATATCTAGTCTCCCTTATGGCTCTAATCTGGTAGTAGTAGTGGGGTGGTAGATGCCTAGTGCCCTTATGGCTCTAATCTGATATAGGTAGTGGGGTGGTAGATGTCTAGTCTCCCTTGTGGCTCTAATCTGGTAGTGGTAGTGGGGTGGTAGATACCTATTCTCCATTACGGCTCTAATCTGGTAGTGGTAGTGGGGTATTAGACGCCTAGAGCCCTTATGGCTCTAATCTGATAGTGGTAGTGGGGTTGTAGATACTTAGTCTCCATTATGGCTCTAATCTGATAGAGGTAGTGGGGTGGTAGATACCGAGTCTCCATTATGGCTCTAATCTGATAGAGGTAGTGGGGTGGGAGATACCTAGTCTCCATTATGGCTCTAATCTGATAGTGGTAGTGGGGTGGTAGATGCCTAGTGCCCTTATGGCTCTAATCTGATCGTGGTAGTGGGGTGGTATATACCTAGTCTCCCTTATGGCTCTAATCTGGTAGTAGTAGTGGGGTGGTAGACTCCTAGTGCCCTTATGGCTCTAATCTGATAGTGGTAGTGGGGTGGTAGATGCCTAGTGCCCGTATGGCTCTAATCTGATAGTGGTAGTGGGGTGGAACATGCCTAGAGCCCTTATGGCTCTAATCTGATAGTGGAAGTGGGGTGGTAGATATCTAGTCTCCCTTATGGCTCTAATCTGGTAGTAGTAGTGGGGTGGTAGATACCTTGTCTCCATTATGGCTCTAATCTGATAGTGGTAGTGGGGTGGTAGATACCTAGTCTCCATTATGGCTCTAATCTGATAGTGGTAGTGGGGTGGTAGATACCTAGTCTCCATTACGGCTCTAATCTGGTAGTGGTAGTGGGGTGGTAGACGCCTAGAGCCCTTATGGCTCTAATCTGATAGTGGTAGTGGGGTTGTAGATACCTAGTCTCCATTATGGCTCTAATCTGATAGAGGTAGTGGGGTGGTAGATACCGAGTCTCCATTATGGCTCTAATCTGATAGTGGTAGTGGGGTGGTAGATACCTAGTCTCCATTATGGCTCTAATCTGATAGTGGTAGTGGGGTGGTAGATGCCTAGTCTCCTTTATGGCTCTAATCTGATAGTGGTAGTGGGGTGGTATATACCTAGTCTCCCTTATGGCTCTAATCTGGTAGTAGTAGTGGGGTGGTAGATGCTTAGTGCCCTTATGGCTCTAATCTGATAGTGGTAGTGGGGTGGTAATTGCCTAGTGCCCGTATTGCTCTAATCTGATAGTGGTAGTGGGGTGGTAGATGCCTAGAGCCCTTATGGCTCTAATCTGATAGTGGTAGTGGGGTGGTAGATGCCTAGTGCCCTTATGGCTCTAATCTGATAGTGGTAGTGGGGTGGTAGATGCCTAGTGCCCTTATGGCTCTAATCTGATATAGGTAGTGGGGTGGTAGATGTCTAGTCTCCCTTGTGGCTCTAATCTGATAGTAGTAGTGGGGTGGTAGATATCTAGTCTCCATTATGGCTCTAATCTGATAGTGGAAGTGGGGTGGTAGATGTCTAGTCTCCATTATGGCTCTAATCTGATAGTGGAAGTGGGGTGGTAGATGTCTAGTCTCCTTTGTGGCTCTAATCTGATAGTAGTAGTGGGGTGGTAGATATCTAGTCTCCATTATGGCTCTAATCTGATAGTGGAAGTGGGGTGGTAGATATCTAGTCTCCCTTATGGCTCTAATCTGATAGTGGTAGTGGGGTGGTAGATGCCTAGTGCCCTTATGGCTTCAATCTGATATAGGTAGTGGGGTGGTAGATGTCTAGTCTCCATTATGGCTCTAATCTGATAGTAGTAGTGGGGTGGTAGATATCTAGTCTCCGTTTTGGCTCTAATCTGATAGTGGTAGTGGGGTGGTAGATACCTTGTCTCCATTATGGCTCTAATCTGATAGTGGTAGTGGGGTGGTAGAAACCTAGTCTCCATTATGGCTCTAATCTGGTAGTGGTAGTGGGGTGGTAGATACCTATTCTCCATTACGGCTCTAATCTGGTAGTGGTAGTGGGGTATTAGACGCCTAGAGCCCTTATGGCTCTAATCTGATAGTGGTAGTGGGGTTGTAGATACTTAGTCTCCATTATGGCTCTAATCTGATAGAGGTAGTGGGGTGGTAGATACCGAGTCTCCATTATGGCTCTAATCTGATAGAGGTAGTGGGGTGGGAGATACCTAGTCTCCATTTTGGCTCTAATCTGATAGTGGTAGTGGGGTGGTAGATGCCTAGTGCCCTTATGGCTCTAATCTGATCGTGGTAGTGGGGTGGTATATACCTAGTCTCCCTTATGGCTCTAATCTGGTAGTAGTAGTGGGGTGGTAGACTCCTAGTGCCCTTATGGCTCTAATCTGATAGTGGTAGTGGGGTGGTAGATGCCTAGTGCCCGTATGGCTCTAATCTGATAGTGGTAGTGGGGTGGTAGATGCCTAGAGCCCTTATGGCTCTAATCTGATAGTGGTAGTGGGGTGGTAGATGCCTAGTGCCCTTATGGCTCTAATCTGATAGTGGTAGTGGGGTGGTAGATGCCTAGTGCCCTTATGGCTCTAATCTGATAGTAGTAGTGGGGTGGTAGATATCTAGTCTCCATTATGGCTCTAATCTGATAGTGGAAGTGGGGTGGTAGATGTCTAGTCTCCATTATGGCTCTAATCTGATAGTGGAAGTGGGGTGGTAGATGTCTAGTCTCCCTTGTGGCTCTAATCTGATAGTAGTAGTGGGGTGGTAGATACCTAGTCTCCATTATTGCTCTAATCTGATAGTGGTAGTGAGGTGGTAGATGCCTAGTGCCCTTATGGCTCTAATCTGATAGTGGTAGTGGGGTGGTAGATGCTTAGAGCCCTTATGGCTCTAATCTGATAGTGGTAGTGGGGTGGTAGATGCCTAGTGCCCTTATGGCTCTAATCTGATATAGGTAGTGGGGTGGTAGATGTCTAGTCTCCATTATGGCTCTAATCTGATAGTGGTAGTGGGGTGGTAGTTACCTAGTCTCCATTATGGCTCTAATCTGATAGTGGTAGTTGGGTGGGAGATATCTAGTCTCCATTATGGCTCTAATCTGATAGTGGAAGTGGGGTGGTAGATGTCTAGTCTCCCTTGTGGCTCTAATCTGATAGTAGTAGTGGGGTGGTAGATATCTAGTCTCCATTATGGCTCTAATCTGGTAGTGGTAGTGGAGTGGTAGATACCTAGTCTCCATTATGGCTCTAATCTGGTAGTGGTAGTGGGGTGGTAGATACCTAGTCTCCATTACGGCTCTAATCTGGTAGTGGTAGTGGGGTGGTAGACGCCTAGAGCCCTTATGGCTCTAATCTGATAGTGGTAGTGGGGTGGTAGATACCGAGTCTCCATTATGGCTCTAATCTGATAGAGGTAGTGGGGTGGGAGATACCTAGTCTCCATTTTGGCTCTAATCTGATAGTGGTAGTGGGGTGGTAGATGCCTAGTGCCCTTATGGCTCTAATCTGATCGTGGTAGTGGGGTGGTATATACCTAGTCTCCCTTATGGCTCTAATCTGGTAGTAGTAGTGGGGTGGTAGATGCCTAGTGCCCTTATGGCTCTAATCTGATAGTGGTAGTGGGGTGGTAGATGCCTAGTGCCCGTATGGCTCTAATCTGATAGTGGTAGTGGGGTGGTAGATGCCTAGAGCCCTTATGGCTCTAATCTGATAGTGGTAGTGGGGTGGTAGATGTCTAGTCTCCTTTGTGGCTCTAATCTGATTGTAGTAGTGGGGTGGTAGATATCTAGTTTCATTATGGCTCTAATCTGATAGTGGAAGTGGGGTGGTAGATATCTAGTCTCCTTTATGGCTCTAATCTGATAGTGGTAGTGGGGTGGTAGATGCCTAGTGCCCTTATGGCTCTAATCTGATATAGGTAGTGGGGTGGTAGATGTCTAGTCTCCATTATGGCTCTAATCTGATAGTGGCAGTGGGGTGGTAGATGTCTAGTCTCCATTATGGCTCTAATCTGATAGTGGTAGTGGGGTGGTAGTTACCTAGTCTCCATTATTGCTCTAATCTGATAGTGGTAGTGAGGTGGTAGATGCCTAGTGCCCTTATGGCTCTAATCTGATAGTGGTAGTGGGGTGGTAGATGCTTAGAGCCCTTATGGCTCTAATCTGATAGTGGTAGTGGGGTGGTAGATGCCTAGTGCCCTTATGGCTCTAATCTGATATAGGTAGTGGGGTGGTAGATGTCTAGTCTCCATTATGGCTCTAATCTGATAGTGGTAGTGGGGTGGTAGTTACCTAGTCTCCATTATGGCTCTAATCTGATAGTGGTAGTTGGGTGGGAGATATCTAGTCTCCATTATGGCTCTAATCTGATAGTGGAAGTGGGGTGGTAGATGTCTAGTCTCCCTTGTGGCTCTAATCTGATAGTAGTAGTGGGGTGGTAGATATCTAGTCTCCATTATGGCTCTAATCTGATAGTGGAAGTGGGGTGGTAGATATCTAGTCTCCCTTATGGCTCTAATCTGGTAGTAGTAGTGGGGTGGTAGATATCTTGTCTCCATTATGGCTCTAATCTGATAGTGGTAGTGGGGTGGTAGATACCTAGTCTCCATTATGGCTCTAATCTGATAGTGGTAGTGGGGTGGTAGATACCTAGTCTCCATTACGGCTCTAATCTGGTAGTGGTATTGGGGTGGTAGACGCCTACAGCCCTTATGGCTCTAATCTGATAGTGGTAGTGGGGTTGTAGATACCTAGTCTCCATTATGGCTCTAATCTGATAGAGGTAGTGGGGTGGTAGATACCGAGTCTCCATTATGGCTCTAATCTGATAGAGGTAGTGGGGTGGGAGATACCTAGTCTCCATTTTGGCTCTAATCTGATAGTGGTAGTGGGGTGGTAGATGCCTAGTGCCCTTATGGCTCTAATCTGATCGTGGTAGTGGGGTGGTATATACCTAGTCTCCCTTATGGCTCTAATCTGGTAGTAGTAGTGGGGTGGTAGATGCTTAGTGCCCTTATGGCTCTAATCTGATAGTGGTAGTGGGGTGGTAATTGCCTAGTGCCCGTATGGCTCTAATCTGATAGTGGTAGTGGGGTGGTAGATGCCTAGAGCCCTTATGGCTCTAATCTGATAGTGGTAGTGGGGTGGTAGATGCCTAGTGCCCTTATGGCTCTAATCTGATAGTGGTAGTGGGGTGGTAGATGCCTAGTGCCCTTATGGCTCTAATCTGATATAGGTAGTGGGGTGGTAGATGTCTAGTCTCCCTTGTGGCTCTAATCTGATAGTAGTAGTGGGGTGGTAGATATCTAGTCTCCATTATGGCTCTAATCTGATAGTGGAAGTGGGGTGGTAGATGTCTAGTCTCCATTATGGCTCTAATCTGATAGTGGAAGTGGGGTGGTAGATGTCTAGTCTCCTTTGTGGCTCTAATCTGATAGTAGTAGTGGGGTGGTAGATATCTAGTCTCCATTATGGCTCTAATCTGATAGTGGAAGTTGGGTGGTAGATATCTAGTCTCCCTTATGGCTCTAATCTGGTAGTAGTAGTGGGGTGGTAGATGCCTAGTGCCCTTATGGCTCTAATCTGATATAGGTAGTGGGGTGGTAGATGTCTAGTCTCCCTTGTGGCTCTAATCTGGTAGTGGTAGTGGGGTGGTAGATACCTATTCTCCATTACGGCTCTAATCTGGTAGTGGTAGTGGGGTATTAGACGCCTAGAGCCCTTATGGCTCTAATCTGATAGTGGTAGTGGGGTTGTAGATACTTAGTCTCCATTATGGCTCTAATCTGATAGAGGTAGTGGGGTGGTAGATACCGAGTCTCCATTATGGCTCTAATCTGATAGAGGTAGTGGGGTGGGAGATACCTAGTCTCCATTTTGGCTCTAATCTGATAGTGGTAGTGGGGTGGTAGATGCCTAGTGCCCTTATGGCTCTAATCTGATCGTGGTAGTGGGGTGGTATATACCTAGTCTCCCTTATGGCTCTAATCTGGTAGTAGTAGTGGGGTGGTAGACTCCTAGTGCCCTTATGGCTCTAATCTGATAGTGGTAGTGGGGTGGTAGATGCCTAGTGCCCGTATGGCTCTAATCTGATAGTGGTAGTGGGGTGGAACATGCCTAGAGCCCTTATGGCTCTAATCTGATAGTGGTAGTGGGGTGGTAGATGCCTAGTGCCCTTATGGCTCTAATCTGATAGTGGTAGTGGGGTGGTAGATATCTAGTCTCCATTATGGCTCTAATCTGATAGTGGAAGTGGGGTGGTAGATGTCTAGTCTCCATTATGGCTCTAATCTGATAGTGGAAGTGGGGTGGTAGATGTCTAGTCTCCCTTGTGGCTCTAATCTGATAGTAGTAGTGGGGTGGTAGATACCTAGTCTCCATTATTGCTCTAATCTGATAGTGGTAGTGAGGTGGTAGATGCCTAGTGCCCTTATGGCTCTAATCTGATAGTGGTAGTGGGGTGGTAGATGCTTAGAGCCCTTATGGCTCTAATCTGATAGTGGTAGTGGGGTGGTAGATGCCTAGTGCCCTTATGGCTCTAATCTGATATAGGTAGTGGGGTGGTAGATGTCTAGTCTCCCTTGTGGCTCTAATCTGGTAGTGGTAGTGGGGTGGTAGATACCTATTCTCCATTACGGCTCTAATCTGGTAGTGGTAGTGGGGTATTAGACGCCTAGAGCCCTTATGGCTCTAATCTGATAGTGGTAGTGGGGTTGTAGATACTTAGTCTCCATTATGGCTCTAATCTGATAGAGGTAGTGGGGTGGTAGATACCGAGTCTCCATTATGGCTCTATTCTGATAGAGGTAGTGGGGTGGTAGATGCCTAGTGCCCGTATGGCTCTAATCTGATAGTGGTAGTGGGGTGGAACATGCCTAGAGCCCTTATGGCTCTAATCTGATAGTGGTAGTGGGGTGGTAGATGCCTAGTGCCCTTATGGCTCTAATCTGATAGTGGTAGTGGGGTGGTAGATATCTAGTCTCCATTATGGCTCTAATCTGATAGTGGAAGTGGGGTGGTAGATGTCTAGTCTCCATTATGGCTCTAATCTGATAGTGGAAGTGGGGTGGTAGATGTCTAGTCTCCCTTGTGGCTCTAATCTGATAGTAGTAGTGGGGTGGTAGATACCTAGTCTCCATTATTGCTCTAATCTGATAGTGGTAGTGGGGTGGTAGATGCCTAGTGCCCTTATGGCTCTAATCTGATAGTGGTAGTGGGGTGGTAGATGCTTAGAGCCCTTATGGCTCTAATCTGATAGTGGTAGTGGGGTGGTAGATGCCTAGTGCCCTTATGGCTCTAATCTGATATAGGTAGTGGGGTGGTAGATGTCTAGTCTCCATTATGGCTCTAATCTGATAGTGGTAGTGGGGTGGTAGTTACCTAGTCTCCATTATGGCTCTAATCTGATAGTGGTAGTTGGGTGGGAGATATCTAGTCTCCATTATGGCTCTAATCTGATAGTGGAAGTGGGGTGGTAGATGTCTAGTCTCCCTTGTGGCTCTAATCTGATAGTAGTAGTGGGGTGGTAGATATCTAGTCTCCATTATGGCTCTAATCTGGTAGTGGTAGTGGAGTGGTAGATACCTAGTCTCCATTATGGCTCTAATCTGGTAGTGGTAGTGGGGTGGTAGATACCTAGTCTCCATTACGGCTCTAATCTGGTAGTGGTAGTGGGGTGGTAGACGCCTAGAGCCCTTATGGCTCTAATCTGATAGTGGTAGTGGGGTGGTAGATACCGAGTCTCCATTATGGCTCTAATCTGATAGAGGTAGTGGGGTGGGAGATACCTAGTCTCCATTTTGGCTCTAATCTGATAGTGGTAGTGGGGTGGTAGATGCCTAGTGCCCTTATGGCTCTAATCTGATATAGGTAGTGGGGTGGTAGATGTCTAGTCTCCATTATGGCTCTAATCTGATAGTGGTAGTGGGGTGGTAGTTACCTAGTCTCCATTATGGCTCTAATCTGATAGTGGTAGTTGGGTGGGAGATATCTAGTCTCCATTATGGCTCTAATCTGATAGTGGAAGTGGGGTGGTAGATGTCTAGTCTCCCTTGTGGCTCTAATCTGATAGTAGTAGTGGGGTGGTAGATATCTAGTCTCCATTATGGCTCTAATCTGGTAGTGGTAGTGGAGTGGTAGATACCTAGTCTCCATTATGGCTCTAATCTGGTAGTGGTAGTGGGGTGGTAGATACCTAGTCTCCATTACGGCTCTAATCTGGTAGTGGTAGTGGGGTGGTAGACGCCTAGAGCCCTTATGGCTCTAATCTGATAGTGGTAGTGGGGTGGTAGATACCGAGTCTCCATTATGGCTCTAATCTGATAGAGGTAGTGGGGTGGGAGATACCTAGTCTCCATTTTGGCTCTAATCTGATAGTGGTAGTGGGGTGGTAGATGCCTAGTCCCCTTATGGCTCTAATCTGATCGTGGTAGTGGGGTGGTATATACCTAGTCTCCCTTATGGCTCTAATCTGGTAGTAGTAGTGGGGTGGTAGATGCCTAGTGCCCTTATGGCTCTAATCTGATAGTGGTAGTGGGGTGGTAGATGCCTAGTGCCCGTATGGCTCTAATCTGATAGTGGTAGTGGGGTGGTAGATGCCTAGAGCCCTTATGGCTCTAATCTGATAGTGGTAGTGGGGTGGTAGATGCCTAGTGCCCTTATGGCTCTAATCTGATAGTGGTAGTGGGTTGGTAGATGCCTAGTGCCCTTATGGCTCTAATCTGATAGTAGTAGTGGGGTGGTAGATATCTAGTCTCCATTATGGCTCTAATCTGATAGTGGAAGTGGGGTGGTAGATGTCTAGTCTCCATTATGGCTCTAATCTGATAGTGGAAGTGGGGTGGTAGATGTCTAGTCTCCCTTGTGGCTCTAATCTGATAGTAGTAGTGGGGTGGTATATATCTAGTCTCCATTATGGCTCTAATCTGGTAGTGGTAGTGGAGTGGTAGATACCTAGTCTCCATTATGGCTCTAATCTGGTAGTGGTAGTGGGGTGGTAGATACCTAGTCTCCATTACGGCTCTAATCTGATAGTGGAAGTGGGGTGGTAGATATCTAGTCTCCCTTATGGCTCTAATCTGATAGTGGTAGTGGGGTGGTAGATGCCTAGTGCCCTTATGGCTCTAATCTGATAGTGGTAGTGGGGTGGTAGATGCTTAGAGCCCTTATGGCTCTAATCTGATAGTGGTAGTGGGGTGGTAGATGCCTAGTGCCCTTATGGCTCTAATCTGATAGTGGTAGTGGGGTGGTAGACGCCTAGAGCCCTTATGGCTCTAATCTGATAGTGGTAGTGGGGTGGTAGATACCGAGTCTCCATTATGGCTCTAATCTGATAGAGGTAGTGGGGTGGGAGATACCTAGTCTCCATTTTGGCTCTAATCTGATAGTGGTAGTGGGGTGGTAGATGCCTAGTCCCCTTATGGCTCTAATCTGATCGTGGTAGTGGGGTGGTATATACCTAGTCTCCCTTATGGCTCTAATCTGGTAGTAGTAGTGGGGTGGTAGATGCCTAGTGCCCTTATGGCTCTAATCTGATAGTGGTAGTGGGGTGGTAGATGCCTAGTGCCCGTATGGCTCTAATCTGATAGTGGTAGTGGGGTGGTAGATGCCTAGAGCCCTTATGGCTCTAATCTGATAGTGGTAGTGGGGTGGTAGATGCCTAGTGCCCTTATGGCTCTAATCTGATAGTGGTAGTGGGTTGGTAGATGCCTAGTGCCCTTATGGCTCTAATCTGATAGTAGTAGTGGGGTGGTAGATATCTAGTCTCCATTATGGCTCTAATCTGATAGTGGAAGTGGGGTGGTAGATGTCTAGTCTCCATTATGGCTCTAATCTGATAGTGGAAGTGGGGTGGTAGATGTCTAGTCTCCCTTGTGGCTCTAATCTGATAGTAGTAGTGGGGTGGTATATATCTAGTCTCCATTATGGGTCTAATCTGATAGTGGAAGTGGGGTGGTAGATATCTAGTCTCCCTTATGGCTCTAATCTGATAGTGGTAGTGGGGTGGTAGATGCCTAGTGCCCTTATGGCTCTAATCTGATAGTGGTAGTGGGGTGGTAGATGCTTAGAGCCCTTATGGCTCTAATCTGATAGTGGTAGTGGGGTGGTAGATGCCTAGTGCCCTTATGGCTCTAATCTGATATAGGTAGTGGGGTGGTAGATATCTAGTCTCCATTATGGCTCTAATCTGATAGTGGTAGTGGGGTGGTAGTTACCTAGTCTCCATTATGGCTCTAATCTGATAGTGGTAGTTGGGTGGGAGATATCTAGTCTCCATTATGGCTCTAATCTGATAGTGGAAGTGGGGTGGTAGATGTCTAGTCTCCCTTGTGGCTCTAATCTGATAGTAGTAGTGGGGTGGTAGATATCTAGTCTCCATTATGGCTCTAATCTGATAGTGGAAGTGGGGTGGTAGATATCTAGTCTCCCTTATGGCTCTAATCTGGTAGTAGTAGTGGGGTGGTAGATACCTTGTCTCCATTATGGCTCTAATCTGATAGTGGTAGTGGGGTGGTAGATACCTAGTCTCCATTATGGCTCTAATCTGATAGTGGTAGTGGGGTGGTAGATACCTAGTCTCCATTACGGCTCTAATCTGGTAGTGGTAGTGGGGTGGTAGACGCCTAGAGCCCTTATGGCTCTAATCTGATAGTGGTAGTGGGGTTGTAGATACCTAGTCTCCATTATGGCTCTAATCTGATAGAGGTAGTGGGGTGGTAGATGTCTAGTCTCCATTATGGCTCTAATCTGATAGTGGAAGTGGGGTGGTAGATGTCTAGTCTCCCTTGTGGCTCTAATCTGATAGTAGTAGTGGGGTGGTATATATCTAGTCTCCATTATGGGTCTAATCTGATAGTGGAAGTGGGGTGGTAGATATCTAGTCTCCCTTATGGCTCTAATCTGATAGTGGTAGTGGGGTGGTAGATGCCTAGTGCCCTTATGGCTCTAATCTGATAGTGGTAGTGGGGTGGTAGATGCTTAGAGCCCTTATGGCTCTAATCTGATAGTGGTAGTGGGGTGGTAGATGCCTAGTGCCCTTATGGCTCTAATCTGATATAGGTAGTGGGGTGGTAGATGTCTAGTCTCCATTATGGCTCTAATCTGATAGTGGTAGTGGGGTGGTAGTTACCTAGTCTCCATTATGGCTCTAATCTGATAGTGGTAGTTGGGTGGGAGATATCTAGTCTCCATTATGGCTCTAATCTGATAGTGGAAGTGGGGTGGTAGATGTCTAGTCTCCCTTGTGGCTCTAATCTGATAGTAGTAGTGGGGTGGTAGATATCTAGTCTCCATTATGGCTCTAATCTGATAGTGGAAGTGGGGTGGTAGATATCTAGTCTCCCTTATGGCTCTAATCTGGTAGTAGTAGTGGGGTGGTAGATACCTTGTCTCCATTATGGCTCTAATCTGATAGTGGTAGTGGGGTGGTAGATACCTAGTCTCCATTATGGCTCTAATCTGATAGTGGTAGTGGGGTGGTAGATACCTAGTCTCCATTACGGCTCTAATCTGGTAGTGGTAGTGGGGTGGTAGACGCCTAGAGCCCTTATGGCTCTAATCTGATAGTGGTAGTGGGGTTGTAGATACCTAGTCTCCATTATGGCTCTAATCTGATAGAGGTAGTGGGGTGGGAGATACCTAGTCTCCATTTTGGCTCTAATCTGATAGTGGTAGTGGGGTGGTAGATGCCTAGTGCCCTTATGGCTCTAATCTGATCGTGGTAGTGGGGTGGTATATACCTAGTCTCCCTTATGGCTCTAATCTGGTAGTAGTAGTGGGGTGGTAGATGCTTAGTGCCCGTATGGCTCTAATCTGATAGTGGTAGTGGGGTGGTAGATGCCTAGAGCCCTTATGGCTCTAATCTGATAGTGGTAGTGGGGTGGTAGATGCCTAGTGCCCTTATGGCTCTAATCTGATAGTGGTAGTGGGGTGGTAGATGCCTAGTGCCCTTATGGCTCTAATCTGATATAGGTAGTGGGGTGGTAGATGTCTAGTCTCCCTTGTGGCTCTAATCTGATAGTAGTAGTGGGGTGGTAGATATCTAGTCTCCATTATGGCTCTAATCTGATAGTGGAAGTGGGGTGGTAGATGTCTAGTCTCCTTTGTGGCTCTAATCTGATAGTAGTAGTGGGGTGGTAGATATCTAGTCTCCATTATGGCTCTAATCTGATAGTGGAAGTGGGGTGGTAGATATCTAGTCTCCCTTATGGCTCTAATCTGATAGTGGTAGTGGGGTGGTAGATGCCTAGTGCCCTTATGGCTCTAATCTGATATAGGTAGTGGGGTGGTAGATGTCTAGTCTCCCTTGTGGCTCTAATCTGATAGTAGTAGTGGGGTGGTAGATATCTGGTCTCCGTTTTGGCTCTAATCTGATAGTGGTAGTGGGGTGGTAGATACCTTGTCTCCATTATGGCTCTAATCTGATAGTGGTAGTGGGGTGGTAGAAACCTAGTCTCCATTATGGCTCTAATCTGGTAGTGGTAGTGGGGTGGTAGATACCTATTCTCCATTACGGCTCTAATCTGGTAGTGGTAGTGGGGTATTAGACGCCTAGAGCCCTTATGGCTCTAATCTGATAGTGGTAGTGGGGTTGTAGATACTTAGTCTCCATTATGGCTCTAATCTGATAGAGGTAGTGGGGTGGTAGATACCGAGTCTCCATTATGGCTCTAATCTGATAGAGGTAGTGGGGTGGGAGATACCTAGTCTCCATTTTGGCTCTAATCTGATAGTGGTAGTGGGGTGGTAGATGCCTAGTGCCCTTATGGCTCTAATCTGATCGTGGTAGTGGGGTGGTATATACCTAGTCTCCCTTATGGCTCTAATCTGGTAGTAGTAGTGGGGTGGTAGACTCCTAGTGCCCTTATGGCTCTAATCTGATAGTGGTAGTGGGGTGGTAGATGCCTAGTGCCCGTATGGCTCTAATCTGATAGTGGTAGTGGGGTGGTAGATGCCTAGAGCCCTTATGGCTCTAATCTGATAGTGGTAGTGGGGTGGTAGATGCCTAGTGCCCTTATGGCTCTAATCTGATAGTGGTAGTGGGGTGGTAGATGCCTAGTGCCCTTATGGCTCTAATCTGATAGTAGTAGTGGGGTGGTAGATATCTAGTCTCCATTATGGCTCTAATCTGATAGTGGAAGTGGGGTGGTAGATGTCTAGTCTCCATTATGGCTCTAATCTGATAGTGGAAGTGGGGTGGTAGATGTCTAGTCTCCCTTGTGGCTCTAATCTGATAGTAGTAGTGGGGTGGTAGATACCTAGTCTCCATTATTGCTCTAATCTGATAGTGGTAGTGAGGTGGTAGATGCCTAGTGCCCTTATGGCTCTAATCTGATAGTGGTAGTGGGGTGGTAGATGCTTAGAGCCCTTATGGCTCTAATCTGATAGTGGTAGTGGGGTGGTAGATGCCTAGTGCCCTTATGGCTCTAATCTGATATAGGTAGTGGGGTGGTAGATGTCTAGTCTCCATTATGGCTCTAATCTGATAGTGGTAGTGGGGTGGTAGTTACCTAGTCTCCATTATGGCTCTAATCTGATAGTGGTAGTTGGGTGGGAGATATCTAGTCTCCATTATGGCTCTAATCTGATAGTGGAAGTGGGGTGGTAGATGTCTAGTCTCTCTTGTGGCTCTAATCTGATAGTAGTAGTGGGGTGGTAGATATCTAGTCTCCATTATGGCTCTAATCTGGTAGTGGTAGTGGAGTGGTAGATACCTAGTCTCCATTATGGCTCTAATCTGGTAGTGGTAGTGGGGTGGTAGATACCTAGTCTCCATTACGGCTCTAATCTGGTAGTGGTAGTGGGGTGGTAGACGCCTAGAGCCCTTATGGCTCTAATCTGATAGTGGTAGTGGGGTGGTAGATACCGAGTCTCCATTATGGCTCTAATCTGATAGAGGTAGTGGGGTGGGAGATACCTAGTCTCCATTTTGGCTCTAATCTGATAGTGGTAGTGGGGTGGTAGATGCCTAGTGCCCTTATGGCTCTAATCTGATCGTGGTAGTGGGGTGGTATATACCTAGTCTCCCTTATGGCTCTAATCTGGTAGTAGTAGTGGGGTGGTAGATGCCTAGTGCCCTTATGGCTCTAATCTGATAGTGGTAGTGGGGTGGTAGATGCCTAGTGCCCGTATGGCTCTAATCTGATAGTGGTAGTGGGGTGGTAGATGCCTAGAGCCCTTATGGCTCTAATCTGATAGTGGTAGTGGGGTGGTAGATGCCTAGTGCCCTTATGGCTCTAATCTGATAGTGGTAGTGGGTTGGTAGATGCCTAGTGCCCTTATGGCTCTAATCTGATAGTAGTAGTGGGGTGGTAGATATCTAGTCTCCATTATGGCTCTAATCTGATAGTGGAAGTGGGGTGGTAGATGTCTAGTCTCCATTATGGCTCTAATCTGATAGTGGAAGTGGGGTGGTAGATGTCTAGTCTCCCTTGTGGCTCTAATCTGATAGTAGTAGTGGGGTGGTATATATCTAGTCTCCATTATGGGTCTAATCTGATAGTGGAAGTGGGGTGGTAGATATCTAGTCTCCCTTATGGCTCTAATCTGATAGTGGTAGTGGGGTGGTAGATGCCTAGTGCCCTTATGGCTCTAATCTGATATAGGTAGTGGGGTGGTAGATGTCTAGTCTCCATTATGGCTCTAATCTGATAGTTGTAGTGGGGTGGTAGATACCTAGTCTCCATTATTGCTCTAATCTGATAGTGGTAGTGAGGTGGTAGATGCCTAGTGCCCTTATGGCTCTAATCTGATAGTGGTAGTGGGGTGGTAGATCCTTAGAGCCCTTATGGCTCTAATCTGATAGTGGTAGTGGGGTGGTAGATGCCTAGTGCCCTTATGGCTCTAATCTGATATAGGTAGTGGGGTGGTAGATGTCTAGTCTCCATTATGGCTCTAATCTGATAGTTGTAGTGGGGTGGTAGATACCTAGTCTCCATTATTGCTCTAATCTGATAGTGGTAGTGAGGTGGTAGATGCCTAGTGCCCTTATGGCTCTAATCTGATAGTGGTAGTGGGGTGGTAGATGCTTAGAGCCCTTATGGCTCTAATCTGATAGTGGTAGTGGGGTGGTAGATGCCTAGTGCCCTTATGGCTCTAATCTGCTATAGGTAGTTGGGTGGGAGATATCTAGTCTCCATTATGGCTCTAATCTGATAGTGGAAGTGGGGTGGTAGATGTCTAGTGTCCCTTGTGGCTCTAATCTGATAGTAGTAGTGGGGTGGTAGATATCTAGTCTCCATTATGGCTCTAATCTGATAGTGGTAGTGGGGTGGTAGATGTCTAGTCTCCGTTTTGGCTCTAATCTGGTAGTGGTAGTGGGGTGGTAGATACCTTGTCTCCATTATGGCTCTAATCTGATAGTGGTAGTGGGGTGGTAGATACCTAGTCTCCATTATGGCTCTAATCTGTTAGTGGTAGTGGGGTGGTAGATACCTAGTCTCCATTACGGCTCTAATCTGGTAGTGGTAGTGGGGTGGTAGACGCCTATAGCCCTTATGGCTCTAATCTGATAGTGGTAGTGGGGTTGTAGATACCTAGTCTCCATTATGGCTCTAATCTGATAGAGGTAGTGGGGTGGTAGATACCGAGTCTCCATTATGGCTCTAATCTGATAGAGGTAGTGGGGTGGGAGATACCTAGTCTCCATTATGGCTCTAATCTGATAGTGGTAGTGGGGTGGTAGATGCCTAGTGCCCTTATGGCTCTAATCTGATAGTGGTAGTAGGGTGGTAATTGCCTAGTGCCCGTATGGCTCTAATCTGATAGTGGTAGTGGGGTGGTAGATGCCTAGAGCCCTTATGGCTCTAATCTGATAGTGGTAGTGGGGTGGTAGATGCCTAGTGCCCTTATGGCTCTAATCTGATAGTGGTAGTGGGGTGGTAGATGCCTAGTGCCCGTATGGCTCTAATCTGATAGTAGTAGTGGGGTGGTAGATATCTAGTCTCCATTATGGCTCTAATCTGATAGTGGAAGTGGGGTGGTAGATGTCTAGTCTCCATTATGGCTCTAATCTGATAGTGGAAGTGGGGTGGTAGATGTCTAGTCTCCTTTGTGGCTCTAATCTGATAGTAGTAGTGGGGTGGTAGATATCTAGTCTCCCTTATGGCTCTAATCTGATAGTGGTAGTGGGGTGGTAGATGCCTAGTGCCCTTATGGCTCTAATCTGATATAGGTAATGGGGTGGTAGATGTCTAGTCTCCATTATGGCTCTAATCTGATAGTGGTAGTGGGGTGGTAATTGCCTAGTGCCCGTATGGCTCTAATCTGATAGTGGTAGTGGGGTGGTAGATGCCTAGAGCCCTTATGGCTCTAATCTGATAGTGGTAGTGGGGTGGTAGATGCCTAGTGCCCTTATGGCTCTAATCTGATAGTGGTAGTGGGGTGGTAGATGCCTAGTGCCCGTATGGCTCTAATCTGATAGTAGTAGTGGGGTGGTAGATATCTAGTCTCCATTATGGCTCTAATCTGATAGTGGAAGTGGGGTGGTAGATGTCTAGTCTCCATTATGGCTCTAATCTGATAGTGGAAGTGGGGTGGTAGATGTCTAGTCTCCTTTGTGGCTCTAATCTGATAGTAGTAGTGGGGTGGTAGATATCTAGTCTCCCTTATGGCTCTAATCTGATAGTGGTAGTGGGGTGGTAGATGCCTAGTGCCCTTATGGCTCTAATCTGATAGTGGTAGTGGGGTGGTAGATGCCTAGTGCCCGTATGGCTCTAATCTGATAGTAGTAGTGGGGTGGTAGATATCTAGTCTCCATTATGGCTCTAATCTGATAGTGGAAGTGGGGTGGTAGATGTCTAGTCTCCATTATGGCTCTAATCTGATAGTGGAAGTGGGGTGGTAGATGTCTAGTCTCCTTTGTGGCTCTAATCTGATAGTAGTAGTGGGGTGGTAGATATCTAGTCTCCCTTATGGCTCTAATCTGATAGTGGTAGTGGGGTGGTAGATGCCTAGTGCCCTTATGGCTCTAATCTGATATAGGTAATGGGGTGGTAGATGTCTAGTCTCCATTATGGCTCTAATCTGATAGTGGTAGTGGGGTGGTAATTGCCTAGTGCCCGTATGGCTCTAATCTGATAGTGGTAGTGGGGTGGTAGATGCTTAGAGCCCTTATGGCTCTAATCTGATAGTGGTAGTGGGGTGGTAGATGCCTAGTGCCCTTATGGCTCTAATCTGATAGTGGTAGTGGGGTGGTAGATGCCTAGTGCCCGTATGGCTCTAATCTGATAGTAGTAGTGGGGTGGTAGATATCTAGTCTCCATTATGGCTCTAATCTGATAGTGGAAGTGGGGTGGTAGATGTCTAGTCTCCATTATGGCTCTAATCTGATAGTGGAAGTGGGGTGGTAGATGTCTAGTCTCCTTTGTGGCTCTAATCTGATAGTAGTAGTGGGGTGGTAGATATCTAGTCTCCCTTATGGCTCTAATCTGATAGTGGTAGTGGGGTGGTAGATGCTTAGAGCCCTTATGGCTCTAATCTGATAGTGGTAGTGGGGTGGTAGATGCCTAGTGCCCTTATGGCTCTAATCTGATATAGGTAGTGGGGTGGTAGATGTCTAGTCTCCATTATGGCTCTAATCTGATAGTGGTAGTGGGGTGGTAGTTACCTAGTCTCCATTATGGCTCTAATCTGATAGTGGTAGTTGGGTGGGAGATATCTAGTCTCCATTATGGCTCTAATCTGATAGTGGAAGTGGGGTGGTAGATGTCTAGTCTCCCTTGTGGCTCTAATCTGATAGTAGTAGTGGGGTGGTAGATATCTAGTCTCCATTATGGCTCTAATCTGATAGTGGAAGTGGGGTGGTAGATATCTAGTCTCCCTTATGGCTCTAATCTGGTAGTAGTAGTGGGGTGGTAGATACCTTGTCTCCATTATGGCTCTAATCTGATAGTGGTAGTGGGGTGGTAGATGCCTAGTGCCCTTGTGGCTCTAATCTGATAGTGGTAGTGGGGTGGAAGATGCCTAGAGCCCTTATGGCTCTAATCTGATAGTGGTAGTGGGGTGGTAGATGCCTAGTGCCCTTATGGCTCTAATCTGATAGTGGTAGTGGAGTGGTAGATGCCTAGTGCCCTTATGGCTCTAATCTGATAGTAGTAGTGGAGTGGTAGATATCTAGTCTCCATTATGGCTCTAATCTGATAGTGGAAGTGGGGTGGTAGATGTCTAGTCTCCATTATGTCTCTAATCTGATAGTGGAAGTGGGGTGGTAGATGTCTAGTCTCCGTTGTGGCTTTAATCTGATGGTAGTAGTGGGGTGGTAGATATCTAGTCTCCATTATGGCTCTAATCTGATAGTGGAAGTGGGGTGGTAGATATCTAGTCTCCCTAATGGCTCTAATCTGATAGTGGTAGTGGGGTGGTAGATGCCTAGTGCCCTTATGGCTCTAATCTGATATAGGTAGTGGGGTGGTAGATGTCTAGTCTCCATTATGGCTCTAATCTGATAGTGGTAGTGGGGTGGTAGATACCTAGTCTCCATTATTGCTCTAATCTGATAGTGGTAGTGAGGTGGTAGATGCCTAGTGCCCTTATGGCTCTAATCTGATAGTGGTAGTAGGGTGGTAGATGCTTAGAGCCCTTATGGCTCTAATCTGGTAGTGGTAGTGGGGTGGTAGACGCCTAGAGCCCTTATGGCTCTAATCTGATAGTGGTAGTGGGGTGGTAGATGCCTAGTGCCCTTATGGCTCTAATCTGATATAGGTAGTGGGGTGGTAGATGTCTAGTCTCCATTATGGCTCTAATCTGATAGAGGTAGTGGGGTGGTAGATACCGAGTCTCCATTATGGCTCTAATCTGATAGAGGTAGTGGGGTGGGAGATACCTAGTCTCCATTATGGCTCTAATCTGATAGTGGTAGTAAGGTGGTAATTGCCTAGTGCCCGTATGGCTCTAATCTGATAGTGGTAGTGGGGTGGTAGATGCCTAGAGCCCTTATGGCTCTAATCTGATAGTGGTAGTGGGGTGGTAGATGCCTAGTGCCCTTATGGCTCTAATCTGATAGTGGTAGTGGGGTGGTAGATGCCTAGTGCCCGTATGGCTCTAATCTGATAGTAGTAGTGGGGTGGTAGATATCTAGTCTCCATTATGGCTCTAATCTGATAGTGGAAGTGGGGTGGTAGATGTCTAGTCTCCATTATGGCTCTAATCTGATAGTGGAAGTGGGGTGGTAGATGTCTAGTCTCCTTTGTGGCTCTAATCTGATAGTAGTAGTGGGGTGGTAGATATCTAGTCTCCATTATGGCTCTAATCTGATAGTGGAAGTGGGGTGGTAGGTATCTAGTCTCCCTTATGGCTCTAATCTGATAGTGGTAGTGGGGTGGTAGTTACCTAGTCTCCATTATTGCTCTAATCTGATAGTGGTAGTGAGGTGGTAGATGCCTAGTGCCCTTATGGCTCTAATCTGATATAGGTAGTGGGGTGGTAGATGTCTAGTCTCCATTATGGCTCTAATCTGATAGTGGTAGTGGGGTGGTAGTTACCTAGTCTCCATTATGGCTCTAATCTGATAGTGGTAGTTGGGTGGGAGATATCTAGTCTCCATTATGGCTCTAATCTGATAGTGGAAGTGGGGTGGTAGATATCTAGTCTCCCTTATGGCTCTAATCTGGTAGAGGTAGTGGGGTGGGAGATACCTAGTCTCCATTATGGCTCTAATCTGATAGTGGTAGTAGGGTGGTAATTGCCTAGTGCCCGTATGGCTCTAATCTGATAGTGGTAGTGGGGTGGTAGATGCCTAGAGCCCTTATGGCTCTAATCTGATAGTGGTAGTGGGGTGGTAGATGCCTAGTGCCCTTATGGCTCTAATCTGATAGTGGTAGTGGGGTGGTAGATGCCTAGTGCCCGTATGGCTCTAATCTGATAGTAGTAGTGGGGTGGTAGATATCTAGTCTCCATTATGGCTCTAATCTGATAGTGGAAGTGGGGTGGTAGATGTCTAGTCTCCATTATGGCTCTAATCTGATAGTGGAAGTGGGGTGGTAGATGTCTAGTCTCCTTTGTGGCTCTAATCTGATAGTAGTAGTGGGGTGGTAGATATCTAGTCTCCATTATGGCTCTAATCTGATAGTGGAAGTGGGGTGGTAGATATCTAGTCTCCCTTATGGCTCTAATCTGATAGTGGTAGTGGGGTGGTAGATGCCTAGTGCCCTTATGGCTCTAATCTGATATAGGTAGTGGGGTGGTAGATGTCTAGTCTCCATTATGGCTCTAATCTGATAGTGGTAGTGGGGTGGTAGATGTCTAGTCTCCATTATGGCTCTAATCTGATAGTGGTAGTGGGGTGGTAGTTACCTAGTCTCCATTATTGCTCTAATCTGATAGTGGTAGTGGGGTGGTAGATGCCTAGTGCCCTTATGGCTCTAATCTGATATAGGTAGTGGGGTGGTAGATGTCTAGTCTCCATTATGGCTCTAATCTGATAGTGGTAGTGGGGTGGTAGATACCTAGTCTCCATTATGGCTCTAATCTGATAGTGGTAGTTGGGTGGGAGATATCTAGTCTCCATTATGGCTCTAATCTGATAGTGGAAGTGGGGTGGTAGATATCTAGTCTCCCTTATGGCTCTAATCTGGTAGTAGTAGTGGGGTGGTAGATACCTTGTCTCCATTATGGCTCTAATCTGATAGTGGTAGTGGGGTGGTAGATGCCTAGTGCCCTTGTGGCTCTAATCTGATAGTGGTAGTGGGGTGGAAGATGCCTAGAGCCCTTATGGCTCTAATCTGATAGTGGTAGTGGGGTGGTAGATGCCTAGTGCCCTTATGGCTCTAATCTGATAGTGGTAGTGGGGTGGTAGATGCCTAGTGCCCTTATGGCTCTAATCTGATAGTAGTAGTGGAGTGGTAGATATCTAGTCTCCATTATGGCTCTAATCTGATAGTGGAAGTGGGGTGGTAGATGTCTAGTCTCCATTATGTCTCTAATCTGATAGTAGTAGTGGGGTGGTAGATATCTAGTCTCCATTATGGCTCTAATCTGATAGTGGAAGTGGGGTGGTAGATATCTAGTCTCCCTAATGGCTCTAATCTGATAGTGGTAGTGGGGTGGTAGATGCCTAGTGCCCTTATGGCTCTAATCTGATATAGGTAGTGGGGTGGTAGATGTCTAGTCTCCATTATGGCTCTAATCTGATAGTGGTAGTGGGGTGGTAGATACCTAGTCTCCATTATTGCTCTAATCTGATAGTGGTAGTGAGGTGGTAGATGCCTAGTGCCCTTATGGCTCTAATCTGATAGTGGTAGTGGGGTGGTAGATGCTTAGAGCCCTTATGGCTCTAATCTGGTAGTGGTAGTGGGGTGGTAGACGCCTAGAGCCCTTATGGCTCTAATCTGATAGTGGTAGTGGGGTGGTAGATGCCTAGTGCCCTTATGGCTCTAATCTGATATAGGTAGTGGGGTGGTAGATGTCTAGTCTCCATTATGGCTCTAATCTGATAGAGGTTGTGGGGTGGTAGATACCGAGTCTCCATTATGGCTCTAATCTGATAGAGGTAGTGGGGTGGGAGATACCTAGTCTCCATTATGGCTCTAATCTGATAGTGGTAGTGGGGTTGTAGATGCCTAGTGCCCTTATGGCTCTAATCTGATAGTGGTAGTAGGGTGGTAATTGCCTAGTGCCCGTATGGCTCTAATCTGATAGTGGTAGTGGGGTGGTAGATGCCTAGAGCCCTTATGGCTCTAATCTGATAGTGGTAGTGGGGTGGTAGATGCCTAGTGCCCTTATGGCTCTAATCTGATAGTGGTAGTGGGGTGGTAGATATCTAGTCTCCATTATGGCTCTAATCTGATAGTGGATTGGGGTGGTAGATGTCTAGTCTCCATTATGGCTCTAATCTGATAGTGGAAGTGGGGTGGTAGATGTCTAGTCTCCTTTGTGGCTCTAATCTGATAGTAGTAGTGGGGTGGTAGATATCTAGTCTCCATTATGGCTCTAATCTGATAGTGGAAGTGGGGTGGTAGGTATCTAGTCTCCCGTATGGCTCTAATCTGATAGTGGTAGTGGGGTGGTAGATGCCTAGTGCCCTTATGGCTCTAATCTGATATAGGTAGTGGGGTGGTAGATGTCTAGTCTCCATTATGGCTCTAATCTGATAGTGGTAGTGGGGTGGTAGATGTCTAGTCTCCATTATGGCTCTAATCTGATAGTGGTAGTGGGGTGGTAGTTACCTAGTCTCCATTATTGCTCTAATCTGATAGTGGTAGTGAGGTGGTAGATGCCTAGTGCCCTTATGGCTCTAATCTGATAGTGGTAGTGGGGTGGTAGATGCCTAGTGCCCGTATGGCTCTAATCTGATAGTAGTAGTGGGGTGGTAGATATCTAGTCTCCATTATGGCTCTAATCTGATAGTGGAAGTGGGGTGGTAGATGTCTAGTCTCCATTATGGCTCTAATCTGATAGTGGAAGTGGGGTGGTAGATATCTAGTCTCCGTTTTGGCTCTAATCTGATAGTGGTAGTTGGGTGGGAGATATCTAGTCTCCATTATGGCTCTAATCTGATAGTGGAAGTGGGGTGGTAGATGTCTAGTCTCCCTTGTGGCTCTAATCTGATAGTGGAAGTGGGGTGGTAGATATCTAGTCTCCCTTATGGCTCTAATCTGGTAGTAGTAGTGGGGTGGTAGATGTCTAGTCTCCGTTTTGGCTCTAATCTGGTAGTAGTAGTGGGGTGGTAGATGTCTAGTGCCCTTATGGCTCTAATCTGATAGTGGTAGTGGGGTGGTAGATACCTAGTCTCCCTTATGGCTCTAATCTGATAGAGGTGGTGGTAGATGCCTAGTGCCCTTATGGCTCTAATCTGATATAGTTAGTGGGGTGGTAGATGTCTAGTCTCCTTTATGGCTCTAATCTGATAGTGGTAGTGGGGTGGTAGATGTCTAGTCTCCATTATGGCTCTAATCTGATAGTGGTAGTGGGGTGGTAGTTACCTAGTCTCCATTATTGCTCTAATCTGATAGTGGTAGTGAGGTGGTAGATGCCTAGTGCCCTTATGGCTCTAATCTGATAGTGGTAGTGGGGTGGTAGATGCTTAGAGCCCTTATGGCTCTAATCTGATAGTGGTAGTGGGGTGGTAGATGCCTAGTGCCCTTATGGCTCTAATCTGATATAGGTAGTGGGGTGGTAGATGTCTAGTCTCCATTATGGCTCTAATCTGATAGTGGTAGTGGGGTGGTAGTTACCTAGTCTCCATTATGGCTCTAATCTGATAGTGGTAGTTGGGTGGGAGATATCTAGTCTCCATTATGGCTCTAATCTGATAGTGGAAGTGGGGTGGTAGATGTCTAGTCTCCCTTGTGGCTCTAATCTGATAGTAGTAGTGGGGTGGTAGATATCTAGTCTCCATTATGGCTCTAATCTGATAGTGGAAGTGGGGTGGTAGATATCTAGTCTCCCTTATGGCTCTAATCTGGTAGTAGTAGTGGGGTGGTAGATACCTTGTCTCCATTATGGCTCTAATCTGATAGTGGTAGTGGGGTGGTAGATACCTAGTCTCCATTATGGCTCTAATCTGATAGTGGTAGTGGGGTGGTAGATACCTAGTCTCCATTACGGCTCTAATCTGGTAGTGGTAGTGGGGTGGTAGACGCCTAGAGCCCTTATGGCTCTAATCTGATAGTGGTAGTGGGGTTGTAGATACCTAGTCTCCATTATGGCTCTAATCTGATAGAGGTAGTGGGGTGGTAGATACCGAGTCTCCATTATGGCTCTAATCTGATAGAGGTAGTGGGGTGGGAGATACCTAGTCTCCATTTTGGCTCTAATCTGATAGTGGTAGTGGGGTGGTAGATGCCTAGTGCCCTTATGGCTCTAATCTGATAGTGGTAGTGGGGTGGTAATTGCCTAGTGCCCGTATGGCTCTACTCTGATAGTGGTAGTGGGGTGGTAGATGCCTAGAGCCCTTATGGCTCTAATCTGATAGTGGTAGTGGGGTGGTAGATGCCTAGTGCCCTTATGGCTCTAATCTGATAGTGGTAGTGGGGTGGTAGATGCCTAGTGCCCGTATGGCTCTAATCTGATAGTAGTAGTGGGGTGGTAGATATCTAGTCTCCATTATGGCTCTAATCTGATAGTGGAAGTGGGGTGGTAGATGTCTAGTCTCCATTATGGCTCTAATCTGATAGTGGAAGTGGGGTGGTAGATGTCTAGTCTCCTTTGTGGCTCTAATCTGATAGTAGTAGTGGGGTGGTAGATATCTAGTCTCCGTTTTGGCTCTAATCTGATAGTGGTAGTTGGGTGGGAGATATCTAGTCTCCATTATGGCTCTAATCTGATAGTGGAAGTGGGGTGGTAGATGTCTAGTCTCCCTTGTGGCTCTAATCTGATAGTGGAAGTGGGGTGGTAGATATCTAGTCTCCCTTATGGCTCTAATCTGGTAGTAGTAGTGGGGTGGTAGATGTCTAGTCTCCGTTTTGGCTCTAATCTGGTAGTAGTAGTGGGGTGGTAGATGTCTAGTGCCCTTATGGCTCTAATCTGATAGTGGTAGTGGGGTGGTAGATACCTAGTCTCCCTTATGGCTCTAATCTGATAGAGGTGGTGGTCGATACCTAGTCTCCATTATGGCTCTAATCTGATTGAGGTAGTGGGGTGGTAAATGACTAGTCTCCATTATGGCTCTAACCTGATAGTGGTAGTGGGGTGGAAGATACCTAGTCTCCATTATGGCTCTAATCTGGTAGTGGTAGTAGGGTGGTAGATACCTAGTCTCAATTATTGCAATAATCTGATAGAGGTAGTGGGGTGGTAAATGACTAGTCTCCCTTATGGCTCTAATCTGATAGAGGTAGTGGGGTGGTAGATACCTAGTCTCCATTATTGCTCTAATCTGATAGTGGTAGTGGGGTGGTAGATGCCTAGTGCCCTTGTGGCTCTAATCTGATAGTGGTAGTGGGGTGGAAGATGCCTAGAGCCCTTATGGCTCTAATCTGATAGTGGTAGTGGGGTGGTAGATGCCTAGTGCCCTTATGGCTCTAATCTGATAGTGGTAGTGGGGTGGTAGATGTCTAGTGCCCTTATGGCTCTAATCTGATAGTAGTAGTGGAGTGGTAGATATCTAGTCTCCATTATGGCTCTAATCTGATAGTGGAAGTGGGGTGGTAGATGTCTAGTCTCCATTATGTCTCTAATCTGATAGTGGAAGTGGGGTGGTAGATGTCTAGTCTCCCTTGTGGCTTTAATCTGATAGTAGTAGTGGGGTGGTAGATATCTAGTCTCCATTATGGCTCTAATCTGATAGTGGAAGTGGGGTGGTAGATATCTAGTCTCCCTAATGGCTCTAATCTGATAGTGGTAGTGGGGTGGTAGATGCCTAGTGCCCTTATGGCTCTAATCTGATATAGGTAGTGGGGTGGTAGATGTCTAGTCTCCATTATGGCTCTAATCTGATAGTGGTAGTGGGGTGGTAGATACCTATTCTCCATTATTGCTCTAATCTGATAGTGGTAGTGAGGTGGTAGATGCTTAGAGCCCTTATGGCTCTAATCTGGTAGTGGTAGTGGGGTGGTAGACGCCTAGAGCCCTTATGGCTCTAATCTGATAGTGGTAGTGGGGTTGTAGATACCTAGTCTCCATTATTGCTCTAATCTGGTAGTAGTAGTGGGGTGGTAGATACCTTGTCTCCATTATGGCTCTAATCTGATAGTGGTAGTGGGGTGGTAGATACCTAGTCTCCATTATGGCTCTAATCTGATAGTGGTAGTGGAGTGGTAGATACCTAGTCTCCATTACGGCTCTAATCTGGTAGTGGTAGTGGGGTGGTAGACGCCTAGAGCCCTTATGGCTCTAATCTGATAGTGGTAGTGGGGTTGTAGATACCTAGTCTCCATTATGGCTCTAATCTGATAGTGGAAGTGGGGTGGTAGATGTCTAGTCTCCATTATGTCTCTAATCTGATAGTGGAAGTGGGGTGGTAGATGTCTAGTCTCCCTTGTGGCTTTAATCTGATAGTAGTAGTGGGGTGGTAGATATCTAGTCTCCATTATGGCTCTAATCTGATAGTGGAAGTGGGGTGGTAGATATCTAGTCTCCCTAATGGCTCTAATCTGATAGTGGTAGTGGGGTGGTAGATGCCTAGTGCCCTTATGGCTCTAATCTGATATAGGTAGTGGGGTGGTAGATGTCTAGTCTCCATTATGGCTCTAATCTGATAGTGGTAGTGGGGTGGTAGATACCTATTCTCCATTATTGCTCTAATCTGATAGTGGTAGTGAGGTGGTAGATGCCTAGTGCCCTTATGGCTCTAATCTGATAGTGGTAGTGGGGTGGTAGATGCTTAGAGCCCTTATGGCTCTAATCTGATAGTGGTAGTGGGGTGGTAGACGCCTAGAGCCCTTATGGCTCTAATCTGATAGTGGTAGTGGGGTTGTAGATACCTAGTCTCCATTATTGCTCTAATCTGGTAGTAGTAGTGGGGTGGTAGATACCTTGTCTCCATTATGGCTCTAATCTGATAGTGGTAGTGGGGTGGTAGATACCTAGTCTCCATTATGGCTCTAATCTGATAGTGGTAGTGGGGTGGTAGATACCTAGTCTCCATTACGGCTCTAATCTGGTAGTGGTAGTGGGGTGGTAGACGCCTAGAGCCCTTATGGCTCTAATCTGATAGTGGTAGTGGGGTGGTAGATGCTTAGAGCCCTTATGGCTCTAATCTGGTAGTGGTAGTGGGGTGGTAGACGCCTAGAGCCCTTATGGCTCTAATCTGATAGTGGTAGTGGGGTGGTAGATGCCTAGTGCCCTTATGGCTCTAATCTGATATAGGTAGTGGGGTGGTAGATGTCTAGTCTCCATTATGGCTCTAATCTGATAGAGGTAGTGGGGTGGTAGATACCGAGTCTCCATTATGGCTCTAATCTGATAGAGATAGTGGGGTGGGAGATACCTAGTCTCCATTATGGCTCTAATCTGATAGTGGTAGTGGGGTTGTAGATGCCTAGTGCCCTTATGGCTCTAATCTGATAGTGGTAGTAGGGTGGTAATTGCCTAGTGCCCGTATGGCTCTAATCTGATAGTGGTAGTGGGGTGGTAGATGCCTAGAGCCCTTATGGCTCTAATCTGATAGTGGTAGTGGGGTGGTAGATGCCTAGTGCCCTTATGGCTCTAATCTGATAGTGGTAGTGGGGTGGTAGATGCCTAGTGCCCGTATGGCTCTAATCTGATAGTAGTAGTGGGGTGGTAGATATCTAGTCTCCATTATGGCTCTAATCTGATAGTGGAAGTGGGGTGGTAGATGTCTAGTCTCCATTATGGCTCTAATCTGATAGTGGAAGTGGGGTGGTAGATGTCTAGTCTCCTTTGTGGCTCTAATCTGATAGTAGTAGTGGGGTGGTAGATATCTAGTCTCCATTATGGCTCTAATCTGATAGTGGAAGTGGGGTGGTAGGTATCTAGTCTCCCTTATGGCTCTAATCTGATAGTGGTAGTGGGGTGGTAGATGCCTAGTGCCCTTATGGCTCTAATCTGATATAGGTAGTGGGGTGGTAGATGTCTAGTCTCCTTTATGGCTCTAATCTGATAGTGGTAGTGGGGTGGTAGATGTCTAGTCTCCATTATGGCTCTAATCTGATAGTGGTAGTGGGGTGGTAGTTACCTAGTCTCCATTATTGCTCTAATCTGATAGTGGTAGTGAGGTGGTAGATGCCTAGTGCCCTTATGGCTCTAATCTGATAGTGGTAGTGGGGTGGTAGATGCTTAGAGCCCTTATGGCTCTAATCTGATAGTGGTAGTGGGGTGGTAGATGCCTAGTGCCCTTATGGCTCTAATCTGATGTAGGTAGTGGGGTGGTAGATGTCTAGTCTCCATTATGGCTCTAATCTGATAGTGGTAGTGGGGTGGTAGTTACCTAGTCTCCATTATGGCTCTAATCTGATAGTGCTAGTTGGGTGGGAGATATCTAGTCTCCATTATGGCTCTAATCTGATAGTGGAAGTGGGGTGGTAGATGTCTAGTCTCCCTTGTGGCTCTAATCTGATAGTAGTAGTGGGGTGGTAGATATCTAGTCTCCATTATGGCTCTAATCTGATAGTGGAAGTGGGGTGGTAGATATCTAGTCTCCCTTATGGCTCTAATCTGGTAGTAGTAGTGGGGTGGTAGATACCTTGTCTCCATTATGGCTCTAATCTGATAGTGGTAGTGGGGTGGTAGATACCTAGTCTCCATTATGGCTCTAATCTGATAGTGGTAGTGGGGTGGTAGATACCTAGGCTCCATTACGGCTCTAATCTGGTAGTGGTAGTGGGGTGGTAGACGCCTAGAGCCCTTATGGCTCTAATCTGATAGTGGTAGTGGGGTGGTAGATACCGAGTCTCCATTATGGCTCTAATCTGATAGAGGTAGTGGGGTGGGAGATACCTAGTCTCCATTTTGGCTCTAATCTGATAGTGGTAGTGGGGTGGTAGATGCCTAGTGCCCTTATGGCTCTAATCTGATCGTGGTAGTGGGGTGGTATATACCTAGTCTCCCTTATGGCTCTAATCTGGTAGTAGTAGTGGGGTGGTAGATGCTTAGTGCCCTTATGGCTCTAATCTGATAGTGGTAGTGGGGTGGTAATTGCCTAGTGCCCGTATGGCTCTACTCTGATAGTGGTAGTGGGGTGGTAGATGCCTAGAGCCCTTATGGCTCTAATCTGATAGTGGTAGTGGGGTGGTAATTGCCTAGTGCCCGTATGGCTCTACTCTGATAGTGGTAGTGGGGTGGTAGATGCCTAGAGCCCTTATGGCTCTAATCTGATAGTGGTAGTGGGGTGGTAGATGCCTAGTGCCCTTATGGCTCTAATCTGATAGTGGTAGTGGGGTGGTAGATGCCTAGTGCCCGTAAGGCTCTAATCTGATAGTAGTAGTGGGGTGGTAGATATCTAGTCTCCATTATGGCTCTAATCTGATAGTGGAAGTGGGGTGGTAGATGTCTAGTCTCCATTATGGCTCTAATCTGATAGTGGAAGTGGGGTGGTAGATGTCTAGTTTCCTTTGTGGCTCTAATCTGATAGTAGTAGTGGGGTGGTAGATATCTAGTCTCCGTTTTGGCTCTAATCTGATAGTGGTAGTTGGGTGGGAGATATCTAGTCTCCATTATGGCTCTAATCTGATAGTGGAAGTGGGGTGGTAGATGTCTAGTCTCCCTTGTGGCTCTAATCTGATAGTGGAAGTGGGGTGGTAGATACCTTGTCTCCATTATGGCTCTAATCTGATAGTGGTAGTGGGGTGGTAGATACCTAGTCTCCATTATGGCTCTAATCTGATAGTGGTAGTGGGGTGGTAGATACCTAGTCTCCATTACGGCTCTAATCTGGTAGTGGTAGTGGGGTGGTAGACGCCTAGAGCCCTTATGGCTCTAATCTGATAGTGGTAGTGGGGTGGTAGATGCTTAGAGCCCTTATGGCTCTAATCTGGTAGTGGTAGTGGGGTGGTAGACGCCTAGAGCCCTTATGGCTCTAATCTGATAGTGGTAGTGGGGTGGTAGATGCCTAGTGCCCTTATGGCTCTAATCTGATATAGGTAGTGGGGTGGTAGATGTCTAGTCTCCATTATGGCTCTAATCTGATAGAGGTAGTGGGGTGGTAGATACCTAGTCTCCATTATGGCTCTAATCTGATAGAGATAGTGGGGTGGGAGATACCTAGTCTCCATTATGGCTCTAATCTGATAGTGGTAGTGGGGTTGTAGATGCCTAGTGCCCTTATGGCTCTAATCTGATAGTGGTAGTAGGGTGGTAATTGCCTAGTGCCCGTATGGCTCTAATCTGATAGTGGTAGTGGGGTGGTAGATGCCTAGAGCCCTTATGGCTCTAATCTGATAGTGGTAGTGGGGTGGTAGATGCCTAGTGCCCTTATGGCTCTAATCTGATAGTGGTAGTGGGGTGGTAGATGCCTAGTGCCCGTATGGCTCTAATCTGATAGTAGTAGTGGGGTGGTAGATATCTAGTCTCCATTATGGCTCTAATCTGATAGTGGAAGTGGGGTGGTAGATGTCTAGTCTCCATTATGGCTCTAATCTGATAGTGGAAGTGGGGTGGTAGATGTCTAGTCTCCTTTGTGGCTCTAATCTGATAGTAGTAGTGGGGTGGTAGATATCTAGTCTCCATTATGGCTCTAATCTGATAGTGGAAGTGGGGTGGTAGGTATCTAGTCTCCCTTATGGCTCTAATCTGATAGTGGTAGTGGGGTGGTAGATGCCTAGTGCCCTTATGGCTCTAATCTGATATAGGTAGTGGGGTGGTAGATGTCTAGTCTCCTTTATGGCTCTAATCTGATAGTGGTAGTGGGGTGTTAGATGTCTAGTCTCCATTATGGCTCTAATCTGATAGTGGTAGTGGGGTGGTAGTTACCTAGTCTCCATTATTGCTCTAATCTGATAGTGGTAGTGAGGTGGTAGATGCCTAGTGCCCTTATGGCTCTAATCTGATAGTGGTAGTGGGGTGGTAGATGCTTAGAGCCCTTATGGCTCTAATCTGATAGTGGTAGTGGGGTGGTAGATGCCTAGTGCCCTTATGGCTCTAATCTGATATAGGTAGTGGGGTGGTAGATGTCTAGTCTCCATTATGGCTCTAATCTGATAGTGGTAGTGGGGTGGTAGTTACCTAGTCTCCATTATGGCTCTAATCTGATAGTGGTAGTTGGGTGGGAGATATCTAGTCTCCATTATGGCTCTAATCTGATAGTGGAAGTGGGGTGGTAGATGTCTAGTCTCCCTTGTGGCTCTAATCTGATAGTAGTAGTGGGGTGGTAGATATCTAGTCTCCATTATGGCTCTAATCTGATAGTGGAAGTGGGGTGGTAGATATCTAGTCTCCCTTATGGCTCTAATCTGGTAGTAGTAGTGGGGTGGTAGATACCTTGTCTCCATTATGGCTCTAATCTGATAGTGGTAGTGGGGTGGTAGATACCTAGTCTCCATTATGGCTCTAATCTGATAGTGGTAGTGGGGTGGTAGATACCTAGTCTCCATTACGGCTCTAATCTGGTAGTGGTAGTGGGGTGGTAGACGCCTAGAGCCCTTATGGCTCTAATCTGATAGTGGTAGTGGGGTTGTAGATACCTAGTCTCCATTATGGCTCTAATCTGATAGAGGTAGTGGGGTGGGAGATACCTAGTCTCCATTTTGGCTCTAATCTGATAGTGGTAGTGGGGTGGTAGATGCCTAGTGCCCTTATGGCTCTAATCTGATCGTGGTAGTGGGGTGGTATATACCTAGTCTCCCTTATGGCTCTAATCTGGTAGTAGTAGTGGGGTGGTAGATGCTTAGTGCCCTTATGGCTCTAATCTGATAGTGGTAGTGGGGTGGTAATTGCCTAGTGCCCGTATGGCTCTACTCTGATAGTGGTAGTGGGGTGGTAGATGCCTAGAGCCCTTATGGCTCTAATCTGATAGTGGTAGTGGGGTGGTAGATGCCTAGTGCCCGTATGGCTCTACTCTGATAGTGGTAGTGGGGTGGTAGATGCCTAGAGCCCTTATGGCTCTAATCTGATAGAGGTAGTGGGGTGGGAGATACCTAGTCTCCATTATGGCTCTAATCTGATTGAGGTAGTGGGGTGGCAAATGACTAGTCTCCATTATGGCTCTAACCTGATAGTGGTAGTGGGGTGGAAGATACCTAGTCTCCATTATGGCTCTAATCTGGTAGTGGTAGTAGGGTGGTAGATACCTAGTCTCAATTATTGCACTAATCTGATAGAGGTAGTGGGGTGGTAAATGACTAGTCTCCCTTATGGCTCTAATCTGATAGAGGTAGTGGGGTGGTAGATACCTAGTCTCCATTATTGCTCTAATCTGATAGTGGTAGTGGGGTGGTAGATGCCTAGTGCCCTTGTGGCTCTAATCTGATAGTGGTAGTGGGGTGGAAGATGCCTAGAGCCCTTATGGCTCTAATCTGATAGTGGTAGTGGGGTGGTAGATGCCTAGTGCCCTTATGGCTCTAATCTGATAGTGGTAGTGGGGTGGTAGATGCCTAGTGCCCTTATGGCTCTAATCTGATAGTAGTAGTGGAGTGGTAGATATCTAGTCTCCATTATGGCTCTAATCTGATAGTGGAAGTGGGGTGGTAGATGTCTAGTCTCCATTATGTCTCTAATCTGATAGTGGAAGTGGGGTGGTAGATGTCTAGTGCCCTTATGGCTCTAATCTGATATAGGTAGTGGGGTGGTAGATGTCTAGTCTCCATTATGGCTCTAATCTGATAGTGGTAGTGGGGTGGTAGATACCTATTCTCCATTATTGCTCTAATCTGATAGTGGTAGTGAGGTGGTAGATGCCTAGTGCCCTTATGGCTCTAATCTGATAGTGGTAGTGGGGTGGTAGATGCTTAGAGCCCTTATGGCTCTAATCTGGTAGTGGTAGTGGGGTGGTAGACGCCTAGAGCCCTTATGGCTCTAATCTGATAGTGGTAGTGGGGTTGTAGATACCTAGTCTCCATTATTGCTCTAATCTGGTAGTAGTAGTGGGGTGGTAGATACCTTGTCTCCATTATGGCTCTAATCTGATAGTGGTAGTGGGGTGGTAGATACCTAGTCTCCATTATGGCTCTAATCTGATAGTGGTAGTGGGGTGGTAGATACCTAGTCTCCATTACGGCTCTAATCTGGTAGTGGTAGTGGGGTGGTAGACGCCTAGAGCCCTTATGGCTCTAATCTGATAGTGGAAGTGGGGTGGTAGATATCTAGTCTCCCTTATGGCTCTAATCTGGTAGTAGTAGTGGGGTGGTAGATGTCTAGTCTCCGTTTTGGCTCTAATCTGGTAGTAGTAGTGGGGTGGTAGATGTCTAGTGCCCTTATGGCTCTAATCTGATAGTGGTAGTGGGGTGGTAGATACCTAGTCTCCCTTATGGCTCTAATCTGATAGAGGTGGTGGTCGATACCTAGTCTCCATTATGGCTCTAATCTGATTGAGGTAGTGGGGTGGCAAATGACTAGTCTCCATTATGGCTCTAACCTGATAGTGGTAGTGGGGTGGAAGATACCTAGTCTCCATTATGGCTCTAATCTGGTAGTGGTAGTAGGGTGGTATATACCTAGTCTCAATTATTGCACTAATCTGATAGAGGTAGTGGGGTGGTAAATGACTAGTCTCCCTTATGGCTCTAATCTGATAGTGGTAGTGGGGTGGTAGATGCCTAGTGCCCTTGTGGCTCTAATCTGATAGTGTTAGTGGGGTGGAAGATGCCTAGAGCCCTTATGGCTCTAATCTGATAGTGGTAGTTGGGTGGTAGATGCCTAGTGCCCTTATGGCTCTAATCTGATAGTGGTAGTGGGGTGGTAGATGCCTAGTGCCCTTATGGCTCTAATCTGATAGTAGTAGTGGAGTGGTAGATATCTAGTCTCCATTATGGCTCTAATCTGATAGTGGAAGTGGGGTGGTAGATATCTAGTCTCCATTATGTCTCTAATCTGATAGTGGAAGTGGGGTGGTAGATGTCTAGTCTCCCTTGTGGCTTTAATCTGATAGTAGTAGTGGGGTGGTAGATATCTAGTCTCCATTATGGTTCTAATCTGATAGTGGAAGTGGGGTGGTAGATATCTAGTCTCCCTAATGGCTCTAATCTGATAGTGGTAGTTGGGTGGTAGATGCCTAGTGCCCTTATGGCTCTAATCTGATATAGGTAGTGGGGTGGTAGATGTCTAGTCTCCATTATGGCTCTAATCTGATAGTGGTAGTGGGGTGGTAGATACCTATTCTCCATTATTGCTCTAATCTGATAGTGGTAGTGAGGTGGTAGATGCCTAGTGCCCTTATGGCTCTAATCTGATCGTGGTAGTGGGGTGGTAGATGCCTAGAGCCCTTATGGCTCTAATCTGATAGTGGTAGTGGGGTGGTAGATGCCTAGTGCCCTTATGGCTCTAATCTGATAGTGGTAGTGGGGTGGTAGATGCCTAGTGCCCGTATGGCTCTAATCTGATAGTAGTAGTGGGGTGGTAGATATCTAGTCTCCATTATGGTTCTAATCTGATAGTGGAAGTGGGGTGGTAGATGTCTAGTCTCCATTATGGCTCTAATCTGATAGTGGAAGTGGGGTGGTAGATGTCTAGTCTCCTTTGTGGCTCTAATCTGATAGTAGTAGTGGGGTGGTAGATATCTAGTCTCCATTATGGCTCTAATCTGATAGTGGAAGTGGGGTGGTAGATATCTAGTCTCCCTTATGGCTCTAATCTGATAGTGGTAGTGGGGTGGTAGATGCCTAGTGCCCTTATGGCTCTAATCTGATATAGGTAGTGGGGTGGTAGATGTCTAGTCTCCCTTGTGGCTCTAATCTGATAGTAGTAGTGGGGTGGTAGATATCTAGTCTCCGTTTTGGCTCTAATCTGATAGTGGTAGTTGGGTGGGAGATATCTAGTCTCCATTATGGCTCTAATCTGATAGTGGAAGTGGGGTGGTAGATGTCTAGTCTCCCTTGTGGCTCTAATCTGATAGTGGAAGTGGGGTGGTAGATATCTAGTCTCCATTATGGCTCTAATCTGGTAGTAGTAGTGGGGTGGTAGATGTCTAGTCTCCGTTTTGGCTCTAATCTGGTAGTAGTAGTGGGGTGGTAGATATCTAGTCTCCATTATGGCTCTAATCTGATAGTGGAAGTGGGGTGGTAGATGTCTAGTGCCCTTATGGCTCTAATCTGATAGTGGTAGTGGGGTGGTAGATACCTAGTCTCCCTTATGGCTCTAATCTGATAGTGGTCGATACCTAGTCTCCATTATGGCTCTAATCTGATTGAGGTAGTGGGGTGGTAAATGACTAGTCTCCATTATGGCTCTAACCTGATAGTGGTAGTGGGGTGGAAGATACCTAGTCTCCATTATGGCTCTAATCTGGTAGTGGTAGTAGGGTGGTAGATACCTAGTCTCAATTATTGCACTAATCTGATAGAGGTAGTGGGGTGGTAAATGACTAGTCTCCCTTATGGCTCTAATCTGATAGAGGTAGTGGGGTGGTAGATACCTAGTCTCCATTATTGCTCTAATCTGATAGTGGTAGTGGGGTGGTAGATGCCTAGTGCCCTTATGGCTCTAATCTGGTAGTGGTAGTAGGGTGGTATATACCTAGTCTCAATTATTGCACTAATCTGATAGAGGTAGTGGGGTGGTAAATGACTAGTCTCCCTTATGGCTCTAATCTGATAGTGGTAGTGGGGTGGTAGATGCCTAGTGCCCTTGTGGCTCTAATCTGATAGTGTTAGTGGGGTGGAAGATGCCTAGAGCCCTTATGGCTCTAATCTGATAGTGGTAGTGGGGTGGTAGATGCCTAGTGCCCTTATGGCTCTAATCTGATAGTGGTAGTGGGGTGGTAGATGCCTAGTGCCCTTATGGCTCTAATCTGATAGTAGTAGTGGAGTGGTAGATATCTAGTCTCCATTATGGCTCTAATCTGATAGTGGAAGTGGGGTGGTAGATATCTAGTCTCCATTATGTCTCTAATCTGATAGTGGAAGTGGGGTGGTAGATGTCTAGTCTCCCTTGTGGCTTTAATCTGATAGTAGTAGTGGGGTGGTAGATATCTAGTCTCCATTATGGCTCTAATCTGATAGTGGAAGTGGGGTGGTAGATATCTAGTCTCCCTAATGGCTCTAATCTGATAGTGGTAGTTGGGTGGTAGATGCCTAGTGCCCTTATGGCTCTAATCTGATATAGGTAGTGGGGTGGTAGATGTCTAGTCTCCATTATGGCTCTAATCTGATAGTGGTAGTGGGGTGGTAGATACCTATTCTCCATTATTGCTCTAATCTGATAGTGGTAGTGAGGTGGTAGATGCCTAGTGCCCTTATGGCTCTAATCTGATCGTGGTAGTGGGGTGGTATATACCTAGTCTCCCTTATGGCTCTAATCTGGTAGTAGTAGTGGGGTGGTAGATGCTTAGTGCCCTTATGGCTCTAATCTGATAGTGGTAGTGGGGTGGTAGATGCCTAGAGCCCTTATGGCTCTAATCTGATAGTGGTAGTGGGGTGGTAGATGCCTAGTGCCCTTATGGCTCTAATCTGATAGTGGTAGTGGGGTGGTAGATGCCTAGTGCCCGTATGGCTCTAATCTGATAGTAGTAGTGGGGTGGTAGATATCTAGTCTCCATTATGGTTCTAATCTGATAGTGGAAGTGGGGTGGTAGATGTCTAGTCTCCATTATGGCTCTAATCTGATAGTGGAAGTGGGGTGGTAGATGTCTAGTCTCCTTTGTGGCTCTAATCTGATAGTAGTAGTGGGGTGGTAGATATCTAGTCTCCATTATGGCTCTAATCTGATAGTGGAAGTGGGGTGGTAGATATCTAGTCTCCCTTATGGCTCTAATCTGATAGTGGTAGTGGGGTGGTAGATGCCTAGTGCCCTTATGGCTCTAATCTGATATAGGTAGTGGGGTGGTAGATGTCTAGTCTCCCTTGTGGCTCTAATCTGATAGTAGTAGTGGGGTGGTAGATATCTAGTCTCCGTTTTGGCTCTAATCTGATAGTGGTAGTTGGGTGGGAGATATCTAGTCTCCATTATGGCTCTAATCTGATAGTGGAAGTGGGGTGGTAGATGTCTAGTCTCCCTTGTGGCTCTAATCTGATAGTGGAAGTGGGGTGGTAGATATCTAGTCTCCCTTATGGCTCTAATCTGGTAGTAGTAGTGGGGTGGTAGATGTCTAGTCTCCGTTTTGGCTCTAATCTGGTAGTAGTAGTGGGGTGGTAGATATCTAGTCTCCATTATGGCTCTAATCTGATAGTGGAAGTGGGGTGGTAGATGTCTTGTGCCCTTATGGCTCTAATCTGATAGTGGTAGTGGGGTGGTAGATACCTAGTCTCCCTTATGGCTCTAATCTGATAGTGGTCGATACCTAGTCTCCATTATGGCTCTAATCTGATTGAGGTAGTGGGGTGGTAAATGACTAGTCTCCATTATGGCTCTAACCTGATAGTGGTAGTGGGGTGGTAGATACCTAGTCTCCATTATGGCTCTAATCTGGTAGTGGTAGTGGGGTGGTAGATACCTAGTCTCAATTATTGCACTAATCTGATAGAGGTAGTGGGGTGGTAAATGACTAGTCTCCCTTATGGCTCTAATGTGATAGAGGTAGTGGGGTGGTAGATACCTAGTCTCCATTATTGCTCTAATCTGATAGTGGTAGTGGGGTGGTAGATGCCTAGTGCCCTTATGGCTCTAATCTGATAGTGGTAGTGGGGTGGTAGATGCCTAGTGCCCTTATGGCTCTAATCTGATAGTAGTAGTGGAGTGGTAGATATCTAGTCTCCATTATGGCTCTGATCTGATAGTGGTAGTGGGGTGGTAGATGCCTAGTCTCCCTTATGGCTCTAATCTGATAGTGGTAGTGGGGTGGTAGATGCCTAGTGCCCTTATGGCTCTAATCTGATAGTGGTAGTGGGGTGGTAGATGCCTAGTGCCCTTATGGCTCTAATCTGATAGTAGTAGTGGAGTGGTAGATATCTAGTCTCCATTATGGCTCTGATCTGATAGTGGAAGTGGGGTGGTAGATGTCTAGTCTCCATTATGTCTCTAATCTGATAGTGGAAGTGGGGTGGTAGATGTCTAGTCTCCCTTGTGGCTTTAATCTGATAGTGGTAGTGGGGTGGTAGATATCTAGTCTCCATTATGGCTCTAATCTGATAGTGGAAGTGGGGTGGTAGATATCTAGTCTCCCTAATGGCTCTAATCTGATAGTGGTAGTGGGGTGGTAGATGCCTAGTGCCCTTATGGCTCTAATCTGATATAGGTAGTGGGGTGGTAGATGTCTAGTCTCCATTATGGCTCTAATCTGATAGTGGTAGTGGGGTGGTAGATACCTAGTCTCCATTATTGCTCTGATCTGATAGAGGTAGTGAGGTGGTAGATGCCTAGTGCCCTTATGGCTCTAATCTGATAGTGGTAGTGGGGTGGTAGATGCTTAGAGCCCTTATGGCTCTAATCTGGTAGTGGTAGTGGGGTGGTAGACGCCTAGAGCCCTTATGGCTCTAATCTGATAGTGGTAGTGGGGTTGTAGATACCTAGTCTCCATTATGGCTCTAATCTGATAGAGGTAGTGTGGTGGTAGATACCGAGTCTCCATTATGGCTCTAATCTGATAGTGGAAGTGGGGTGGTAGATATCTAGTCTCCCTAATGGCTCTAATCTGATAGTGGTAGTTGGGTGGTAGATGCCTAGTGCCCTTATGGCTCTAATCTGATATAGGTAGTGGGGTGGTAGATGTCTAGTCTCCATTATGGCTCTAATCTGATAGTGGTAGTGGGGTGGTAGATACCTATTCTCCATTATTGCTCTAATCTGATAGTGGTAGTGAGGTGGTAGATGCCTAGTGCCCTTATGGCTCTAATCTGATCGTGGTAGTGGGGTGGTATATACCTAGTCTCCCTTATGGCTCTAATCTGGTAGTAGTAGTGGGGTGGTAGATGCTTAGTGCCCTTATGGCTCTAATCTGATAGTGGTAGTGGGGTGGTAGATGCCTAGAGCCCTTATGGCTCTAATCTGATAGTGGTAGTGGGGTGGTAGATGCCTAGTGCCCTTATGGCTCTAATCTGATAGTGGTAGTGGGGTGGTAGATGCCTAGTGCCCGTATGGCTCTAATCTGATAGTAGTAGTGGGGTGGTAGATATCTAGTCTCCATTATGGTTCTAATCTGATAGTGGAAGTGGGGTGGTAGATGTCTAGTCTCCATTATGGCTCTAATCTGATAGTGGAAGTGGGGTGGTAGATGTCTAGTCTCCTTTGTGGCTCTAATCTGATAGTAGTAGTGGGGTGGTAGATATCTAGTCTCCATTATGGCTCTAATCTGATAGTGGAAGTGGGGTGGTAGATATCTAGTCTCCCTTATGGCTCTAATCTGATAGTGGTAGTGGGGTGGTAGATGCCTAGTGCCCTTATGGCTCTAATCTGATATAGGTAGTGGGGTGGTAGATGTCTAGTCTCCCTTGTGGCTCTAATCTGATAGTAGTAGTGGGGTGGTAGATATCTAGTCTCCGTTTTGGCTCTAATCTGATAGTGGTAGTTGGGTGGGAGATATCTAGTCTCCATTATGGCTCTAATCTGATAGTGGAAGTGGGGTGGTAGATGTCTAGTCTCCCTTGTGGCTCTAATCTGATAGTGGAAGTGGGGTGGTAGATATCTAGTCTCCCTTATGGCTCTAATCTGGTAGTAGTAGTGGGGTGGTAGATGTCTAGTCTCCGTTTTGGCTCTAATCTGGTAGTAGTAGTGGGGTGGTAGATATCTAGTCTCCATTATGGCTCTAATCTGATAGTGGAAGTGGGGTGGTAGATGTCTTGTGCCCTTATGGCTCTAATCTGATAGTGGTAGTGGGGTGGTAGATACCTAGTCTCCCTTATGGCTCTAATCTGATAGTGGTCGATACCTAGTCTCCATTATGGCTCTAATCTGATTGAGGTAGTGGGGTGGTAAATGACTAGTCTCCATTATGGCTCTAACCTGATAGTGGTAGTGGGGTGGAAGATACCTAGTCTCCATTATGGCTCTAATCTGGTAGTGGTAGTAGGGTGGTAGATACCTAGTCTCAATTATTGCACTAATCTGATAGAGGTAGTGGGGTGGTAAATGACTAGTCTCCCTTATGGCTCTAATGTGATAGAGGTAGTGGGGTGGTAGATACCTAGTCTCCATTATTGCTCTAATCTGATAGTGGTAGTGGGGTGGTAGATGCCTAGTGCCCTTATGGCTCTAATCTGATAGTGGTAGTGGGGTGGTAGATGCCTAGTGCCCTTATGGCTCTAATCTGATAGTAGTAGTGGAGTGGTAGATATCTAGTCTCCATTATGGCTCTGATCTGATAGTGGTAGTGGGGTGGTAGATGCCTAGTGCCTTTATGGCTCTAATCTGATAGTGGTAGTGGGGTGGTAGATACCTAGTCTCCTTATGGCTCTAATCTGATAGTGGTAGTGGGGTGGTAGATGCCTAGTGCCCTTATGGCTCTAATCTGATAGTAGTAGTGGAGTGGTAGATATCTAGTCTCCATTATGGCTCTGATCTGATAGTGGAAGTGGGGTGGTAGATGTCTAGTCTCCATTATGTCTCTAATCTGATAGTGGAAGTGGGGTGGTAGATGTCTAGTCTCCCTTGTGGCTTTAATCTGATAGTAGTAGTGGGGTGGTAGATATCTAGTCTCCATTATGGCTCTAATCTGATAGTGGAAGTGGGGTGGTAGATATCTAGTCTCCCTAATGGCTCTAATCTGATAGTGGTAGTGGGGTGGTAGATGCCTAGTGCCCTTATGGCTCTAATCTGATATAGGTAGTGGGGTGGTAGATGTCTAGTCTCCATTATGGCTCTAATCTGATAGTGGTAGTGGGGTGGTAGATACCTAGTCTCCATTATTGCTCTGATCTGATAGAGGTAGTGAGGTGGTAGATGCCTAGTGCCCTTATGGCTCTAATCTGATAGTGGTAGTGGGGTGGTAGATGCTTAGAGCCCTTATGGCTCTAATCTGGTAGTGGTAGTGGGGTGGTAGACGCCTAGAGCCCTTATGGCTCTAATCTGATAGTGGTAGTGGGGTTGTAGATACCTAGTCTCCATTATGGCTCTAATCTGATAGAGGTAGTGTGGTGGTAGATACCGAGTCTCCATTATGGCTCTAATCTGATAGAGGTAGTGGGGTGGGAGATACCTAGTCTCCATTTTGGCTCTAATCTGATAGTGGTAGTGGGGTGGTAGATGCCTAGTGCCCTTATGGCTCTAATCTGATCGTGGTAGTGGGGTGGTATATACCTAGTCTCCCTTATGGCTCTAATCTGGTAGTAGTAGTGGGGTGGTAGATGCCTAGTGCCCTTATGGCTCTAATCTGATAGTGGTAGTGGGGTGGTAATTGCCTAGTGCCCGTATGGCTCTAATCTGATAGTGGTAGTGGGGTGGTAGATGCCTAGAGCCCTTATGGCTCTAATCTGATAGTGGTAGTGGGGTGGTAGATGCCTAGTGCCCTTATGGCTCTAATCTGATAGTGGTAGTGGGGTGGTAGATGCCTAGTGCCCGTATGGCTCTAATCTGATAGTAGTAGTGGGGTGGTAGATATCTAGTCTCCATTATGGCTCTAATCTGATAGTGGAAGTGGGGTGGTAGATGTCTAGTCTCCATTATGGCTCTAATCTGATAGTGGAAGTGGGGTGGTAGATGTCTAGTCTCCTTTGTGGCTCTAATCTGATAGTAGTAGTGGGGTGGTAGATATCTAGTCTCCATTATGGCTCTAATCTGATAGTGGAAGTGGGGTGGTAGATATCTAGTCTCCCTTATGGCTCTAATCTGATAGTGGTAGTGGGGTGGTAGATGCCTAGTGCCCTTATGGCTCTAATCTGATATAGGTAGTGGGGTGGTAGATGTCTAGTCTCCCTTGTGGCTCTAATCTGATAGTAGTAGTGGGGTGGTAGCTATCTAGTCTCCGTTTTGGCTCTAATCTGATAGTGGTAGTTGGGTGGGAGATATCTAGTCTCCATTATGGCTCTAATCTGATAGTGGAAGTGGGGTGGTAGATGTCTAGTCTCCCTTGTGGCTCTAATCTGATAGTGGAAGTGGGGTGGTAGATATCTAGTCTCCCTTATGGCTCTAATCTGGTAGTAGTAGTGGGGTGGTAGATGTCTAGTCTCCGTTTTGGCTCTAATCTGGTAGTAGTAGTGGGGTGGTAGATGTCTAGTGCCCTTATGGCTCTAATCTGATAGTGGTAGTGGGGTGGTAGATACCTAGTCTCCCTTATGGCTCTAATCTGATAGAGGTAGTGGGGTGGTAAATGACTAGTCTCCCTTATGGCTCTAATCTGATAGAGGTAGTGGGGTGGTAGATACCTAGTCTCCATTATTGCTCTAATCTGATAGTGGTAGTGGGGTGGTAGATGCCTAGTGCCCTTATGGCTCTAATCTGATAGTGGTAGTGGGGTGGTAGATGCCTAGTGCCCTTATGGCTCTAATCTGATAGTGGTAGCGGGGTGGTAGATGCCTAGTGCCCTTATGGCTCTAATCTGATAGTAGTAGTGGAGTGGTAGATATCTAGTCTCCATTATGGCTCTAATCTGATAGTGGAAGTGGGGTGGTAGATGTCTAGTCTCCATTATGTCTCTAATCTGATAGTGGAAGTGGGGTGGTAGATGTCTAGTCTCCCTTGTGGCTTTAATCTGATAGTAGTAGTGGGGTGGTAGATATCTAGTCTCCATTATGGCTCTAATCTGATAGTGGAAGTGGGGTGGTAGATATCTAGTCTCCCTAATGGCTCTAATCTGATAGTGGTAGTGGGGTGGTAGATGCCTAGTGCCCTTATGGCTCTAATCTGATATAGGTAGTGGGGTGGTAGATGTCTAGTCTCCATTATGGCTCTAATCTGATAGTGGTAGTGGGGTGGTAGATACCTAGTCTCCATTATTGCTCTAATCTGATAGAGGTAGTGAGGTGGTAGATGCCTAGTGCCCTTATGGCTCTAATCTGATAGTGGTAGTGGGGTGGTAGATGCTTAGAGCCCTTATGGCTCTAATCTGGTAGTGGTAGTGGGGTGGTAGACGCCTAGAGCCCTTATGGCTCTAATCTGATAGTGGTAGTGGGGTTGTAGATACCTAGTCTCCATTATGGCTCTAATCTGATAGAGGTAGTGGGGTGGTAGATACCGAGTCTCCATTATGGCTCTAATCTGATAGAGGTAGTGGGGTGGGAGATACCTAGTCTCCATTTTGGCTCTAATCTGATAGTGGTAGTGGGGTGGTAGATGCCTAGTGCCCTTATGGCTCTAATCTGATCGTGGTAGTGGGGTGGTATATACCTAGTCTCCCTTATGGCTCTAATCTGGTAGTAGTAGTGGGGTGGTAGATGCCTAGTGCCCTTATGGCTCTAATCTGATAGTGGTAGTGGGGTGGTAATTGCCTAGTGCCCGTATGGCTCTAATCTGATAGTGGTAGTGGGGTGGTAGATGCCTAGAGCCCTTATGGCTCTAATCTGATAGTGGTAGTGGGGTGGTAGATGCCTAGTGCCCTTATGGCTCTAATCTGATAGTGGTAGTGGGGTGGTAGATGCCTAGTGCCCGTATGGCTCTAATCTGATAGTAGTAGTGGGGTGGTAGATATCTAGTCTCCATTATGGCTCTAATCTGATAGTGGAAGTGGGGTGGTAGATGTCTAGTCTCCATTATGGCTCTAATCTGATAGTGGAAGTGGGGTGGTAGATCTCTAGTCTCCTTTGTGGCTCTAATCTGATAGTAGTAGTGGGGTGGTAGATATCTAGTCTCCATTATGGCTCTAATCTGATAGTGGAAGTGGGGTGGTAGATATCTAGTCTCCCTTATGGCTCTAATCTGATAGTGGTAGTGAGGTGGTAGATGCCTAGTGCCCTTATGGCTCTAATCTGATATAGGTAGTGGGGTGGTAGATGTCTAGTCTCCATTATGGCTCTAATCTGATAGTGGAAGTGGGGTGGTAGATGTCTAGTCTCCCTTGTGGCTCTAATCTGATAGTAGTAGTGGGGTGGTAGATATCTAGTCTCCGTTTTGGCTCTAATCTGGTAGTGGGGTGGTAGACGCCTAGAGCCCTTATGGCTCTAATCTGATAGTGGTAGTGGGGTTGTAGATACCTAGTCTCCATTATGGCTCTAATCTGATAGAGGTAGTGGGGTGGTAGATACCGAGTCTCCATTATGGCTCTAATCTGATAGAGGTAGTGGGGTGGGAGATACCTAGTCTCCATTTTGGCTCTAATCTGATAGTGGTAGTGGGGTGGTAGATGCCTAGTGCCCTTATGGCTCTAATCTGATCGTGGTAGTGGGGTGGTATATACCTAGTCTCCCTTATGGCTCTAATCTGGTAGTAGTAGTGGGGTGGTAGATGCCTAGTGCCCTTATGGCTCTAATCTGATAGTGGTAGTGGGGTGGTAATTGCCTAGTGCCCGTATGGCTCTAATCTGATAGTGGTAGTGGGGTGGTAGATGCCTAGAGCCCTTATGGCTCTAATCTGATAGTGGTAGTGGGGTGGTAGATGCCTAGTGCCCTTATGGCTCTAATCTGATAGTGGTAGTGGGGTGGTAGATGCCTAGTGCCCGTATGGCTCTAATCTGATAGTAGTAGTGGGGTGGTAGATATCTAGTCTCCATTATGGCTCTAATCTGATAGTGGAAGTGGGGTGGTAGATGTCTAGTCTCCATTATGGCTCTAATCTGATAGTGGAAGTGGGGTGGTAGATCTCTAGTCTCCTTTGTGGCTCTAATCTGATAGTAGTAGTGGGGTGGTAGATATCTAGTCTCCATTATGGCTCTAATCTGATAGTGGAAGTGGGGTGGTAGATATCTAGTCTCCCTTATGGCTCTAATCTGATAGTGGTAGTGGGGTGGTAGATGCCTAGTGCCCTTATGGCTCTAATCTGATATAGGTAGTGGGGTGGTAGATGTCTAGTCTCCATTATGGCTCTAATCTGATAGTGGAAGTGGGGTGGTAGATGTCTAGTCTCCCTTGTGGCTCTAATCTGATAGTAGTAGTGGGGTGGTAGATATCTAGTCTCCGTTTTGGCTCTAATCTGATAGTGGTAGTTGGGTGGGAGATATCTAGTCTCCATTATGGCTCTAATCTGATAGTGGAAGTGGGGTGGTAGATGTCTAGTCTCCCTTGTGGCTCTAATCTGATAGTGGAAGTGGGGTGGTAGATATCTAGTCTCCCTTATGGCTCTAATCTGGTAGTAGTAGTGGGGTGGTAGATGTCTAGTCTCCGTTTTGGCTCTAATCTGGTAGTAGTAGTGGGGTGGTAGATGTCTAGTGCCCTTATGGCTCTAATCTGATAGTGGTAGTGGGGTGGTAGATACCTAGTCTCCCTTATGGCTCTAATCTGATAGAGGTGGTGGTCGATACCTAGTCTCCATTATGGCTCTAATCTGATTGAGGTAGTGGGGTGGTAAATGACTAGTCTCCATTATGGCTCTAACCTGATAGTGGTAGTGGGGTGGAAGATACCTAGTCTCCATTATGGCTCTAATCTGGTAGTGGTAGTGGGGTGGTAGATACCTAGTCTCAATTATGGCACTAATCTGATAGAGGTAGTGGGGTGGTAAATGACTAGTCTCCCTTATGGCTCTAATCTGATAGAGGTAGTGGGGTGGTAGATACCTAGTCTCCATTATTGCTCTAATCTGATAGTGGTAGTGGGGTGGTAGATGCGTAGTGCCCTTATGGCTCTAATCTGATAGTGGTAGTGGGGTGGTAGATGCCTAGTGCCCATTTAGCTCTAATCTGATAGTGGTAGTGGGGTTGTAGATACCTATTCTCCATTATGGCTCTAATCTGATAGTGGTAGTGGGGTGGTAGATACCTAGTCTCCATTATGGCTCTATTCTGATAGTGGAAGTGGGGTGGTAGATGTCTAGTCTCCATTATGGATCTAATCTGATAGTGGTAGTGGGGTTGTAGATACCTATTCTCGATTATGGCTCTAATCTGATAGTGGTAGTGGGGTGGTAGATGCCTAGTGCCCTTATGGCTCTAATCTGATCGTGGTAGTGGGGTGGTATATACCTAGTCTCCCTTATGGCTCTAATCTGGTAGTAGTAGTGGGGTGGTAGATGCCTAGTGCCCTTATGGCTCTAATCTGATAGTGGTAGTGGGGTGGTAATTGCCTAGTGCCCGTATGGCTCTAATCTGATAGTGGTAGTGGGGTGGTAGATGCCTAGAGCCCTTATGGCTCTAATCTGATAGTGGTAGTGGGGTGGTAGATGCCTAGTGCCCTTATGGCTCTAATCTGATAGTGGTAGTGGGGTGGTAGATGCCTAGTGCCCGTATGGCTCTAATCTGATAGTAGTAGTGGGGTGGTAGATATCTAGTCTCCATTATGGCTCTAATCTGATAGTGGAAGTGGGGTGGTAGATGTCTAGTCTCCATTATGGCTCTAATCTGATAGTGGAAGTGGGGTGGTAGATCTCTAGTCTCCTTTGTGGCTCTAATCTGATAGTAGTAGTGGGGTGGTAGATATCTAGTCTCCATTATGGCTCTAATCTGATAGTGGAAGTGGGGTGGTAGATATCTAGTCTCCCTTATGGCTCTAATCTGATAGTGGTAGTGGGGTGGTAGATGCCTAGTGCCCTTATGGCTCTAATCTGATATAGGTAGTGGGGTGGTAGATGTCTAGTCTCCATTATGGCTCTAATCTGATAGTGGAAGTGGGGTGGTAGATGTCTAGTCTCCCTTGTGGCTCTAATCTGATAGTAGTAGTGGGGTGGTAGATATCTAGTCTCCGTTTTGGCTCTAATCTGGTAGTGGTAGTGGGGTGGTAGACGCCTAGAGCCCTTATGGCTCTAATCTGATAGTGGTAGTGGGGTGGTAATTGCCTAGTGCCCGTATGGCTCTAATCTGATAGTGGTAGTGGGGTGGTAGATGCCTAGAGCCCTTATGGCTCTAATCTGATAGTGGTAGTGAGGTGGTAGATGCCTAGTGCCCTTATGGCTCTAATCTGATAGTGGTAGTGGGGTGGTAGATGCCTAGCGCCCGTATGGCTCTAATCTGATAGTAGTAGTGGGGTGGTAGATATCTAGTCTCCATTATGGCTCTAATCTGATAGTGGAAGTGGGGTGGTAGATGTCTAGTCTCCATTATGGCTCTAATCTGATAGTGGAAGTGGGGTGGTAGATGTCTAGTCTCCTTTGTGGCTCTAATCTGATAGTAGTAGTGGGGTGGTAGATATCTAGTCTCCATTATGGCTCTAATCTGATAGTGGAAGTGGGGTGGTAAATATCTAGTCTCCCTTATGGCTCTAATCTGATAGTGGTAGTGGGGTGGTAGATGCCTAGTGCCCTTATGGCTCTAATCTGATATAGGTAGTGGGGTGGTAGATGTCTAGTCTCCATTATGGCTCTAATCTGATAGTGGAAGTGGGGTGGTAGATGTCTAGTCTCCCTTGTGGCTCTAATCTGATAGTAGTAGTGGGGTGGTAGATATCTAGTCTCCGTTTTGGCTCTAATCTGATAGTGGTAGTTGGGTGGGAGATATCTAGTCTCCATTATGGCTCTAATCTGATAGTGGAAGTGGGGTGGTAGATGTCTAGTCTCCCTTGTGGCTCTAATCTGATAGTGGAAGTGGGGTGGTAGATATCTAGTCTCCCTTATGGCTCTAATCTGGTAGTAGTAGTGGGGTGGTAGATGTCTAGTCTCCGTTTTGGCTCTAATCTGGTAGTAGTAGTGGGGTGGTAGATGTCTAGTGCCCTTATGGCTCTAATCTGATAGTGGTAGTGGGGTGGTAGATACCTAGTCTCCCTTATGGCTCTAATCTGATTGAGGTAGTGGGGTGGTAAATGACTAGTCTCCATTATGGCTCTAACCTGATAGTGGTAGTGGGGTGGAAGATACCTAGTCTCCATTATGGCTCTAATCTGGTAGTGGTAGTGGGGTGGTAGATACCTAGTCTCAATTATGGCACTAATCTGATAGAGGTAGTGGGGTGGTAAATGACTAGTCTCCCTTATGGCTCTAATCTGATAGAGGTAGTGGGGTGGTAGATACCTAGTCTCCATTATTGCTCTAATCTGATAGTGGTAGTGGGGTGGTAGATGCCTAGTGCCCTTATGGCTCTAATCTGATAGTGGTAGTGGGGTGGTAGTTACCTAGTCTCCATTATGGCTCTAATCTGATAGAGGTAGTGGGGTGGTAGATACCTAGTCTCCATTATGGCTCTATTCTGATAGTGGTAGTGGGGTGGTAGATGCCTAGTGCCCATTTAGCTCTAATCTGATAGTGGTAGTGGGGTTGTAGATACCTATTCTCCATTATGGCTCTAATCTGATAGTGGTAGTGGGGTGGTAGATACCTAGTCTCCATTATGGCTCTATTCTGATAGTGGAAGTGGGGTGGTAGATGTCTAGTCTCCATTATGGATCTAATCTGATAGTGGTAGTGGGGTTGTAGATACCTATTCTCGATTATGGCTCTAATCTGATAGTGGTAGTGGGGTGGTAGATACCTAGTCTCAATTATGGTTCTAATCTGATAGAGGTAGTGGGGTGGTAGATACCTAGTCTCCATTATTGCTCTAATCTGATAGTGGTAGTGGGGTGGTAGATGCCTAGTGCCCTTATGGCTCTAATCTGATAGTGGTAGTGGGGTGGTAGATGTCTAGAGCCCTTATGGCTCTAATCTGATAGTGGTAGTGGGGTGGTAGATGCCTAGTGCCCTTATGGCTCTAATCTGATAGTGGTAGTGGGGTGGTAGATGCCTAGTGCCCTTATGGCTATAATCTGATAGTAGTAGTGGGGTGGTAGATATCTAGTCTCCATTATGGCTCTAATCTGATAGTGGAAGTGGGGTGGTATATGTCTAGTCTCCGTTTTGGCTCTAATCTGGTAGTGGTAGTGGGGTGGTAAATAACTAGTCTCCATTATGGCTCTAATCTGATAGTGGTAGTGGGGTTGTAGATACCTATTCTCCATTATGGCTCTAATCTGATAGTGGTAGTGGGGTGGTAGATGCCTAGTGCCCTTATGGCTCTAATCTGATCGTGGTAGTGGGGTGGTATATACCTAGTCTCCCTTATGGCTCTAATCTGGTAGTAGTAGTGGGGTGGTAGATGCCTAGTGCCCTTATGGCTCTAATCTGATAGTGGTAGTGGGGTGGTAATTGCCTAGTGCCCGTATGGCTCTAATCTGATAGTGGTAGTGGGGTGGTAGATGCCTAGAGCCCTTATGGCTCTAATCTGATAGTGGTAGTGGGGTGGTAGATGCCTAGTGCCCTTATGGCTCTAATCTGATAGTGGTAGTGGGGTGGTAGATGCCTAGTGCCCGTATGGCTCTAATCTGATAGTAGTAGTGGGGTGGTAGATATCTAGTCTCCATTATGGCTCTAATCTGATAGTGGAAGTGGGGTGGTAGATGTCTAGTCTCCATTATGGCTCTAATCTGATAGTGGAAGTGGGGTGGTAGATCTCTAGTCTCCTTTGTGGCTCTAATCTGATAGTAGTAGTGGGGTGGTAGATATCTAGTCTCCATTATGGCTCTAATCTGATAGTGGAAGTGGGGTGGTAGATATCTAGTCTCCCTTATGGCTCTAATCTGATAGTGGTAGTGGGGTGGTAGATGCCTAGTGCCCTTATGGCTCTAATCTGATATAGGTAGTGGGGTGGTAGATACCTAGTCTCCATTATTGCTCTAATCTGATAGTGGTAGTGGGGTGGTAGATGCCTAGTGCCCTTATGGCTCTAATCTGATAGTGGTAGTGGGGTGGTAGATGTCTAGAGCCCTTATGGCTCTAATCTGATAGTGGTAGTGGGGTGGTAGATGCCTAGTGCCCTTATGGCTCTAATCTGATAGTGGTAGTGGGGTGGTAGATGCCTAGTGCCCTTATGGCTATAATCTGATAGTAGTAGTGGGGTGGTAGATATCTAGTCTCCATTATGGCTCTAATCTGATAGTGGAAGTGGGGTGGTATATGTCTAGTCTCCGTTTTGGCTCTAATCTGGTAGTGGTAGTGGGGTGGTAAATAACTAGTCTCCATTATGGCTCTAATCTGATAGTGGTAGTGGGGTTGTAGATACCTATTCTCCATTATGGCTCTAATCTTATAGTGGTAGTGGGGTGGTAGATACCTAGTCTCCATTATGGCTCTAATCTGATAGTGGTAGTGGGGTGGTAGATATTTAGTCTCCCTTATGGCTCTAATCTGGTAGTAGTAGTGGAGTGGTAGATGTCTAGTCTCCGTTTTGGCTCTAATCTGGTAGTAGTAGTGGGGTGGTAGATGTCTAGTGCCCTTATGGCTCTAATCTGATAGTGGTAGTGAGGTGGTAGATACCTAGTCTCCCTTACGGCTCTAATCTGATAGTGGTAGCGGGGTGGTAGATGTCTAGTCTCCATTATGGCTCTAATATGATAGTGGTAGTGGGGTGGTAGATGTCTAGTCTCCCTTATGGCTCTAATATGATAGTGGTAGTGGGGTGGTAGATGTCTAGTCTCCGTTTTGGCTCTAATCTGGTAGTGGTAGTGGGGTGGTAGATACCTAGTCTCCATTATGGCTCTATTCTGATAGTGGAAGTGGGGTGGTATATGTCTAGTCTCCATTATGGATCTAATCTGATAGTGGTAGTGGGGTTGTAGATACCTATTCTCGATTATGGCTCTAATCTGATAGTGGTAGTGGGGTGGTAGATGCCTAGTGCCCTTATGGCTCTAATCTGATCGTGGTAGTGGGGTGGTATATACCTAGTCTCCCTTATGGCTCTAATCTGGTAGTAGTAGTGGGGTGGTAGATGCCTAGTGCCCTTATGGCTCTAATCTGATAGTGGTAGTGGGGTGGTAATTGCCTAGTGCCCGTATGGCTCTAATCTGATAGTGGTAGTGGGGTGGTAGATGCCTAGAGCCCTTATGGCTCTAATCTGATAGTGGTAGTGGGGTGGTAGATGCCTAGTGCCCTTATGGCTCTAATCTGATAGTGGTAGTGGGGTGGTAGATGCCTAGTGCCCGTATGGCTCTAATCTGATAGTAGTAGTGGGGTGGTAGATATCTAGTCTCCATTATGGCTCTAATCTGATAGTGGAAGTGGGGTGGTAGATGTCTAGTCTCCATTATGGCTCTAATCTGATAGTGGAAGTGGGGTGGTAGATATCTAGTCTCCATTATGGCTCTAATCTGATAGTGGAAGTGGGGTGGTAGATATCTAGTCTCCCTTATGGCTCTAATCTGATAGTGGTAGTGGGGTGGTAGATGCCTAGTGCCCTTATGGCTCTAATCTGATATAGGTAGTGGGGTGGTAGATGTCTAGTCTCCATTATGGCTCTAATCTGATAGTGGAAGTGGGGTGGTAGATGTCTAGTCTCCCTTGTGGCTCTAATCTGATAGTAGTAGTGGGGTGGTAGATATCTAGTCTCCGTTTTGGCTCTAATCTGGTAGTGGTAGTGGGGTGGTAGACGCCTAGAGCCCTTATGGCTCTAATCTGATAGTGGTAGTGGGGTGGTAGATGCCTAGAGCCCTTATGGCTCTAATCTGATAGTGGTAGTGGGGTGGTAGATGCCTAGTGCCCTTATGGCTCTAATCTGATAGTGGTAGTGGGGTGGTAGATGCCTAGCGCCCGTATGGCTCTAATCTGATAGTGGTAGTGGGGTGGTAGATATCTAGTCTCCATTATGGCTCTAATCTGATAGTGGAAGTGGGGTGGTAGATGTCTAGTCTCCCTTGTGGCTCTAATCTGATAGTAGTAGTGGGGTGGTAGATATCTAGTCTCCCTTATGGCTCTAATCTGATAGTGGAAGTGGGGTGGTAAATATCTAGTCTCCCTTATGGCTCTAATCTGATAGTGGTAGTGGGGTGGTAGATGCCTAGTGCCCTTATGGCTCTAATCTGATATAGGTAGTGGGGTGGTAGATGTCTAGTCTCCATTATGGCTCTAATCTGATAGTGGAAGTGGGGTGGTAGATGTCTAGTCTCCCTTGTGGCTCTAATCTGATAGTAGTAGTGGGGTGGTAGATATCTAGTCTCCGTTTTGGCTCTAATCTGATAGTGGTAGTTGGGTGGGAGATATCTAGTCTCCATTATGGCTCTAATCTGATAGTGGAAGTGGGGTGGTAGATGTCTAGTCTCCCTTGTGGCTCTTATCTGATAGTGGAAGTGGGGTGGTAGATATCTAGTCTCCCTTATGGCTCTAATCTGGTAGTAGTAGTGGGGTGGTAGATGTCTCCGTTTTGGCTCTAATCTGGTAGTAGTAGTGGGGTGGTAGATGTCTAGTGCCCTTATGGCTCTAATCTGATAGTGGTAGTGGGGTGGTAGATACCTAGTCTCCCTTATGGCTCTAATCTGATTGAGGTAGTGGGGTGGTAAATGACTAGTCTCCATTATGGCTCTAACCTGATAGTGGTAGTGGGGTGGAAGATACCTAGTCTCCATTATGGCTCTAATCTGGTAGTGGTAGTGGGGTGGTAGATACCTAGTCTCAATTATGGCACTAATCTGATAGAGGTAGTGGGGTGGTAAATGACTAGTCTCCCTTATGGCTCTAATCTGATAGAGGTAGTGGGGTGGTAGATACCTAGTCTCCATTATTGCTCTAATCTGATAGTGGTAGTGGGGTGGTAGATGTCTAGTGCCCTTATGGCTCTAATCTGATAGTGGTAGTGGGGTGGTAGTTACCTAGTCTCCATTATGGCTCTAATCTGATAGAGTTAGTGGGGTGGTAGATACCTAGTCTCCATTATGGCTCTATTCTGATAGTGGTAGTGGGGTGGTAGATGCCTAGTGCCCATTTAGCTCTAATCTGATAGTGGTAGTGGGGTTGTAGATACCTATTCTCCATTATGGCTCTAATCTGATAGTGGTAGTGGGGTGGTAGATACCTAGTCTCCATTATGGCTCTATTCTGATAGTGGAAGTGGGGTGGTAGATGTCTAGTCTCCATTATGGATCTAATCTGATAGTGGTAGTGGGGTTGTAGATACCTATTCTCGATTATGGCTCTAATCTGATAGTGGTAGTGGGGTGGTAGATACCTAGTCTCCATTATTGCTCTAATCTGATAGTGGTAGTGGGGTGGTAGATGCCTAGTGCCCTTATGGCTCTAATCTGATAGTGGTAGTGGGGTGGTAGATGTCTAGAGCCCTTATGGCTCTAATCTGATAGTGGTAGTGGGGTGGTAGATGCCTAGTGCCCTTATGGCTCTAATCTGATAGTGGTAGTGGGGTGGTAGATGCCTAGTGCCCTTATGGCTATAATCTGATAGTAGTAGTGGGGTGGTAGATATCTAGTCTCCATTATGGCTCTAATCTGATAGTGGAAGTGGGGTGGTATATGTCTAGTCTCCGTTTTGGCTCTAATCTGGTAGTGGTAGTGGGGTGGTAAATAACTAGTCTCCATTATGGCTCTAATCTGATAGTGGTAGTGGGGTTGTAGATACCTATTCTCCATTATGGCTCTAATCTTATAGTGGTAGTGGGGTGGTAGATACCTAGTCTCCATTATGGCTCTAATCTGATAGTGGTAGTGGGGTGGTAGATATTTAGTCTCCCTTATGGCTCTAATCTGGTAGTAGTAGTGGAGTGGTAGATGTCTAGTCTCCGTTTTGGCTCTAATCTGGTAGTAGTAGTGGGGTGGTAGATGTCTAGTGCCCTTATGGCTCTAATCTGATAGTGGTAGTGAGGTGGTAGATGTCTAGTCTCCCTTACGGCTCTAATCTGATAGTGGTAGCGGGGTGGTAGATGTCTAGTCTCCATTATGGCTCTAATATGATAGTGGTAGTGGGGTGGTAGATGTCTAGTCTCCCTTATGGCTCTAATATGATAGTGGTAGTGGGGTGGTAGATGTCTAGTCTCCGTTTTGGCTCTAATCTGGTAGTGGTAGTGGGGTGGTAGATACCTAGTCTCCATTATGGCTCTATTCTGATAGTGGAAGTGGGGTGGTATATGTCTAGTCTCCATTATGGATCTAATCTGATAGTGGTAGTGGGGTTGTAGATACCTATTCTCGATTATGGCTCTAATCTGATAGTGGTAGTGGGGTGGTAGATGCCTAGTGCCCTTATGGCTCTAATCTGATCGTGGTAGTGGGGTGGTATATACCTAGTCTCCCTTATGGCTCTAATCTGGTAGTAGTAGTGGGGTGGTAGATGCCTAGTGCCCTTATGGCTCTAATCTGATAGTGGTAGTGGGGTGGTAATTGCCTAGTGCCCGTATGGCTCTAATCTGATAGTGGTAGTGGGGTGGTAGATGCCTAGAGCCCTTATGGCTCTAATCTGATAGTGGTAGTGGGGTGGTAGATGCCTAGTGCCCTTATGGCTCTAATCTGATAGTGGTAGTGGGGTGGTAGATGCCTAGTGCCCGTATGGCTCTAATCTGATAGTAGTAGTGGGGTGGTAGATATCTAGTCTCCATTATGGCTCTAATCTGATAGTGGAAGTGGGGTGGTAGATGTCTAGTCTCCATTATGGCTCTAATCTGATAGTGGAAGTGGGGTGGTAGATCTCTAGTCTCCTTTGTGGCTCTAATCTGATAGTAGTAGTGGGGTGGTAGATATCTAGTCTCCATTATGGCTCTAATCTGATAGTGGAAGTGGGGTGGTAGATATCTAGACTCCCTTATGGCTCTAATCTGATAGTGGTAGTGGGGTGGTAGATGCCTAGTGCCCTTATGGCTCTAATCTGATATAGGTAGTGGGGTGGTAGATGTCTAGTCTCCATTATGGCTCTAATCTGATAGTGGAAGTGGGGTGGTAGATGTCTAGTCTCCCTTGTGGCTCTAATCTGATAGTAGTAGTGGGGTGGTAGATATCTAGTCTCCGTTTTGGCTCTAATCTGGTAGTGGTAGTGGGGTGGTAGACGCCTAGAGCCCTTATGGCTCTAATCTGATAGTGGTAGTGGGGTGGTAGATGCCTAGAGCCCTTATGGCTCTAATCTGATAGTGGTAGTGAGGTGGTAGATGCCTAGTGCCCTTATGGCTCTAATCTGATAGTGGTAGTGGGGTGGTAGATGCCTAGCGCCCGTATGGCTCTAATCTGATAGTAGTAGTGGGGTGGTAGATATCTAGTCTCCATTATGGCTCTAATCTGATAGTGGAAGTGGGGTGGTAGATGTCTAGTCTCCTTTGTGGCTCTAATCTGATAGTAGTAGTGGGGTGGTAGATATCTAGTCTCCATTATGGCTCTAATCTGATAGTGGAAGTGGGGTGGTAAATATCTAGTCTCCCTTATGGCTCTAATCTGATAGTGGTAGTGGGGTGGTAGATGCCTAGTGCCCTTATGGCTCTAATCTGATATAGGTAGTGGGGTGGTAGATGTCTAGTCTCCATTATGGCTCTAATCTGATAGTGGAAGTGGGGTGGTAGATGTCTAGTCTCCCTTGTGGCTCTAATCTGATAGTAGTAGTGGGGTGGTAGATATCTAGTCTCCGTTTTGGCTCTAATCTGATAGTGGTAGTTGGGTGGGAGATATCTAGTCTCCATTATGGCTCTAATCTGATAGTGGAAGTGGGGTGGTAGATGTCTAGTCTCCCTTGTGGCTCTTATCTGATAGTGGAAGTGGGGTGGTAGATATCTAGTCTCCCTTATGGCTCTAATCTGGTAGTAGTAGTGGGGTGGTAGATGTCTAGTCTCCGTTTTGGCTCTAATCTGGTAGTAGTAGTGGGGTGGTAGATGTCTAGTGCCCTTATGGCTCTAATCTGATAGTGGTAGTGGGGTGGTAGATACCTAGTCTCCCTTATGGCTCTAATCTGATTGAGGTAGTGGGGTGGTAAATGACTAGTCTCCATTATGGCTCTAACCTGATAGTGGTAGTGGGGTGGAAGATACCTAGTCTCCATTATGGCTCTAATCTGGTAGTGGTAGTGGGGTGGTAGATACCTAGTCTCAATTATGGCACTAATCTGATAGAGGTAGTGGGGTGGTAAATGACTAGTCTCCCTTATGGCTCTAATCTGATAGAGGTAGTGGGGTGGTAGATACCTAGTCTCCATTATTGCTCTAATCTGATAGTGGTAGTGGGGTGGTAGATGCCTAGTGCCCTTATGGCTCTAATCTGATAGTGGTAGTGGGGTGGTAGTTACCTAGTCTCCATTATGGCTCTAATCTGATAGAGGTAGTGGGGTGGTAGATACCTAGTCTCCATTATGGCTCTATTCTGATAGTGGTAGTGGGGTGGTAGATGCCTAGTGCCCATTTAGCTCTAATCTGATAGTGGTAGTGGGGTTGTAGATACCTATTCTCCATTATGGCTCTAATCTGATAGTGGTAGTGGGGTGGTAGATACCTAGTCTCCATTATGGCTCTATTCTGATAGTGGAAGTGGGGTGGTAGATGTCTAGTCTCCATTATGGATCTAATCTGATAGTGGTAGTGGGGTTGTAGATACCTATTCTCGATTATGGCTCTAATCTGATAGTGGTAGTGGGGTGGTAGATACCTAGTCTCAATTATGGCTCTAATCTGATAGAGGTAGTGGGGTGGTAGATAACTAGTCTCCATTATTGCTCTAATCTGATAGTGGTAGTGGGGTGGTAGATGCCTAGTGCCCTTATGGCTCTAATCTGATAGTGGTAGTGGGGTGGTAGATGCCTAGAGCCCTTATGGCTCTAATCTGATAGTGGTAGTGGGGTGGTAGATGCCTAGTGCCCTTATGGCTCTAATCTGATAGTGGTAGTGGGGTGGTAGATGCCTAGTGCCCTTATGGCTATAATCTGATAGTAGTAGTGGGGTGGTAGATATCTAGTCTCCATTATGGCTCTAATCTGATAGTGGAAGTGGGGTGGTATATGTCTAGTCTCCGTTTTGGCTCTAATCTGGTAGTGGTAGTGGGGTGGTAAATAACTAGTCTCCATTATGGCTCTAATCTGATAGTGGTAGTGGGGTTGTAGATACCTATTCTCCATTATGGCTCTAATCTTATAGTGGTAGTGGGGTGGTAGATACCTAGTCTCCATTATGGCTCTAATCTGATAGTGGTAGTGGGGTGGTAGATATTTAGTCTCCCTTATGGCTCTAATCTGGTAGTAGTAGTGGAGTGGTAGATGTCTAGTCTCCATTATGGCTCTAATCTGATAGTGGTAGTGAGGTGGTAGATACCTAGTCTCCCTTACGGCTCTAATCTGATAGTGGTAGCGGGGTGGTAGATGTCTAGTCTCCATTATGGCTCTAATATGATAGTGGTAGTGGGGTGGTAGATGTCTAGTCTCCCTTATGGCTCTAATATGATAGTGGTAGTGGGGTGGTAGATGTCTAGTCTCCGTTTTGGCTCTAATCTGGTAGTGGTAGTGGGGTGGTAGATACCTTGTCTCCATTATGGCTCTAATCTGATAGTGGTAGTGGGGTGGTAGATACATAGTCTCCATTATGGCTCTAATCTGGTAGTGGTAGTGGGGTGGTAGATACCTAGTCTCCATTACGGCTCTAATCTGGTAGTGGTAGTGGGGTGGTAGACGCCTAGAGCCCTTATGGCTCTAATCTGATAGTGGTAGTGGGGTTGTAGATACCTAGTCTCCATTATGGCTCTAATCTGAAAGAGGTAGTGGGGTGGGAGATACCTAGTCTCCATTTTGGCTCTAATCTGATAGTGGTAGTGGGGTGGTAGATGCCTAGTGCCCTTATGGCTCTAATCTGATAGTGGTAGTGGGTGGTAGATGCCTAGAGCCCTTATGGCTCTAATCTGATAGTGGTAGTGGGGTGGTAGATGCCTAGTGCCCTTATGGCTCTAATCTGATAGTGGTAGTGGGGTGGTAGATGCCTAGTGCCCTTATGGCCCTAATCTGATAGTAGTAGTGGGGTGGTAGATATCTAGTCTCCATTATGGCTCTAATCTGATAGTGGAAGTGGGGTGGTAGATGTATAGTCTCCCTTGTGGCTCTAATCTGATAGTAGTAGTGGGGTGGTAGATATCTAGTCTCCACTATGGCTCTAATCTGATAGTGGAAGTGGGGTGGTAGATATCTAGTCTCCCTTATGGCTCTAATCTGGTAGTAGTAGTGGGGTGGTAGATGTCTAGTCTCCGTTTTGGCTCTAATCTGATAGTGGAAGTGGGGTGGTAGATATCTAGTCTCCCTTATGGCTCTAATATGATAGTGGTAGTGAGATGGTAGATACCTAGTCTCCCTTATGGCTCTAATCTGATAGAGGTGGTGGTCGATACCTAGTCTCCATTATGGCTCTAATCTGATTGAGGTAGTGGGGTGGTAAATGACTAGTCTCCCTTACGGCTCTAATCTGATAGTGGTAGCGGGGTGGTAGGTGCCTAGAGCCCTTATGGCTCTAATCTGATAGTGGTAGTGGGGTGGTAGACGCCTAGTGCCCTTATGGCTCTAATCTGATAGTAGTAGTGGGGTGGTAGATATCTAGTCTCCATTATGGCTCTAATCTGATAGTGGAAGTGGGGTGGTAGATGTCTAGTCTCCCTTGTGGCTCTAATCTGATAGTAGTAGTGGGGTGGTAGATGTCTAGTGCCCTTATGGCTCTAATCTGATAGTGGTAGTGAGGTGGTAGATACCTAGTCTCCCTTATGGCTCTAATCTGATAGAGGTGGTGGTGGATACCTAGTTTCCATTATGGCTCTAATATGATTGAGGTAGTGGGGTGGTAAATGACTAGTCTCCCTTACGGCTCTAATCTGATAGTGGTAGCGGGGTGGTAGATGTCTAGTCTCCCTTATGGCTCTAATATGATAGTGGAAGTGGGGTGGTAGATATCTAGTCTCCATTATGGCTCTAATCTGATAGTGGAAGTGGGGTGGTAGATGTCTAGTCTCCCTTGTGGCTCTAATCTGATAGTAGTAGTGGGGTGGTAGATATCTAGTCTCCATTATGGCTCTAATCTGATAGTGGAAGTGGGGTGGTAGATGTCTAGTCTCCCTTGTGGCTCTAATCTGATAGTAGTAGTGGGGTGGTAGATATCTAGTCTCCACTATGGCTCTAATCTGATATAGGTAGTGGGGTGGTAGATGCCTAGAGCCCTTATGGCTCTAATCTGATAGTGGTAGTGGGGTAGTAGATATCTAGTCTCCATTATGGCTCTAATCTGATAGTGGAAGTGGGGTGGTAGATGTCTAGTCTCCGTTTTGGCTCTAATCTGGTAGTGGGGTGGTAGATACCTTGTCTCCATTATGGCTCTAATCTGATAGTGGTAGTGGGGTGGTAGATACCTAGTCTCCATTATGGCTCTAATCTGATAGAGGTAGTGGGGTGGTAGATACCGAGTCTCCATTATGGCTCTAATCTGATAGAGGTAGTGGGGTGGGAGATACCTAGTCTCCATTATGGCTCTAATCTGATAGTGGTAGTGGGGTGGTAGATGCCTAGTGCCCTTATGGCTCTAATCTGATCGTGGTAGTGGGGTGGTATATACCTAGTCTCCCTTATGGCTCTTATCTGGTAGTAGTAGTGGGGTGGTAGATGCCTAGTGCCCTTATGGCTCTAATTTGATAGTGGTAGTGGGGTGGTAGATACCTAGTCTCCATTATGGCTCTAATCTGATAGAGGTAGTGGGGTGGTAGATACCTAGTCTCCATTATGGCTCTAATCTGATAGAGGTAGTGGGGTGGGAGATCCCTAGTCTCCATTATGGCTCTAATCTGATAGTGGTAGTGGGGTGGTAGATGCCTAGTGCCCTTATGGCTCTAATCTGATAGTGGTAGTGGGGTGGTAGATACCTAGTCTCCCTTATGGCTCTAATCTGGTAGTAGTAGTGGGGTGGTAGATGCCTAGTGCCCTTATTGCTCTAATCTGATAGTGGTAGTGGGGTGGTAGATGTCTAGTGCCTGTATGGCTCTAATCTGATAGTGGTAGTGGGGTGGTAGATACCTGGTCTCCATTATGGCTCTAATCTGTTTGAGGTAGAGGGGTGGTAGATACCTAGTCTCCATTATGGCTCTAATCTGATATTGGTAGTGGGGTGGTAGATGTCTAGTCTCCGTTTTGGCTCTAATCTGGTAGTGGTAGTGGGGTGGTAGATACCTTGTCTCCATTATGGCTCTAATCTGATAGTGGTAGTGGGGTGGTAGATACATAGTCTCCATTATGGCTCTAATCTGGTAGTGGTAGTGGGGTGGTAGATACCTAGTCTCCATTACGGCTCTAATCTGGTAGTGGTAGTGGGGTGGTAGACGCCTAGAGCCCTTATGGCTCTAATCTGATAGTGGTAGTGGGGTTGTAGATACCTAGTCTCCATTATGGCTCTAATCTGATAGAGGTAGTGGGGTGGGAGATACCTAGTCTCCATTATGGCTCTAATCTGATAGTGGTAGTGGGGTGGTAGATGCCTAGTGCCCTTATGGCTCTAATCTGATAGTGGTAGTGGGTGGTAGATGCCTAGAGCCCTTATGGCTCTAATCTGATAGTGGTAGTGGGGTGGTAGATGCCTAGTGCCCTTATGGCCCTAATCTGATAGTAGTAGTGGGGTGGTAGATATCTAGTCTCCATTATGGCTCTAATCTGATAGTGGAAGTGGGGTGGTAGATGTATAGTCTCCCTTGTGGCTCTAATCTGATAGTAGTAGTGGGGTGGTAGATATCTAGTCTCCACTATGGCTCTAATCTGATAGTGGAAGTGGGGTGGTAGATATCTAGTCTCCCTTATGGCTCTAATCTGGTAGTAGTAGTGGGGTGGTAGATGTCTAGTCTCCGTTTTGGCTCTAATCTGATAGTGGAAGTGGGGTGGTAGATATCTAGTCTCCCTTATGGCTCTAATATGATAGTGGTAGTGAGATGGTAGATACCTAGTCTCCCTTATGGCTCTAATCTGATAGAGGTGGTGGTCGATACCTAGTCTCCATTATGGCTCTAATCTGATTGAGGTAGTGGGGTGGTAAATGACTAGTCTCCCTTACGGCTCTAATCTGATAGTGGTAGCGGGGTGGTAGATGCCTAGTGCCTTTATGGCTCTAATCTGATAGTGGTAGTGGGGTGGTAGACGCCTAGTGCCCTTATGGCTCTAATCTGATAGTAGTAGTGGGGTGGTAGATATCTAGTCTCCATTATGGCTCTAATCTGATAGTGGAAGTGGGGTGGTAGATGTCTAGTCTCCCTTGTGGCTCTAATCTGATAGTAGTAGTGGGGTGGTAGATGTCTAGTGCCCTTATGGCTCTAATCTGATAGTGGTAGTGAGGTGGTAGATACCTAGTCTCCCTTATGGCTCTAATCTGATAGAGGTGGTGGTGGATACCTAGTTTCCATTATGGCTCTAATATGATTGAGGTAGTGGGGTGGTAAATGACTAGTCTCCCTTACGGCTCTAATCTGATAGTGGTAGCGGGGTGGTAGATGTCTAGTCTCCATTATGGCTCTAATATGATAGTGGAAGTGGGGTGGTAGATATCTAGTCTCCATTATGGCTCTAATCTGATAGTGGAAGTGGGGTGGTAGATGTCTAGTCTCCCTTGTGGCTCTAATCTGATAGTAGTAGTGGGGTGGTAGATATCTAGTCTCCATTATGGCTCTAATCTGATAGTGGAAGTGGGGTGGTAGATGTCTAGTCTCCCTTGTGGCTCTAATCTGATAGTAGTAGTGGGGTGGTAGATATCTAGTCTCCACTATGGCTCTAATCTGATATAGGTAGTGGGGTGGTAGATGCCTAGAGCCCTTATGGCTCTAATCTGATAGTGGTAGTGGGGTAGTAGATATCTAGTCTCCATTATGGCTCTAATCTGATAGTGGAAGTGGGGTGGTAGATGTCTAGTCTCCGTTTTGGCTCTAATCTGGTAGTGGGGTGGTAGATACCTTGTCTCCATTATGGCTCTAATCTGATAGTGGTAGTGGGGTGGTAGATACCTAGTCTCCATTATGGCTCTAATCTGATAGAGGTAGTGGGGTGGTAGATACCGAGTCTCCATTATGGCTCTAATCTGATAGAGGTAGTGGGGTGGGAGATACCTAGTCTCCATTTTGGCTCTAATCTGATAGTGGTAGTGGGGTGGTAGATGCCTAGTGCCCTTATGGCTCTAATCTGATCGTGGTAGTGGGGTGGTATATACCTAGTCTCCCTTATGGCTCTTATCTGGTAGTAGTAGTGGGGTGGTAGATGCCTAGTGCCCTTATGGCTCTAATTTGATAGTGGTAGTGGGGTGGTAGATACCTAGTCTCCATTATGGCTCTAATCTGATAGAGGTAGTGGGGTGGTAGATACCTAGTCTCCATTATGGCTCTAATCTGATAGAGGTAGTGGGGTGGGAGATCCCTAGTCTCCATTATGGCTCTAATCTGATAGTGGTAGTGGGGTGGTAGATGCCTAGTGCCCTTATGGCTCTAATCTGATAGTGGTAGTGGGGTGGTAGATACCTAGTCTCCCTTATGGCTCTAATCTGATAGTGGTAGTGGGGTGGTAGATGCCTAGTGCCTGTATGGCTCTAATCTGATAGTGGTAGTGGGGTGGTAGATACCTGGTCTCCATTATGGCTCTAATCTGATAGTGGTAGTGGGGTGGTAGATACCTAGTCTCCAGTATGGCTCTAATCTGATATTGGTAGTGGGGTGGTAGATACCTAGTCTCCATTATGGCTCTAATCTGATAGTTGTAGTGGGGTGGGAGATACCTAGTCTCCATTATGGCTCTAATCTGACAGTGGTAGTGGGGTGGTAGAAGTCTAGTGCCCTTATGGCTCTAATCTGATAGTGGTAGATGTCTAGTCTCCATTATGGCTCTAATCTGATAGTGGTAGTGGGGTGGTAGATGACTAGAGCCCGAATGGCTCTAATCTGATAGTGGTAGTGGGGTGGTAGATACCTAGTCTCCATTATGGCTCTAATCTGATAGTGGTAGTGGGGTGGTAGATGCCTAGTGCCATTATGGCTCTAATCTGATAGTGGTAGTGGGGTGGTAGATGCCTAGTGCCCTTCTGGCTCTAATCTGATAGTGGTAGTGGGGTGGTAGATACCTAGTCTCCCTTATGGCTCTAATCTGATAGTAGTAGTGGGGTGGTAGATACCTAGTGCCCTTATGGCTCTAATCTGATAGTGGTAGTGGGGTGGTAGATACCTAGTGCCCTTATGGCTCTAATCTGATAGTGGTAGTGGGGTGGTAGATACCTTGTCTCCATTATGGCTCTAATCTGATAGTGGTAGTGGGGTGGAAGATACCTAGTCTCCATTATGGCTCTAATCTGATAGAGGTAGTGGGGTGGTAAATGACTTGTCTCCCTTATGGCTCTAATCTGATATAGGTAGTGGGGTGGTAGATGCCTAGAGCCCTTATGCCTCTAATCTGATAGTGGTAGTGGGGTGGAAGATGCCTAGTGCCCTTATGGATCTAATCTGATATAGGTAGTGGGGTAGTAGATATCTAGTCTCCATTATGGCTCTAATCTGATAGTGGAAGTGGGGTGGTAGATGTCTAGTCTCCCTTGTGGCTCTAATCTGATAGTAGTAGTGGGGTGGTAGATATCTAGTCTCCATTATGGCTCTAATCTGGTAGTAGTAGTGGGGTGGTAGATGTCTAGTCTCCGTGTTGGCTCTAATCTGGTAGTAGTAGTGGGGTGGTAGATGTCTAGTGCCCTTATGGCTCTAATCTGATAGTGGTAGTTGGGTGGTAGATACCTAGTCTCCATTATGGCTCATATCTGATAGAGGTAGTGGGGTGGGAGATACCTAGTCTCCATTATGGCTCTAATCTGATAGTGGTAGTGGGGTGGTAGATGCCTAGTGCCCTTATGGCTCTAATCTGATAGCGGTAGTGGGGTTGTAGATACCTTGTCTCCATTATGGCTCTAATCTGATAGAGGTAGTGGGGTGGTAGATGCCTAGTGCCCTTATGGCTCTAATCTGGTAGTGGTAGTGGGGTGGTAGATACCTCGTCTCCATTATGGCTCTAATCTGATAGTGGTAGTGGGGTGGTAGATACCTAGTCTCCATTATGGCTCTAATCCGATAGTTGTAGTGGGGTGGGAGATACTTAGTCTCCATTATGGCTCTAATCTGACAGTGGTAGTGGGGTGGTAGAAGTCTAGTGCCCTTATGGCTCTAATCTGATAGTGGTAGATGTCTAGTCTCCATTATGGTTTTAATCTGATAATGGTAGTGGGGTGATAGATACCTAGTCTCCATTATGGCTCTAATCTGATAGTGGTAGTGGGGTGGTAGATGACTAGAGCCCGAATGGCTCTAATCTGATAGTGGTAGTGTGGTGGTAGATACCTAGTCTCCATGATGGCTCTAATCTGATAGAGGTATTGGGGTGCGAGATACCTAGTCTCCATTATGGCTCAAATTTGATAGTGGTAGTGGGGTGGTAGATGCCTAGTGCCCTTATGGCTCTAATCTGATAGTGATAGTGGGGTGGTAGATACCTAGTCTCCCTTATGGCTCTAATCTAGTAGTAGTAGTGGGGTGGTAGATGCCTAGTGCCCTTATGGCTCTAATCTGATAGTGGTAGATGTCTAGTCTCCATTATGGTTCTAATTTGATAGAGGTTGTGGGGTGGTAGATACCTAGTCTCCATTATGGCTCTAATCTGATAGAGGTAGTGGGGTGGGAGATACCTATTCTCCATTATGGCTCTAATCTGATCGTGGAAGTGGGGTGGTAGATGTCTAGTCTCCCTTATGGCTCTAATCTAGTAGTAGTAGTGGGGTGGTAGATACCTAGTCTCCCTTATGGCTCTAATCTGGTAGTAGTAGTGGGGTAGTAGATGCCTAGTGCCCTTATGGCTCTAATCTGATAGTGGTAGTGGGGTGGTAGATGCCTAGTGCCCTTATGGCTCTAATATGATAGTGGTAGTGGGGTGGTAGATACCTAGTCTCCATTATGGCTCTAATGTGATAGAGGTAGTGGGGTGGTAGATACAAAGTCTCCATTATGGCTCTAATCTGATAGAGGTAGTGGGGTGGAAGATGTCTAGTCTCCGTTTTGGCTCTAATCTGGTAGCGCTAGTGGGCTGGTAGATACCATGTCTCCATTATGGCTCTAATCTGATAGTGGTAGTGGGGTGGTAGATACCTAGCCTCCATTATGGCTCTAATCTGGTAGTGGTAGTCGGGTTGTAGATACCTAGTCTCAATTATGGCTCTAATCTGATAGAGGTAGTGGGGTGGTAGATACCTAGTCTCCATTATGGCTCTAATCTGATAGAGGTAGTGGGGTGGGAGATACCTAGTCTCCATTATGGCTCTAATCTGATAGTGGTAGTGGGGTGGGAGATACCTAGTCTCCATTATGGCTCTAATCTGATAGTGGTAGTGGGGTTGTAGATAACTAGTCTCAATTATGGCTCTAATCTGATAGTGGTAGTGGGGTGGTAGATGCCTAGTGCCCTTATGGCTCTAATATGATAGTTGTAGTGGGGTGGGAGATACCTAGTCTCCATTATGGCTCTAATCTGACAGTGGTAGTGGGGTGGTAGAAGTCTAGTGCCCTTATGGCTCTAATCTGATAGTGGTAGATGTCTAGTCTCCATTATGGTTCTAATCTGATAGAGGTTGTGGGGTGGTAGATACCTTGTCTCCATTATGGCTCTAATCTGATAGAGGTAGTGGGGTGGGAGATACCTATTCTCCATTATGGCTCTAATCTGATAGTGGTAGTGGGGTGGTAGATGCCTAGTGCCCTTATGGCTCTAATCTGATAGAGGTTGTGGGGTGGTAGATACCTAGTCTCCATTATGGCTCTAATCTGATAGAGGTAGTGGGGTGGGAGATACATATTCTCCATTATGGCTCTAATCTGATAGTGGTAGTGGGGTGGTAGATCCCTAGTGCCCTTATGGCTCTAATCTGATAGTGGTAGTGGGGTGGTAGATACCTAGTCTCCCTTATGGCTCTAATCTGATAGTGGTAGTGGGGTGGTAGATGCCTAGTGCCCTTATGGCTCTAATATGATAGTGGTAGTGGGGTGGTAGATACCTAGTCTCCATTATGGCTCTAATCTGATATTGGTAGTGGGGTGGTAGATACCTAGCCTCCATTATGGCTCTAATCTGATAGTTGTAGTGGGGTGGGAGATACCTAGTCTCCATTATGGCTCTAATCTGACAGTAGTAGTGGGGTGGTAGAAGTCTAGTGCCCTTATGGCTCTAATCTGATAGTATTAGATGTCTAGTCTCCATTATGGTTCTAATCTGATAATGGTAGTGGGTGGTAGATGCCTAGAGCCCTTATGGCTCTAATCTGATAGTGGTAGTGGGGTGGTAGATGCCTAGTGCCCTTATGGCCCTAATCTGATAGTAGTAGTGGGGTGGTAGATATCTAGTCTCCATTATGGCTCTAATCTGATAGTGGAAGTGGGGTGGTAGATGTATAGTCTCCCTTGTGGCTCTAATCTGATAGTAGTAGTGGGGTGGTAGATATCTAGTCTCCACTATGGCTCTAATCTGATAGTGGAAGTGGGGTGGTAGATATCTAGTCTCCCTTATGGCTCTAATCTGGTAGTAGTAGTGGGGTGGTAGATGTCTAGTCTCCGTTTTGGCTCTAATCTGATAGTGGAAGTGGGGTGGTAGATATCCAGGTTCCCTTATGGCTCTAATATGATAGTGGTAGTGAGATGGTAGATACCTAGTCTCCCTTATGGCTCTAATCTGATAGAGGTGGTGGTCGATACCTAGTCTCCATTATGGCTCTAATCTGATTGAGGTAGTGGGGTGGTAAATGACTAGTCTCCCTTACGGCTCTAATCTGATAGTGGTAGCGGGGTGGTAGGTGCCTAGAGCCCTTATGGCTCTAATCTGATAGTGGTAGTGGGGTGGTAGACGCCTAGTGCCCTTATGGCTCTAATCTGATAGTAGTAGTGGGGTGGTAGATATCTAGTCTCCATTATGGCTCTAATCTGATAGTGGAAGTGGGGTGGTAGATGTCTAGTCTCCCTTGTGGCTCTAATCTGATAGTAGTAGTGGGGTGGTAGATGTCTAGTGCCCTTATGGCTCTAATCTGATAGTGGTAGTGAGGTGGTAGATACCTAGTCTCCCTTATGGCTCTAATCTGATAGAGGTGGTGGTGGATACCTAGTTTCCATTATGGCTCTAATATGATTGAGGTAGTGGGGTGGTAAATGACTAGTCTCCCTTACGGCTCTAATCTGATAGTGGTAGCGGGGTGGTAGATGTCTAGTCTCCATTATGGCTCTAATATGATAGTGGTAGTGGGGTGGTAGATGTCTAGTCTCCCTTATGGCTCTAATCTGATAGTGGAAGTGGGGTGGTAGATGTCTAGTCTCCCTTGTGGCTCTAATCTGATAGTAGTAGTGGGGTGGTAGATATCTAGTCTCCATTATGGCTCTAATCTGATAGTGGAAGTGGGGTGGTAGATGTCTAGTCTCCCTTGTGGCTCTAATCTGATAGTAGTAGTGGGGTGGTAGATATCTAGTCTCCACTATGGCTCTAATCTGATATAGGTAGTGGGGTGGTAGATGCCTAGAGCCCTTATGGCTCTAATCTGATAGTGGTAGTGGGGTAGTAGATATCTAGTCTCCATTATGGCTCTAATCTGATAGTGGAAGTGGGGTGGTAGATGTCTAGTCTCCGTTTTGGCTCTAATCTGGTAGTGGGGTGGTAGATACCTTGTCTCCATTATGGCTCTAATCTGATAGTGGTAGTGGGGTGGTAGATACCTAGTCTCCATTATGGCTCTAATCTGATAGTGGTAGTGGGGTGGTAGATACCGAGTCTCCATTATGGCTCTAATCTGATAGTGGTAGTGGGGTGGTAGATACCTAGTCTCCATTATGGCTCTAATCTGATAGTGGTAGTGGGGTGGTAGATGCCTAGTGCCCTTATGGCTCTAATCTGATCGTGGTAGTGGGGTGGTATATACCTAGTCTCCCTTATGGCTCTTATCTGGTAGTAGTAGTGGGGTGGTAGATGCCTAGTGCCCTTATGGCTCTAATTTGATAGTGGTAGTGGGGTGGTAGATACCTAGTCTCCATTATGGCTCTAATCTGATAGAGGTAGTGGGGTGGTAGATACCTAGTCTCCATTATGGCTCTAATCTGATAGAGGTAGTGGGGTGGGAGATCCCTAGTCTCCATTATGGCTCTAATCTGATAGTGGTAGTGGGGTGGTAGATGCCTAGTGCCCTTATGGCTCTAATCTGATAGTGGTAGTGGGGTGGTAGATACCTAGTCTCCCTTATGGCTCTAATCTGATAGTGGTAGTGGGGTGGTAGATGTCTAGTGCCTGTATGGCTCTAATCTGATAGTGGTAGTGGGGTGGTAGATACCTGGTCTCCATTATGGCTCTAATCTGTTTGAGGTAGAGGGGTGGTAGATACCTAGTCTCCAGTATGGCTCTAATCTGATATTGGTAGTGGGGTGGTAGATACCTAGTCTCCATTATGGCTCTAATCTGATAGTTGTAGTGGGGTGGTAGATACCTAGTCTCCATTATGGCTCTAATCTGACAGTGGTAGTGGGGTGGTAGATGTCTAGTGCCCTTATGGCTCTAATCTGATAGTGGTAGATGTCTAGTCTCCATTATGGCTCTAATCTGATAGTGGTAGTGGGGTGGTAGATGACTAGAGCCCGAATGGCTCTAATCTGATAGTGGTAGTGGGGTGGTAGATACCTAGTCTCCATTATGGCTCTAATCTGATAGTGGTAGTGGGGTGGTAGATGCCTAGTCTCCATTATGGCTCTAATCTGATAGTGGTAGTGGGGTGGTAGATGCCTAGTGCCCTTCTGGCTCTAATCTGATAGTGGTAGTGGGGTGGTAGATACCTAGTCTCCATTATGGCTCTAATCTGATAGTGGTAGTGGGGTGGTAGATGCCTAGTGCCCTTATGGCTCTAATCTGATAGTGGTAGTGGGGTGGTAGATACCTAGTGCCCTTATGGCTCTAATCTGGTAGTGGTAGTGGGGTGGTAGATACCTTGTCTCCATTATGGCTCTAATCTGATAGTGGTAGTGGGGTGGAAGATACCTAGTCTCCATTATGGCTCTAATCTGATAGAGGTAGTGGGGTGGTAAATGACTTGTCTCCCTTATGGCTCTAATCTGATATAGGTAGTGGGGTGGTAGATGCCTAGAGCCCTTATGGCTCTAATCTGATAGTGGTAGTGGGGTGGAAGATGCCTAGTGCCCTTATGGATCTAATCTGATATAGGTAGTGGGGTAGTAGATATCTAGTCTCCATTATGGCTCTAATCTGATAGTGGAAGTGGGGTGGTAGATGTCTAGTCTCCCTTGTGGCTCTAATCTGATAGTAGTAGTGGGGTGGTAGATATCTAGTCTCCATTATGGCTCTAATCTGGTAGTAGTAGTGGGGTGGTAGATGTCTAGTCTCCGTGTTGGCTCTAATCTGGTAGTAGTAGTGGGGTGGTAGATGTCTAGTGCCCTTATGGCTCTAATCTGATAGTGGTAGTTGGGTGGTAGATACCTAGTCTCCATTATGGCTCATATCTGATAGAGGTAGTGGGGTGGGAGATACCTAGTCTCCATTATGGCTCTAATCTGATAGTGGTAGTGGGGTGGTAGATACCTAGTGCCCTTATGGCTCTAATCTGATAGCGGTAGTGGGGTTGTAGATACCTTGTCTCCATTATGGCTCTAATCTGATAGAGGTAGTGGGGTGGTAGATGCCTAGTGCCCTTATGGCTCTAATCTGGTAGTGGTAGTGGGGTGGTAGATACCTCGTCTCCATTATGGCTCTAATCTGATAGTGGTAGTGGGGTGGTAGATACCTAGTCTCCATTATGGCTCTAATCCGATAGTTGTAGTGGGGTGGGAGATACTTAGTCTCCATTATGGCTCTAATCTGACAGTGGTAGTGGGGTGGTAGAAGTCTAGTGCCCTTATGGCTCTAATCTGATAGTGGTAGATGTCTAGTCTCCATTATGGTTTTAATCTGATAATGGTAGTGGGGTGATAGATACCTAGTCTCCATTATGGCTCTAATCTGATAGTGGTAGTGGGGTGGTAGATGACTAGAGCCCGAATGGCTCTAATCTGATAGTGGTAGTGTGGTGGTAGATACCTAGTCTCCATGATGGCTCTAATCTGATAGAGGTATTGGGGTGCGAGATACCTAGTCTCCATTATGGCTCAAATTTGATAGTGGTAGTGGGGTGGTAGATGCCTAGTGCCCTTATGGCTCTAATCTGATAGTGATAGTGGGGTGGTAGATACCTAGTCTCCCTTATGGCTCTAATCTAGTAGTAGTAGTGGGGTGGTAGATGCCTAGTGCCCTTATGGCTCTAATCTGATAGTGGTAGATGTCTAGTCTCCATTATGGTTCTAATTTGATAGAGGTTGTGGGGTGGTAGATACCTAGTCTCCATTATGGCTCTAATCTGATAGAGGTAGTGGGGTGGGAGATACCTATTCTCCATTATGGCTCTAATCTGATCGTGGAAGTGGGGTGGTAGATGTCTAGTCTCCCTTATGGCTCTAATCTAGTAGTAGTAGTGGGGTGGTAGATACCTAGTCTCCCTTATGGCTCTAATCTGGTAGTAGTAGTGGGGTAGTAGATGCCTAGTGCCCTTATGGCTCTAATCTGATAGTGGTAGTGGGGTGGTAGATGCCTAGTGCCCTTATGGCTCTAATATGATAGTGGTAGTGGGGTGGTAGATACCTAGTCTCCATTATGGCTCTAATGTGATAGAGGTAGTGGGGTGGTAGATACAAAGTCTCCATTATGGCTCTAATCTGATAGAGGTAGTGGGGTGGAAGATGTCTAGTCTCCGTTTTGGCTCTAATCTGGTAGCGCTAGTGGGCTGGTAGATACCATGTCTCCATTATGGCTCTAATCTGATAGTGGTAGTGGGGTGGTAGATACCTAGCCTCCATTATGGCTCTAATCTGGTAGTGGTAGTCGGGTTGTAGATACCTAGTCTCAATTATGGCTCTAATCTGATAGAGGTAGTGGGGTGGTAGATACCTAGTCTCCATTATGGCTCTAATCTGATAGAGGTAGTGGGGTGGGAGATACCTAGTCTCCATTATGGCTCTAATCTGATAGTGGTAGTGGGGTGGAAGATACCTAGTCTCCATTATGGCTCTAATCTGGTAGTGGTAGTGGGGTTGTAGATAACTAGTCTCAATTATGGCTCTAATCTGATAGTGGTAGTGGGGTGGTAGATGCCTAGTGCCCTTATGGCTCTAATATGATAGTTGTAGTGGGGTGGGAGATACCTAGTCTCCATTATGGCTCTAATCTGACAGTGGTAGTGGGGTGGTAGAAGTCTAGTGCCCTTATGGCTCTAATCTGATAGTGGTAGATGTCTAGTCTCCATTATGGTTCTAATCTGATAGAGGTTGTGGGGTGGTAGATACCTTGTCTCCATTATGGCTCTAATCTGATAGAGGTAGTGGGGTGGGAGATACCTATTCTCCATTATGGCTCTAATCTGATAGTGGTAGTGGGGTGGTAGATGCCTAGTGCCCTTATGGCTCTAATCTGATAGAGGTTGTGGGGTGGTAGATACCTAGTCTCCATTATGGCTCTAATCTGATAGAGGTAGTGGGGTGGGAGATACCTATTCTCCATTATGGCTCTAATCTGATAGTGGTAGTGGGGTGGTAGATCCCTAGTGCCCTTATGGCTCTAATCTGATAGTGGTAGTGGGGTGGTAGATACCTAGTCTCCCTTATGGCTCTAATCTGATAGTGGTAGTGGGGTGGTAGATGCCTAGTGCCCTTATGGCTCTAATATGATAGTGGTAGTGGGGTGGTAGATACCTAGTCTCCATTATGGCTCTAATCTGATATTGGTAGTGGGGTGGTAGATACCTAGCCTCCATTATGGCTCTAATCTGATAGTTGTAGTGGGGTGGGAGATACCTAGTCTCCATTATGGCTCTAATCTGACAGTAGTAGTGGGGTGGTAGAAGTCTAGTGCCCTTATGGCTCTAATCTGATAGTATTAGATGTCTAGTCTCCATTATGGTTCTAATCTGATAATGGTAGTGGGGTGATAGATACCTATTCTCCATTATGGCTCTAATCTGATATAGGTAGTGGGGTAGTAGATATCTAGTCTCCATTATGGCTCTAATCTGATAGTGGAAGTGGGGTGGAAGATGTCTAGTCTCCCTTGTGGCTCTAATCTGATAGTAGTAGTGGGGTGGTAGATATCTAGTCTCCATTATGGCTCTAATCTGGTAGTAGTAGTGGGGTGGTAGATGTCTAGTGCCCTTATGGCTCTAATCTGATAGTGGTAGTTGGGTGCTAGATACCTAGTCTCCCTTATGGCTCTAATCTGATAGAGGTAGTGGTCGATACCTAGTGTCCATTATGGCTCTAATCTGATAGTGGTAGTGAGGTGGTAGAAACCTAGTCTCCATTATGGCTCTAATCTGATAGTGGTAGTGGGGTGGTAGATACCCAGTCTCCATTATGGCTCTAATATGATAGTGGTAGTGGGGTGGTAGATACCTAGTCTCCATTATGGCTCTAATCTGATAGAGGTAGTGGGGTGGGAGATGTCTAGTCTCCGTTTTGGCTCTAATCTGGTAGTGGTAGGGGGTTGGTAGATACCATGTCTCCATTATGGCTCTAATCTGATAGTGGTAGTGGGGTGGTAGATACCTAGTCTCCATTATGGCTCTAATCTGGTAGTGGTAGTGGGGTGGTAGATACCTAGCCTCCATTATGGCTCTAATCTGGTAGTGGTAGTGGGGTTGTAGATACCTAGTCTCAATTATGGCTCTAATCTGATAGAGGTAGTGGGGTGGTAGATACCTAGTCTCCATTATGGCTCTAATCTGATAGAGGTAGTGGGGTGGGAGATACCTAGTCTCCATTATGGCTCTAATCTGATAGTGGTAGTGGGGTGGTAGATGCCTAGTGCCCTTATGGCTCTAATCTGATAGCGGTAGTGGGGTGGTAGATACCTAGAGCCCTTATGGCTCTAATCTGATAGTGGTAGTGGGGTGGAAGATGCCTAGTGCCCTTATGGATCTAATCTGATATAGGTAGTGGGGTAGTAGATATCTAGTCTCCATTATGGCTCTAATCTGATAGTGGAAGTGGGGTGGTAGATGTCTAGTCTCCCTTGTGGCTCTAATCTGATAGTAGTAGTGGGGTGGTAGATATCTAGTCTCCATTATGGCTCTAATCTGGTAGTAGTAGTGGGGTGGTAGATGTCTAGTCTCCGTTTTGGCTCTAATCTGGTAGTAGTAGTGGGGTGGTAGATGTCTAGTGCCCTTATGGCTCTAATCTGATAGTGGTAGTGGGGTGATAGATACCTAGTCTCCATTATGGCTCTAATCTGATAGAGGTAGTGGGGTGGTAGATACAAAGTCTCCATTATGGCTCTAATCTGATGGAGGTAGTGGGGTGGAAGATGTCTAGTCTCCGTTTTGGCTCTAATCTGGTAGCGCTAGTGGGCTGGTAGATACCATGTCTCCATTATGGCTCTAATCTGATAGTGGTAGTGGGGTGGTAGATACCTAGTCTCCATTATGGCTCTAATCTGGTAGTGGTAGTGGGGTTGTAGATAACTAGTCTCAATTATGGCTCTAATCTGATAGTGGTAGTGGGGTGGTAGATGCCTAGTGCCCTTATGGCTCTAATATGATAGTGGTAGTGGGGTGGTAGATACCTAGTCTCCATTATGGCTCTAATCCTATATTGGTAGTGGGGTGGTAGATACCTAGTCTCCATTATGGCTCTAATCTGATAGTTGTAGTGGGGTGGGAGATACCTAGTCTCCATTATGGCTCTAATCTGACAGTGGTAGTGGGGTGGTAGAAGTCTAGTGCCCTTATGGCTCTAATCTGATAGTGGTAGATGTCTAGTCTCCATTATGGTTCTAATCTGATAGAGGTTGTGGGGTGGTAGATACCTTGTCTCCATTATGGCTCTAATCTGATAGAGGTAGTGGGGTGGGAGATACCTATTCTCCATTATGGCTCTAATCTGATAGAGGTTGTGGGGTGGTAGATACCTAGTCTCCATTATGGCTCTAATCTGATAGAGGTAGTGGGGTGGGAGATACCTATTCTCCATTATGGCTCTAATCTGATAGTGGTAGTGGGGTGGTAGATGCCTAGTGCCCTTATGGCTCTAATCTGATAGTGGTAGTGGGGTGGTAGATACCTAGTCTCCCTTATGGCTCTAATCTGATAGTGGTAGTGGGGTGGTAGATGCCTAGTGCCCTTATGGCTCTAATATGATAGTGGTAGTGGGGTGGTAGATACCTAGTCTCCATTATGGCTCTAATCTGATATTGGTAGTGGGGTGGTAGATACCTAGCCTCCATTATGGCTCTAATCTGATAGTTGTAGTGGGGTGGGAGATACCTAGTCTCCATTATGGCTCTAATCTGATAGAGGTAGTGGGGTGGTAGATGCCTAGTGCCCTTATGGCTCTAATCTGGTAGTGGTAGTGGGGTGGTAGATACCTAGTCTCCATTATGGCTCAAATCTGATAGAGGTAGAGGGGTGGTACATACCTCGTCTCCATTATGGCTCTAATCTGATAGTGGTAGTGGGGTGGTAGATACCTAGTCTCCATTATGGCTCTAATCGGATAGTTGTAGTGGGGTGGGAGATACTTAGTCTCCATTATGGCTCTAATCTGACAGTGGTAGTGGGGTGGTAGAAGTCTAGTGCCCTTATGGCTCTAATCTGATAGTGGTAGATGTCTAGTCTCCATTATGGTTCTAATCTGATAATGGTAGTGGGGTGATAGATACCTAGTCTCCATTATGGCTCTAATCTGATAGTGGTAGTGGGGTGGTAGATGACTAGAGCCCGAATGGCTCTAATCTGATAGTGGTAGTGTGGTGGTAGATACCTAGTCTCCATGATGGCTCTAATCTGATAGAGGTATTGGGGTGCGAGATACCTAGTCTCCATTATGGCTCAAATTCGATAGTAGTAGTGGGGTGGTAGATACTTAGTCTCCATTATGGCTCTAATCTGATAGAGGTAGTGGGGTGGGAGATACCTATTCTCCATTATGGCTCTAATCTGATCGTGGAAGTGGGGTGGTAGATGTCTAGTCTCCCTTATGGCTCTAATCTAGTAGTAGTAGTAGGGTGGTAGATGCCTAGTGCCCTTATGGGTCTAATCTGATAGTGGTAGATGTCTAGTCTCCATTATGGTTCTAATTTGATAGAGGTTGTGGGGTGGTAGATACCTAGTCTCCATTATGGCTCTAATCTGATAGAGGTAGTGGGGTGGGAGATACCTATTCTCCATTATGGCTCTAATCTGATCGTGGAAGTGGGGTGGTAGAAGTCTAGTGCCCTTATGGCTCTAATCTGATAGTGGTAGATGTCTAGTCTCCATTATGGTTCTAATCTGATAGAGGTTGTGGGGTGGTAGATACCTTGTCTCCATTATGGCTCTAATCTGATAGAGGTAGCGGGGTGGGAGATACCTATTCTCCATTATGGCTCTAATCTGATAGAGGTTGTGGGGTGGTAGATACCTAGTCTCCATTATGGCTCTAATCTGATAGAGGTAGTGGGGTGGGAGATACCTATTCTCCATTATGGCTCTAATCTGATAGTGGTAGTGGGGTGGTAGATGCCTAGTGCCCTTAGGGCTCTAATCTGATAGTGGTAGTGGGGTGGTAGATACCTAGTCTCCATTATGGCTCTAATCTGATAGTGGTAGTGGGGTGGTAGATGCCTAGTGCCCTTATGGCTCTAATATGATAGTGGTAGTGGGGTGGTAGATACCTAGTCTCCATTATGGCTCTAATCTGATATTGGTAGTGGGGTGGTAGATACCTAGCGCTCCATTATGGCTCTAATCTGATAGTTGTAGTGGGGTGGGAGATACCTAGTCTCCATTATGGCTCTAATCTGATAGAGGTAGTGGGGTGGTAGATGCCTAGTGCCCTTATGGCTCTAATCTGATAGTGGTAGTGGGGTGGTAGATACCTAGTCTCCATTATGGCTCTAATCTGATAGTGGTAGTGGGGTGGTAGATACCTCGTCTCCATTATGGCTCTAATCTGATAGTGGTAGTGGGGTGGTAGATACCTAGTCTCCATTATGGCTCTAATCTGATAGTGGTAGTGGGGTGGGAGATACCTAGTGCCATTATGGCTCTAATCTGATAGTGGTAGTGGGGTGGTAGATACCTAGTCTCCATTATGGCTCTAATCTGATAGTGGTATGTATGTACTAGTCTCCATTATGGTTCTAATCTGATAATGGTAGTGGGGTGGTAGATACCTAGTCTCCATTATGGCTCTAATCTGATAGTGGTAGTGGGGTGGTAGATCTCCCTTATGGCTCTAGATAGCCCGAATGGCTCTAATCTGATAGTGGTAGTGTGGTGGTAGATACCTAGTCTCCATGATGGCTCTAATCTGATAGAGGTATTGGGGTGCGAGATACCTAGTCTCCATTATGGCTCAAATTCGATAGTAGTAGTGGGGTGGTAGATACTTAGTCTCCATTATGGCTCTAATCTGATAGAGGTAGTGGGGTGGGAGATACCTATTCTCCATTATGGCTCTAATCTGATCGTGGAAGTGGGGTGGTAGATGTCTAGTCTCCCTTATGGCTCTAATCTAGTAGTAGTAGTAGGGTGGTAGATGCCTAGTGCCCTTATGGGTCTAATCTGATAGTGGTAGATGTCTAGTCTCCATTATGGTTCTAATTTGATAGAGGTTGTGGGGTGGTAGATACCTAGTCTCCATTATGGCTCTAATCTGATAGAGGTAGTGGGGTGGGAGATACCTATTCTCCATTATGGCTCTAATCTGATCGTGGAAGTGGGGTGGTAGATGTCTAGTCTCCCTTATGGCTCTAATCTAGTAGTAGTAGTGGGGTGGTAGATGCCTAGTGCCCTTATGGGTCTAATCTGATAGTGGTAGATGTCTAGTCTCCATTATGGTTCTAATTTGATAGAGGTTGTGGGGTGGTAGATACCTAGTCTCCATTATGGCTCTAATCTGGTAGCGCTAGTGGGCTGGTAGATATCTAGTCTCCCTTATGGCTCTAATCTAGTAGTAGTAGTGGGGTGGTAGATGCCTAGTGCCCTTATGGCTCTAATCTGATAGTGGTAGTGGGGTGGTAGATACCTAGTGCCCTTATGGCTCTAATCTGGTAGTGGTAGTGGGGTGGTAGATACCTAGTCTCCATTATGGCTCTAATCTGATAGAGGTAGTGGGGTGGGAGATACCTAGTCTCCATTATGGGTCTAATCTGATAGTGGTAGTGGGGTGGTAGATGCCTAGTGCCCTTATGGCTCTAATCTGATAGTGGTAGTGGGGTGGTAGATACCTAGTCTCCCTTATGGCTCTAATCTGGTAGTAGTAGTGGGGTAGTAGATGCCTAGTGCCCTTATGGCTCTAATCTGATAGTGGTAGTGGGGTGGTAGATGCCTTGTGCCCTTATGGCTCTAATATGATAGTGGTAGTGGGGTGGTAGATACCTAGTCTCCATTATGGCTCTAATCTGATAGAGGTAGTGGGGTGGTAGATACAAAGTCTCCATTATGGCTCTAATCTGATGGAGGTAGTGGGGTGGAAGATGTCTAGTCTCCGTTTTGGCTCTAATCTGGTAGCGCTAGTGGGCTGGTAGATACCATGTCTCCATTATGGCTCTAATCTGATAGTGGTAGTGGGGTGGTAGATACCTAGTCTCCATTATGGCTCTAATCTGGTAGTGGTAGTGGGGTGGTAGATACCTAGCCTCCATTATGGCTCTAATCTGGTAGTGGTAGTCGGGTTGTAGATACCTAGTCTCAATTATGGCTCTAATCTGATAGAGGTAGTGGGGTGGTAGATACCTAGTCTCCATTATGGCTCTAATCTGATAGAGGTAGTGGGGTGGGAGATACCTAGTCTCCATTATGGCTCTAATCTGATAGTGGTAGTGGGGTGGAAGATACCTAGTCTCCATTATGGCTCTAATCTGGTAGTGGTAGTGGGGTTGTAGATAACTAGTCTCAATTATGGCTCTAATCTGATAGTGGTAGTGGGGTGGTAGATGCCTAGTGCCCTTATGGCTCTAATATGATAGTGGTAGTGGGGTGGTAGATACCTAGTCTCCATTATGGCTCTAATCCTATATTGGTAGTGGGGTGGTAGATACCTAGTCTCCATTATGGCTCTAATCTGATAGTTGTAGTGGGGTGGGAGATACCTAGTCTCCATTATGGCTCTAATCTGACAGTGGTAGTGGGGTGGTAGAAGTCTAGTGCCCTTATGGCTCTAATCTGATAGTGGTAGATGTCTAGTCTCCATTATGGTTCTAATCTGATAGAGGTTGTGGGGTGTTAGATACCTTGTCTCCATTATGGCTCTAATCTGATAGAGGTAGTGGGGTGGGAGATACCTATTTTCCATTATGGCTCTAATCTGATAGTGGTAGTGGGGTGGTAGATGCCTAGTGCCCTTATGGCTCTAATCTGATAGAGGTTGTGGGGTGGTAGATACCTAGTCTCCATTATGGCTCTAATCTGATAGAGGTAGTGGGGTGGGAGATACCTATTCTCCATTATGGCTCTAATCTGATAGTGGTAGTGGGGTGGTAGATGCCTAGTGCCCTTATGGCTCTAATCTGATAGTGGTAGTGGGGTGGTAGATACCTAGTCTCCATTATGGCTCTAATCTGATATTGGTAGTGGGGTGGTAGATACCTAGCCTCCATTATGGCTCTAATCTGATAGTTGTAGTGGGGTGGGAGATACCTAGTCTCCATTATGGCTCTAATCTGACAGTAGTAGTGGGGTGGTAGAAGTCTAGTGCCCTTATGGCTCTAATCTGATAGTGGTAGATGTCTAGTCTCCATTATGGTTCTAATCTGATAATGGTAGTGGGGTGATAGATACCTATTCTACATTATGGCTCTAATCTGATATAGGTAGTGGGGTAGTAGATATCTAGTCTCCATTATGGCTCTAATCTGATAGTGGAAGTGGGGTGGAAGATGTCTAGTCTCCCTTGTGGCTCTAATCTGATAGTAGTAGTGGGGTGGTAGATATCTAGTCTCCATTATGGCTCTAATCTGGTAGTAGTAGTGGGGTGGTAGATGTCTAGTCTCCGTTTTGGCTCTAATCTGATAGAGGTAGTGGTCGATACCTAGTGTCCATTATGGCTCTAATCTGATAGTTGTAGTGAGGTGGTAGAAACCTAGTCTCCATTATGGGTCTAATCTGATAGTGGTAGTGGGGTGGGAGATACCTAGTCTCCATTATGGCTCTAATCTGACAGTGGTAGTGGGGTGGTAGAAGTCTAGTGCCCTTATGGCTCTAATCTGATAGTGGTAGATGTCTAGTCTCCATTATGGTTCTAATCTGATAGAGGTTGTGGGGTGTTAGATACCTTGTCTCCATTATGGCTCTAATCTGATAGAGGTAGTGGGGTGGGAGATACCTATTTTCCATTATGGCTCTAATCTGATAGTGGTAGTGGGGTGGTAGATGCCTAGTGCCCTTATGGCTCTAATCTGATAGAGGTTGTGGGGTGGTAGATACCTAGTCTCCATTATGGCTCTAATCTGATAGAGGTAGTGGGGTGGGAGATACCTATTCTCCATTATGGCTCTAATCTGATAGTGGTAGTGGGGTGGTAGATGCCTAGTGCCCTTATGGCTCTAATCTGATAGTAGTAGTGGGGTGGTAGATACCTAGTCTCCCTTATGGCTCTAATCTGATAGTGGTAGTGGGGTGGTAGATGCCTAGTGCCCTTATGGCTCTAATATGATAGTGGTAGTGGGGTGGTAGATACCTAGTCTCCATTATGGCTCTAATCTGATATTGGTAGTGGGGTGGTAGATACCTAGCCTCCATTATGGCTCTAATCTGATAGTTGTAGTGGGGTGGGAGATACCTAGTCTCCATTATGGCTCTAATCTGACAGTAGTAGTGGGGTGGTAGAAGTCTAGTGCCCTTATGGCTCTAATCTGATAGTGGTAGATGTCTAGTCTCCATTATGGTTCTAATCTGATAATGGTAGTGGGGTGATAGATACCTATTCTACATTATGGCTCTAATCTGATATAGGTAGTGGGGTAGTAGATATCTAGTCTCCATTATGGCTCTAATCTGATAGTGGAAGTGGAGTGGAAGATGTCTAGTCTCCCTTGTGGCTCTAATCTGATAGTAGTAGTGGGGTGGTAGATATCTAGTCTCCATTATGGCTCTAATCTGGTAGTAGTAGTGGGGTGGTAGATGTCTAGTCTCCGTTTTGGCTCTAATCTGATAGAGGTAGTGGTCGATACCTAGTGTCCATTATGGCTCTAATCTGATAGTTGTAGTGAGGTGGTAGAAACCTAGTCTCCATTATGGCTCTAATCTGATAGTGGTAGTGGGGTGGTAGATACCCAGTCTCCATTATGGCTCTAATATGATAGTGGTAGTGGGGTGGTAGATACCTAGTCTCCATTATGGCTCTAATCTGATAGAGGTAGTGGGGTGGTAGATACCTAGTCTCCATTATGGCTCTAATCTGATAGAGGTAGTGGGGTGGGAGATACCTAGTCTCCATTATGGCTCTAATCTGATAGTGGTAGTGGGGTGGTAGATACCTAGTGCCCTTATGGCTCTAATCTGATAGCGGTAGTGGGGTTGTAGATACCTAGTCTCCATTATGGCTCTAATCTGATAGAGGTAGTGGGGTGGTAGATGCCTAGTGCCCTTATGGCTCTAATCTGGTAGTGGTAGTGGGGTGGTAGATACCTAGTCTCCATTATGGCTCTAATCGGATAGTGGTAGTGGGGTGGTAGATGCCTTGTGCCCTTATGGCTCTAATCTGATAGTGGTACTGGGGTGGTAGATACCTAGTCTCCCTTATGGCTCTAATCTGGTAGTAGTAGTGGGGTGGTAGATGCCTAGTGCCCTTATGGCTCTAATCTGGTAGTGGTAGTGGGGTGGTAGATACCTAGTCTCCATTATGGCTCTAATCTGATAGTGGTAGTGGGGTGGTAGATGACTAGAGCCCGAATGGCTCTAATCTGATAGTGGTAGTGTGGTGGTAGATACCTAGTCTCCATGATGGCTCTAATCTGATAGAGGTATTGGGGTGCGAGATACCTAGTCTCCATTATGGCTCAAATTTGATAGTGGTAATGGAGACTAGGTATCTACCAGCCCACTACCACTACCAGATTAGAGCCATAATGGAGACTAGGTATCTACCACCCCACTACCACTATCAGATTAGAGCCATAATGGAGACTAGGTATCTACCACCCCACTACCACTATCAGATTAGAGCCATAAAGGCACTACGCATTTTCCACCCCACTACTACTACCAGATTAGAGCCAAAACGGAGACTAGACATCTACCACCCCACTACCACTATCAGATTAGAGCCATAAGGGCACTAGACATCTACCACCCCACTACCACTATCAGATTAGAGCCATAATGGAGACTAGGTATCTACCACCCCACTACCTCTATCAGATTAGAGCCATAATGGAAACTAGGTATCTCCCACCCCACTACCACTATCAGATTAGAGCCATAATGGAGACAAGGTATCTACCACCCCACTGCCACTATCAGATTAGAGCCATAATGGAGACTAGGTATCTACCACCCTACTACCACTATGTGATTAGAGCCATAATGGAGACTAGGTATCTACCACCCCACTACCTCTATCAGATTAGAGCCATAATGGAGACTAGGTATCTACCACCCCACTACCTCTATCAGATTAGACCCATAATGGACACTAGGTATCTACCACCCCACTACCACTATCAGATTAGAGCCATAATGGAGACTAGGTATCTACCACCCCACTACCACTATCAGATTAGAGCCATAATGGAGACTAGGTATCTACCACCCCACTACCACTATCAGATTAGAGCCACCCCACTACCTCTATCAGATTAGAGCCATAATGGATACTAGGTATCTACCACCCCACTACCACTATCAGATTAGAGCCATAAGGGCACTAGACATCTACCACCCCATTACCACTATCAGATTAGAGCCATAATGGAGACTAGGTATCTACCACCCCACTACCACTATCAGATTAGAGCCAAATGGAGACTAGGTATCTACCACCCCACTACCACTATCAGATTAGAGCCATAATGGACAATAGGTATCTACCACCCCACTACCATTATCAGATTAGAGCCATAATGGAGACGAGACATCTACCACCCAACGACAACTATCAGATTAGAGCCATAATGGAGACTAGGTATCTACCACTCCACTACCACTATCAGATTAGAGCCGTAAAGGCACTAGGCATCTACCACCCCACTACCACTATCAAATTAGAGCCATAATGGAGATTAGATATCTACCACCACACTACCGCTATCATATTAGAGCCATAAGGGCACTAGGCATCTACCACCCCACTACCACTATCAGATTAGAACCATAAGGGCACTAGGCATCTACCACCCCACTACCACTATCAGATTAGAGCCATAATGGAGATTAGGTATCTACCACCCCACTACCTCTATCAGATTAGAGCCATAATGGAGACTAGGTATCTACCACCCCACTACCTCTATCAGATTAGAGCCATAATGGAGACTAGGTATCTACCACCCCACTACCACTATCATATTAGAGCCATAATGGAGACTAGACATCTACCACCCCACTACCGCTATCATATTAGAGCCATAAGGGAGACTAGACATCTACCACCCCACTACCACTATCAGATTAGAGCCATAAGGGAGACTGGTATCTACTACCCCACTACCTCTATCAGATTAGAGCCATAAGGGCACTAGACATCTACCACCCTACTACCACTATCAGATTAGAGCCATAATGGAGACTAGGCATCTACCACCCCACTACCACTATCAGATTAGAGCCATAATGGAGACTAGGTATCTACCACACCACTACCTCTATCAGATTAGAGCCATAATGGAGACTGGGTATCTCCCACCCCATTACCACTATCAGATTAGAGCCATAATGGAGACTAGGTACCTACCACCCCACTACCACTATCAGATTAGAGCCAAATGGAGACTAGGTATCTACCACCCCTCTACCTCTATCAGATTAGAGCCATAATGGAGACTAGGTATCTACCACCCCACTACCACTATCATATTAGAGCCATAAGGGCACTAGGCATCTACCACCCCACTATCACTATCAGATTAGAGCCATAAAGGCACAATGCATCTACCACCCCACTACTACTACCAGATTAGAGCCATAAGGGAGACTAGGTATCTACCACCCCACTACCACTATCAGATTAGAGCCATAAGGGCACTAGGCATCTACCACCCCACTACCACTATCAGATTAGAACCATAAGGGCACTAGGCATCTACCACCCCACTACCACTATCAGATTAGAGCCATAAAGGCACTAGGCATCTACCACCCCACTACCACTATCAGATTAGAGCCATAATGGAGACTAGGTATCTACCACCCCACTACCACTATCATATTAGAGCCATAAGGGCACTAGGCATCTACCACCCCACTACCACTATCAGATTAGAACCATAAGGGCACTAGGCATCTACCACCCCACTACCACTATCAGATTAGAGCCATAATGGAGACTAGGTATCTCCCACCCCACTACCTCTATCAGATTAGAGCCATAATGGAGATTAGGTATCTACCACCCCACTACCTCTATCAGATTAGAGCCATAATGGAGACTAGGTATCTACCACCCCACTACCACTATCATATTAGAGCCATAATGGAGACTAGACATCTACCACCCCACTACCGCTATCATATTAGAGCCATAAGGGAGACTAGACATCTACCACCCCACTACTACTACCAGATTATAGCCAAAACGGAGACTAGACATCTACCACCCCACTACCACTATCAGATTAGAGCCAAAAGGGCACTAGATATCTACCACCCCACTACCACTATCAGATTAGAGCCATAATGGAGACTAGGTATCTACCACCCCACTGCCACTATCAGATTAGAGCCATAATGGAGACTAGGTATCTACCACCCTACTACCACTATGTGATTAGAGCCATAATGGAGACTAGGTATCTACCACCCCACTACCACTATCAGATTAGAGCCATAATGGAGACTAGGTATCTACCACCCCACTACCACTATCAGATTAGAGCCATAATGGAGACTAGGTATCTACCACCCCACTACCACTATCAGATTAGAGCCATAAAGGCACTAGGCATCTACCACCCCACTACCACTATCAGATTAGAGCCATAAGGGAGACTAGGTATCTACCACCCCACTACCACTATCAGATTAGAGCCATAAGGGCACTAGGCATCTTCCACCCAACTACTACTACCAGATTAGAGCCAAAACGGAGACTGGACATCTACCACCCCACTACCACTATCAGATTAGAGCCATAAGGGCACTAGACATCTACCACCCCACTACCACTATCAGATTAGAGCCATAATGGAGACTAGGTATCTACCACCCCACTACCTCTATCAGATTAGAGCCATAAGGGCACTAGACATCTACCACCCCATTACCACTATCAGATTAGAGCCATAATGGAGACTAGGTATCTACCACCCCACTACCACTATCAGATTAGAGCCAAATGGAGACTAGGTATCTACCACCCCTCTACCTCTATCAGATTAGAGCCATAATGGAGACTAGGTATCTCCCACCCCATTACCTCTATCAGATTAGAGCCATAATGGACACTAGGTATCTACCACCCCACTACCATTATCAGATTAGAGCCATAATGGAGACGAGACATCTACCACCCCACGACAACTATCAGATTAGAGCCATAATGGAGACTAGGTATCTACCAGTCCACTACCACTATCAGATTAGAGCCGTAAAGGCACTAGGCATCTACCACCCCACTACCACTATCAGATTAGAGCCATAATGGAGACTAGATATCTATCACCCCACTACCACTATCATATTAGAGCCATAAGGGCACTAGGCATCTACCACCCCACTACCACTATCAGATTAGAGCCATAAAGGCACTATGCATCTAACACCCCACTACTACTACCAGATTAGAGCCATAAGGGAGACTAGGTACCTACCACCCCACTACCTCTATCAGATTAGAGCCATAATGGAGACTAGGTATCTACCACACCACTACCTCTATCAGATTAGAGCCATAATGGAGACTGGGTATCTCCCACCCCATTACCACTATCAGATTAGAGCCATTATGGAGACTAGGTACCTACCACCCCACTACCACTATCAGATTAGAGCCAAATGGAGACTAGGTATCTACCACCCCTCTACCTCTATCAGATTAGAGCCATAATGGAGACTAGGTATCTACCACCCCACTACCACTATGAGATTAGAGCCATAAGGGCACTAAACATCTACCACCCCACTACCTCTATCAGATTAGAGCCATAAGGGCACTAGGCATCTACCACCCCACTATCACTATCAGATTAGAGCCAGCCAAAACGGAGACTAGACATCTACCACCCCACTACCACTATCATATTAGAGCCATAAGGGAGACTAGGTATCTACCACCCCACTACCTCTATCAGATTAGAGCCATAAGGGCACTAGACATCTACCACCCCACTACCACTATCAGATTAGAGCCATAAGGGAGACTAGTCATTTACCACCCCACTACCTCAATCAGATTAGAGCCATAAGGGAGACTAGTCATTTACCACCCCACTACCTCAATCAGATTAGAGCCATAATGGAGGCTAGGTATCTACCAGCTCACTACCACTACCAGATTAGAGCCATAATGGAGACTAGGTATCTACCACCCCACTACCACTATCAGATTAGAGCCACAAGGGAGACTAGACATCTACCACCCCACTTCCACTACCAGATTAGAGCCATAATGGAGACTAGGTATCTACCACCCCACTATCACTATCAGATTAGAGCCATAATGGAGACTAGACATCTACCACCCCACTACCACTATCAGATTAGAGCCATAAGGGCACAAGGCATCTACGACCCCACTACCACTATCAGATTAGAGCCATAAGGGAGACTAGGTATCTACCACCCCACTACCTCAATCAGATTAGAGCCATAATGGAGACTAGACATGTACCACCCCACTACCACTATCAGATTAGATACATAAGGGCACTAGACATCTACCACCCCACTACCACTATCAGATTAGAGCCATAATTGAGACCAGGTATCTACAACCCGACTACCACTACCAGATTAGAGCCATAATGGAGACAAGGTATCTACCACCCCACTACCACTACCAGATTAGAGCCATAAGTGAGACTAGGTATCTACCACCCCACTACCTCTATCAGATTAGAGCCATAAGGGCACTAGACATCTACCACCCCATTACCACTATCAGATTAGAGCCATAAGGGAGACTAGTCATTTACCACCCCGCTACCTCTATAAAGATTAGAGCCATAATGGAGGTTAGGTATCTACCACCCCACTACTACTATCAGATTAGAGCCATAATGGAGACTAGGTATCTACCACCCCACTACCACTATCAGATTAGCGCCATAAGGGCACTAGACATCTACCACCCCACTACCACTATCAGAATAGAGCCATAATGGAGACTGGGTATCTACCACCCCACTACCTCTATCAGATTAGAGCCATAATGGAGACTAGGTATCTCCCACCCCATTACCACTATCAGATTAGAGCCATAATGGAGACTAGGTATCTACCACCCCACTACCATTATGTGATTAGAGCCATAATGGAGACTAGGTATCTACCACCCCACTACCTCTATCAGATTAGAGCCATAATGGAGACTAGGTATCTACCACCCCACTACCTCTATCATATTAGAGCCATAATGGAGACTAGGTATCTACCACCCCATACCACTATCAGATTAGAGCCATAATGGAGACTAGACATCTACCACCCCACCACCGCTATCATATTAGAGCCATAAGGGCACAAGGCATCTACAACCCCACTACCACTATCAGATTAGAGCCATAAGGGCACTAGGCATCTACCACCCCACTACTACTACCAGATTAGAGCCATAAGGGAGACTAGGTATCTACCAACCCACTACCTCTATCAGATTAGAGCCATAATGGAGACTAGGTATCTACCACCCCACTACCTCAATCAGATTAGAGCCATAATGGAGACTAGACATCTACCACCCCACTACTACTATCAGATTAGAGCCATAATTGAGACCAGGTATCTACAACCCGACTACCACTACCAGATTAGAGCCATAATGGAGACAAGGTATCTACCACCCCACTACCACTACCAGATTAGAGCCAAAACAGAGACTAGACATCTACCACCCCACTACCACTATCAGATTAGAGCCATAAGGGAGACTAGGTATCTACCAACCCACTACCTCTATCAGATTAGAGCCATAATGGAGACTAGGTATCTACCACCCCACTACCTCTATCAGATTAGAGCCATAATGGAGACTAGACATCTACCACCCCACGACAACTATCAGATTAGAGCCATAATGGAGACTAGGTATCTACCACACCACTACCACTATCAGATTAGAGCCATGAAGGCACTAGGCATCTACCACCCCACTACCACTATCAAATTAGAGCCATAAGGGCTCTAGGCATCTACCACCCCACTACCACTGTCAGATTAGAGCCATAATGGAGACTAGGTATCTATCACCCCACTACCTCTATCAGATTAGAGCCATAATGGAGACTAGGTATCTACCACCCCACTACCACTATGAGATTAGAGCCATAAGGGCACTAAACATCTACCACCCCACTACCTCTATCAGATTAGAGCCATAAGGGCACTAGACATCTACCACCCCACTACCACTATCAGATTAGAGCCATAAGGGAGACTAGTCATTTACCACCCCGCTACCTCTATAAAGATTAGAGCCATAATGGAGGCTAGGTATCTACCACCCCACTACCACTATCAGATTAGAGCCATAAGGGCACTAGACATCTACCACCCCACTACCACTATCAGATTAGAGCCATAATGGAGACTAGGTATCTACAACCCCACTACCACTATCAGATTAGAGCCATAAGAGCTCTAGGCATCTACCACCCCACTACCACTATCAGATTAGAGCCATAATTGAGACTAGGTATCTACAACCCGACTACCACTACCAGATTAGAGCCATAATGGAGACTAGGTATCTACCACCCCACTACCACTACCAGATTAGAGCCATAATGGAGACTAGGTATCTACCACCCCACTACCACTATCAGATTAGAGTCATAATGGAGAATAGGTATCTACCACCCCACTACCACTACCAGATTAGAGCCAAAACGGAGACTAGACATCTACCACCCCACTACCACTATCATATTAGAGCCATAAGGGAGACTAGGTATCTACCACCCCACTACCTCTATCAGATTAGAGCCATAAGGGCACTAGACATCTACCACCCCACTACCACTATCAGAATAAAGCCATAATGGAGACTGGGTATCTACCACCCCACTACCTCTATCAGATTAGAGCCATAATGGAGGTTAGGTATCTACCACACCACTACTACTATCAGATTAGAGCCATAATGGAGACTAGGTATCTACCACCCCACTACCACTATCAGATTAGCGCCATAAGGGCACTAGACATCTACCACCCCTCTACCTCTATCAGATTAGAGCCATAATGGAGACTAGGTATCTACCACCCCACTACCACTATGTGATTAGAGCCATAATGGAGACTAGGTATCTACCACCCCACTACCTCTATCAGATTAGAGCCATAATGGAGACTAGGTATCTACCACCCCATACCACTATCAGATTAGAGCCATAATGGAGACTAGACATCTACCACCCCACTACCGCTATCATATTTGAGCCATAAGGGCACAAGGCATCTACAACCCCACTACCACTATCAGATTAGAGCCATAAGGGCACTAGGCATCTACCACCCCACTACTACTACCAGATTAGAGCCATAAGGGAGACTAGGCATCTACCAACCCACTACCTCTATCAGATTAGAGCCATAATGGAGACTAGGTATCTACCACCCCACTACCTCAATCAGATTAGAGCCATAATGGAGACTAGACATCTACCACCCCACTACCACTATCAGATTAGAGCCATAATTGAGACCAGGTATCTACAACCCGACTACCACTACCAGATTAGAGCCATAATGGAGACAAGGTATCTACCACCCCACTACCACTACCAGATTAGAGCCAAAACGGAGACTAGACATCTACCACCCCACTACCACTATCAGATTAGAGCCATAAGGGAGATTAGGTATCTACCAACCCACTACCTCTATCAGATTAGAGCCATAATGGAGACTAGGTATCTACCACCCCACTACCTCTATCAGATTAGAGCCATAATGGAGACTAGACATCTACCACCCCATGACAACTATCAGATTAGAGCCATAATGGAGACTAGGTATCTACCACCCCACTACCACTATCAGATTAGAGCCATAAGGGCACTAGACATATACCACCCCACTACCACTATCAGAATAGAGCCATAATGGAGAATGGGTATCTACCACCCCACTACCTCTATCAGATTAGAGCCATAATGGAGGTTAGGTATCTACCACACCACTACTACTATCAGATTAGAGCCATAATGGAGACTAGGTATCTACCACCCCACTACCACTATCAGATTAGAGCCATAAGGGCACTAGACATATACCACCCCACTACCACTATCAGAATAGAGCCATAATGGAGAATGGGTATCTACCACCCCACTACCTCTATCAGATTAGAGCCATAATGGAGACTAGGTATCTCCCACCCCATTACCACTATCATATTAGAGCCATAATGGAGACTAGGTATCTACCACCCCTCTACCTCTATCAGATTAGAGCCATAATGGAGACTAGGTATCTACCACCCCACTACCACTATGTGATTAGAGCCATAATGGAGACTAGGTATCTACCACCCCACTACCTCTATCAGATTAGAGCCATAATGGAGACTAGACATCTACCACCCCATGACAACTATCAGATTAGAGCCATAATGGAGACTAGGTATCTACCACCCCACTACCACTATCAGATTAGAGCCATGAAGGCACTAGGCATCTACCACCCCACTACCACTATCAAATTAGAGCCATAAGGGCTCTAGGCATCTACCACCCCACTACCACTGTCAGATTAGAGCCATAATGGAGACTAGGTATCTATCACCCCACTACCTCTATCAGATTAGAGCCATAATGGAGACTAGGTATCTACCACCCCACTACCACTATGAGATTAGAGCCATAAGGGCACTAAACATCTACCACCCCACTACCTCTATCAGATTAGAGCCATAAGGGCACTAGACATCTACCACCCCACTACCACTATCAGATTAGAGCCATAAGGGAGACTAGTCATTTACCACTCCGCTACCTCTATAAAGATTAGAGCCATAATGGAGGCTAGGTATCTACCACCCCACTACCACTATCAGATTAGAGCCATAAGGGCACTAGACATCTACCACCCCACTACCACTATCAGATTAGAGCCATAATGGAGACTAGGTATCTACAACCCCACTACCACTATCAGATTAGAGCCATAAGAGCTCTAGGCATCTACCACCCCACTACCACTATCAGATTAGAGCCATAATTGAGACTAGGTATCTACAACCCGACTACCACTACCAGATTAGAGCCATAATGGAGACTAGGTATCTACCACCCCACTACCACTACCAGATTAGAGCCATAATGGAGACTAGGTATCTACCACCCCACTACCACTATCAGATTAGAGTCATAATGGAGAATAGGTATCTACCACCCCACTACCACTACCAGATTAGAGCCAAAACGGAGACTAGACATCTACCACCCCACTACCACTATCATATTAGAGCCATAAGGGAGACTAGGTATCTACCACCCCACTACCTCTATCAGATTAGAGCCATAAGGGCACTAGACATCTACCACCCCACTACCACTATCAGAATAGAGCCATAATGGAGACTGGGTATCTACCACCCCACTACCTCTATCAGATTAGAGCCATAATGGAGGTTAGGTATCTACCACACCACTACTACTATCAGATTAGAGCCATAATGGAGACTAGGTATCTACCACCCCACTACCACTATCAGATTAGAGCCATAAGGGCACTAGACATATACCACCCCACTACCACTATCAGAATAGAGCCATAATGGAGAATGGGTATCTACCACCCCACTACCTCTATCAGATTAGAGCCATAATGGAGACTAGGTATCTCCCACCCCATTACCACTATCATATTAGAGCCATAATGGAGACTAGGTATCTACCACCCCTCTACCTCTATCAGATTAGAGCCATAATGGAGACTAGGTATCTACCACCCCACTACCACTATGTGATTAGAGCCATAATGGAGACTAGGTATCTACCACCCCACTACCTCTATCAGATTAGAGCCATAATGGAGACTAGGTATCTACCACCCCACTACCTCTATCATATTAGAGCCATAATGGAGACTAGGTATCTACCACCCCATACCACTATCAGATTAGAGCCATAATGGAGACTAGACATCTACCACCCCACTACCGCTATCATATTAGAGCCATAAGGGCACAAGGCATCTACAACCCCACTACCACTATCAGATTAGAGCCATAAGGGCACTAGGCATCTACCACCCCACTACTACTACCAGATTAGAGCCATAAGGGAGACTAGGTATCTACCACCCCATACCACTATCAGATTAGAGCCATAATGGAGACTAGACATCTACCACCCCACTACCGCTATCATATTAGAGCCATAAGGGCACAAGGCATCTACAACCCCACTACCACTATCAGATTAGAGCCATAAGGGCACTAGGCATCTACCACCCCACTACTACTACCAGATTAGAGCCATAAGGGAGACTAGGTATCTACCAACCCACTACCTCTATCAGATTAGAGCCATAATGGAGAATAGGTATCTACCACCCCACTACCTCTATCAGATTAGAGCCATAATGGAGACTAGACATCTACCACCCCACGACAACTATCAGATTAGAGCCATAATGGAGACTAGGTATCTACCACCCCACTACCACTATCAGATTAGAGCCATGAAGGCACTAGGCATCTACCACCCCACTACCACTATCAAATTAGAGCCATAAGGGCTCTAGGCATCTACCACCCCACTACCACTGTCAGATTAGAGCCATAATGGAGACTAGGTATCTATCACCCCACTACCTCTATCAGATTAGAGCCATAATGGAGACTAGGTATCTACCACCCCACTACCACTATGAGATTAGAGCCATAAGGGCACTAAACATCTACCACCCCACTACCTCTATCAGATTAGAGCCATAAGGGCACTAGACATCTACCACCCCACTACCACTATCAGATTAGAGCCATAAGGGAGACTAGTCATTTACCACCCCGCTACCTCTATAAAGATTAGAGCCATAATGGAGGCTAGGTATCTACCACCCCACTACCACTATCACATTAGAGCCATAAGGGCACTAGACATCTACCACCCCACTACCACTATCAGATTAGAGCCATAATGGAGACTAGGTATCTACAACCCCACTACCACTATCACATTAGAGCCATAAGGGCACTAGACATCTACCACCCCACTACCACTATCAGATTAGAGCCATAATTGAGACTAGGTATCTACAACCCGACTACCACTACCAGATTAGAGCCATAATGGAGACTAGGTATCTACCACCCCACTACCACTACCAGATTAGAGCCATAATGGAGACTAGGTATCTACCACCCCACTACCACTATCAGATTAGAGTCATAATGGAGAATAGGTATCTACCACCCCACTACCACTACCAGATTAGAGCCAAAACGGAGACTAGACATCTACCACCCCACTACCACTATCATATTAGAGCCATAAGGGAGACTAGGTATCTACCACCCCACTACCTCTATCAGATTAGAGCCATAAGGGCACTAGACATCTACCACCCCACTACCACTATCAGATTAGAGCCATAAGGGAGACTAGTCATTTACCACCCCACTACTTCAATCAGATTAGAGACATAATGGAGGCTAGGTATCTACCAGCCCACTACCACTACCAGATTAGAGCCATTATGGAGACTAGGTATCTACCACCCCACTACCACTATCAAATTAGAGCCATAATGGAGACTAGGTATCTACCACCCCACTACCACTATCAGATTAGAGCCATAATGAAGAATATGTATCTACAACCCCACTACCACTATCAGATTAGAGCCATAATGGAGACAAGGTATCTACCACCCCACTACCACTACCAGATTAGAGGCATAATGGAGACTAGGTATCTACCACCCCACTACCACTATCAGATTAGAGCCATAATGGAGACAAGGTATCTACCACCCCACTACCACTATCAGATTAGTGCCATAATGGAGACTAGATATCTACCACCCCACTACCGCTATCATATTAGAGACATAAGGGCACTAGGTATCTACCACCCCACTACCACTATCAGATTAGAGCCATAAGAGCACTAGGCATCTACCACCCCACCACTACTACCAGATTAGAGCCATAATGGAGACTATATATCTACCACCCCACTACCACTATCAGATTAGAGCCATAAGGGCACTAGGCATCTACCACCCCACTACCAGTATCAGATTAGAGCCATAATGGAGACTATATATCTACCACCCCACTACCACTATCAGATTAGAGCCATAAGGGCACTAGGCATCTACCACCCCACTACTACTACCAGATTAGAGCCATAATGGAGACTAGGTATCTAACAGCCCACTACCACTACCAGATTAGAGCCATAATGGAGACTAGGTATCTACCACCCCACTACCACTATCAGATTAGAGCCATAATGGAGACAAGGTATCTACCACCCCACTACCACTACCAGATTAGAGGCATAATGGAAACAAGGTATCTACCACCCCACTACCACTACCAGATTAGAGCCAAAACGGAGACTAGACATCTACCACCCCACTACCACTATCAGATTAGAGCCATAAGGGAGACTAGGTATCTACCACCCCACTACCTCTATCAGATTAGAGCCATAAGGGCACTAGACATCTACCACCCCACTACCACTATCAGATTAGAGCCATAAGGGAGACTAGTCATTTACCACCCCACTACCTCAATCAGATTAGAGCCATAATGGAGGCTAGGTATCTACCAGCCCACTACCACTACCAGATTAGAGCCATAATGGAGACTAGGTATCTACCACCCCACTACCACTATCAGATGAGAGCCACAAGGGAGACTAGACATCTACCACCCCACTTCCACTACCAGATTAGAGCCATAATGGAGACTAGGTATCTACCACCCCACTATCACTATCAGATTAGAGCCACAAGGGAGACTAGACATCTACCACCCCACTTCCACTATCAGATTAGAGCCATAATGGAGACTAGACATCTACCACCCCACTACCACTATCAGATTAGATACATAAGGGCACTAGACATCTACCACCCCACTACCACTATCAGATTAGAGCCATAATTGAGACTAGGTATCTACAACCCGACTACCACTACCAGATTAGAGCCATAATGGAGACAAGGTATCTACCACCCCACTACCACTACCAGATTAGAGCCAAAAAGGAGACTAGACATCTACCACCCCACTACCACTATCATATTAGAGCCATAAGGGAGACTAGGTATCTACCACCCCACTACCTCTATCAGATTAGAGCCATAAGGGCACTAGACATCTACCACCCCACTACCACTATCAGATTAGAGCCATAAGGGAGACTAGTCATTTACCACCCCACTACCTCAATCAGATTAGAGCCATAATGGAGTCTAGGTATCTACCAGCCCACTACCACTACCAGATTAGAGCCATAATGGAGACTAGGTATCTACCACCCCACTACCACTATCAGATTAGAGCCACAAGGGAGACTAGACATCTACCACCCCACTTCCACTATCAGATTAGAGCCATAATGGAGACTAGACATCTACCACCCGACTACCACTATCAGATTAGAGCCATAAGGGCACAAGGCATCTACCACCCCACTACCACTATCAGATTGGAGCCATAAGGGAGACTAGGTATCTACCACCCCACTACCACTATCAGATTAGATACATAAGGGCACTAGACATCTACCACCCCACTACCACTATCAGATTAGAGCCATAAGGGAGACTAGTCATTTACCACCCCACTACCTCTATCAGATTAGAGCCATAATGGAGACTACGTATCTACCAGCCCACTACCACTATCAGATTAGAGCCATAATGGAGACTAGGTATCTACCACCTCACTACCACTATCAGATTAGAGCCATAATGGAGACTAGGTATCGATCACTACCTCTATCAGATTAGAGCCATAAGGGAGACTAGGTATCTACCCCCCCACTACCACTATCAGATTAGAGCCATAAGGGCACTAGACATCTACCACCCCACTACTACTACCAGATTAGAGCCAAAACGGAGACTAGACATCTACCACCCCACTACTACTACCAGATTAGAGCCATAAGGGAGACTAGATATCTACCACCCCACTTCCACTATCAGATTAGAGCCATAATGGAGAATAGATATCTACCACCCCACTACTACTATCAGATTAGAGCCACAAGGGAGACTAGACATCTACCACCCCACTTCCACTATCAGATTAGAGCCATAATGGAGACTAGATATCTACCACGCCACTACCTATATCAGATTAGAGCCATAATGGAGACTATACATCTACCACCCCAATACCACTATCAGATTAGAGCCATAAGGGCTCTAGGCATCTACCACCCCACTACCACTATCAGATTAGAGCAATAATGGAGACTAGGTATCTACCACCCCACTACCTCTATCAGATTAGAGCCATAAGGGAGAGTAGTCATTTACCACCCCACTACCTCTATCAGATTAGAGCCATAATGGAGACTAGGTATCTTCCACCCCACTACCACTACCACATTAGAGCCAAAACGGAGACTAGACATATACCACCCCACTACCACTATCAGATTAGAGCAATACGGGCCCTAGACATCTACCACCCCACTACCACTATCAGATTAGAGCCATAAGGGAGGCTAGTCATTTACCACCCCACTACCTCTATCAGATTAGAGCCATAATGGAGACTAGGTATCTAACAGCCCACTACCACTACCAGATTAGAGCTATAATGGAGACTAGGTATCTACCACCCCACTACCACTATCAGATTAGAGCCATAATGGAGACTAGGTATCTACCACCCCACTACCACTATCAGATTAGAGCCATAATGAAGAATATGTATCTACAACCCCACTACCACTATCAGATTAGAGCCATAATGGAGACAAGGTATCTACCAACCCACTACCACTACCAGATTAGAGGCATAATGGAGACTAGGTATCTACCACCCCACTACCACTATCAGATTAGAGCCATAATGGAGACAAGGTATCTACCACCCCACTACCACTATCAGATTAGTGCCATAAAGGCACTAGGCATCTACCACCCCACTACCACTATCAGATTAGAGCCATAAAGGAGACTAGATATCTACCACCCCACTACCGCTATCATATTAGAGACATAAGGGCACTAGGTATCTACCACCCCACTACCACTATCAGATTAGAGCCATAAGAGCACTAGGCATCTACCACCCCACTACTACTACCAGATTAGAGCCATAAGGGAGACTAGGTATCTACCACCCCACTACCACTATCAGATTAGAGCCATAATGGAGACTAGTTATCTACCACCCCCACCACTACTATCAGATTAGAGCCATAATGGAGACTAGGTATCTACCACCCCACTACCACTATCAGATTAGAGCCATAAACGCACTAGGCATCTACCACCCCACTACCAGTATCAGATTAGAGCCATAATGGAGACTAGATATCTACCACCCCACTACCACTATCAGATTAGAGCCATAAGGGCACTAGGCATCTACCACCCCACTACTACTACCAGATTAGAGCCATAATGGAGACTAGGTATCTCCCACCCCACTACCTCTATCAGATTAGAGCCATAATGGAGACTAGGCATCTACCACCCCACTACCACTATCAGATTAGAGCCATAATGGAGACTAGGTATCTACCACCCCACTACCTCTATCAGATTAGAGCCATAATGGAGACTAGGTATCTAACAGCCCACTACCACTACCAGATTAGAGCCATAATGGAGACTAGGTATCTACCACCCCACTACCACTATCAGATTAGAGCCATAATGGAGACTCGGTATCTACCACCCCACTACCACTATCAGATTAGAGCCATAATGAAGAATATGTATCTACAACCCCACTACCACTATCAGATTAGAGCCATAATGGAGACAAGGTATCTACCACCCCACTACCACTACCAGATTAGAGGCATAATGGAAACAAGGTATCTACCACCCCACTACCACTACCAGATTAGAGCCAAAACGGAGACTAGACATCTACCACCCCACTACCACTATCAGATTAGAGCCATAAGGGAGACTAGGTATCTACCACCCCACTACCTCTATCAGATTAGAGCCATAAAGGCACTAGACATCTACCACCCCACTACCACTATCAGATTAGAGCCATAAGGGAGACGAGTCATTTACCACCCCACTACCTCTATCAGATTAGAGCCATAATGGAGGCTAGGTATCTACCACCCCACTACCACTATCAGATTAGAGCCATAATGGAGACTAGGTATCTACCACCCCACTACCACTATCAGATTAGAGCCATAATGGAGACTAGGTATCTACCACCCCACTACCACTATCAGATTAGAGCCATAATGGAGACTAGGTATCTCCCCCCCCTTTACCACTATCAGATTAGAGCCATAATGGAGACTAGGTATCTACCACCCCTCTACCTCTATCAGATTAGAGCCATAATGGAGACTAGGTATCTACCACCCCACTACCACTATGTGATTAGAGCCATAATGGAGACTAGGTATCTACCACCCCACTACCTCTATCAGATTAGAGCCATAATGGAGACTAGGTATCTACCACCCCACTTCCTCTATCAGATTAGAGCCATAATGGAGACTAGGTATCTACCACCCCACTACCACTGTCAGATTAGAGCCATAATGGAGACTAGACATCTACCACCCCACTACCGCTATCATATTAGAGCCATAAGGGAACAAGGCATCTACAACCCCACTACTACTACCAGATTAGAGCCATAAGGGAGACTAGGTATCTACCACCCCACTACCACTATGTGATTAGAGCTTTAATGGAGACTAGGTATCTACCACGCCACTACCTCTATCAGATTAGAGCCATAATGGAGACTAGGTATCTACCACCCCACTACCTCTATCAGATTAGAGCCATAATGGAGACTAGGTATCTACCAACCCACTACCACTCTCAGATTAGAGCCATAATGGAGACTAGACATCTACCACCCCACGACAACTATCAGATTAGAGCCATAATGGAGAATAGGTATCTACCACCCCACTACCACTATCAGATTAGAGCCATAATGGAGACTAGGTATCTACCACCCCACTACCACTATCAGATTAGAGCCATAATGAAGAATATGTATCTACAACCCCACTACCACTATCAGATTAGAGCCATAATGGAGACAAGGTATCTACCACCCCACTACCACTACCAGATTAGAGGCATAATGGAAACAAGGTATCTACCACCCCACTACCACTACCAGATTAGAGCCAAAACGGAGACTAGTTATCTACCACCCCCACCACTACTATCAGATTAGAGCCATAATGGAGACTAGGTATCTACCACCCCACTACCACTATCAGATTAGAGCCATAATGGAGACTAGTTATCTACCACCCCCACCACTACTATCAGATTAGAGCCATAATGGAGACTAGGTATCTACCACCCCACTACCACTATCAGATTAGAGCCATAAACGCACTAGGCATCTACCACCCCACTACCAGTATCAGATTAGAGCCATAATGGAGACTAGATATCTACCACCCCACTACCACTATCAGATTAGAGCCATAAGGGCACTAAGCATCTACCACCCCACTACTACTACCAGATTAGAGCCATAATGGAGACTAGGTATCTCCCACCCCACTACCTCTATCAGATTAGAGCCATAATGGAGACTAGGCATCTACCACCCCACTACCACTATCAGATTAGAGCCATAATGGAGACTAGGTATCTACCACCCCACTACCTCTATCAGATTAGAGCCATAATGGAGACTAGGTATCTACCACCCCACTACCACTATCAGATTAGAGCCATAATGGAGACTAGGTATCTACCACCCCACTACCACTATCAGATTAGAGCCATAATGAAGAATATGTATCTACAACCCCACTACCACTATCAGATTAGAGCCATAATGGAGACAAGGTATCTACCACCCCACTACCACTACCAGATTAGAGGCATAATGGAAACAAGGTATCTACCACCCCACTACCACTACCAGATTAGAGCCAAAACGGAGACTAGACATCTAACCACCCCACTACCACTATCAGATTAGAGCCATAAGGGAGACTAGGTATCTACCACCCCACTACCTCTATCAGATTAGAGCCATAAAGGCACTAGACATCTACCACCCCACTACCACTATCAGATTAGAGCCATAAGGGAGACGAGTCATTTACCACCCCACTACCTCTATCAGATTAGAGCCATAATGGAGGCTAGGTATCTACCACCCCACTACCTCTATCAGATTAGAGCCATAATGGAGACTAGGTATCTACCACCCCACTACAGCTATCAGATTAGAGCCATAATGGAGACTAGGTATCTACCACCCCACTACCTCTATCAGATTAGAGCCATAATGGAGACTAGGTATCTCCCCCCCCTTTACCACTATCAGATTAGAGCCATAATGGAGACTAGGTATCTACCACCCCTCTACCTCTATCAGATTAGAGCCATAATGGAGACTAGGTATCTACCACCCCACTACCACTATGTGATTAGAGCCATAATGGAGACTAGGTATCTACCACCCCACTACCTCTATCAGATTAGAGCCATAATGGAGACTAGGTATCTACCACCCCACTTCCTCTATCAGATTAGAGCCATAATGGAGACTAGGTATCTACCACCCCACTACCACTGTCAGATTAGAGCCATAATGGAGACTAGACATCTACCACCCCACTACCGCTATCATATTAGAGCCATAAGGGAACAAGGCATCTACAACCCCACTACTACTACCAGATTAGAGCCATAAGGGAGACTAGGTATCTACCACCCCACTACCACTATGTGATTAGAGCCATAATGGAGACTAGGTATCTACCACCCCACTACCTCTATCAGATTAGAGCCATAATGGAGACTAGGTATCTACCACCCCACTACCTCTATCAGATTAGAGCCATAATGGAGACTAGGTATCTACCACCCCACTACCTCTATCAGATTAGAGCCATAATGGAGACTAGGTATCTACCACCCCACTACCACTATCAGATTAGAGCCATAATGAAGAATATGTATCTACAACCCCACTACCACTATCAGATTAGAGCCATAATGGAGACAAGGTATCTACCACCCCACTACCACTACCAGATTAGAGGCATAATGGAAACAAGGTATCTACCACCCCACTACCACTACCAGATTAGAGCCAAAACGGAGACTAGACATCTACCACCCCACTACCACTATCAGATTAGAGCCATAAGGGAGACTAGGTATCTACCACCCCACTACCTCTATCAGATTAGAGCCATAATGGAGGCTAGGTATCTACCACCCCACTACCTCTATCAGATTAGAGCCATAATGGAGACTAGGTATCTACCACCCCACTACAGCTATCAGATTAGAGCCATAATGGAGACTAGGTATCTATCACCCCACTACCACAATGACATTAGAGCCATAAGGGCACTAGACATCTACCACCCAACTACCACTATCAGATTAGTGCCATAAAGGCACTAGGCATCTACCACCCCACTACCACTATCAGATTAGAGCAATAATGGAGACTAGATATCTACCACCCCACTACCGCTATCATATTAGAGACATAAGGGCACTAGGTATCTACCACCCCACTACCACTATCAGATTAGAGCCATAAGGGCACTAGGCATCTACCACCCCACTACTACTACCAGATTAGAGCCATAAGGGAGACTAGGTATCTACCACCCCACTACCACTATCAGATTAGAGCCATAATGGAGACTAGTTATCTACCACCCCACTACCTCTATCAGATTAGAGCCATAAGGGCACTAGACATCTACCACCCCACTACCACTATCAGATTAGAGCCATAAGGGAGACTAGTCATTTACCACCCCACTACCTCAATCAGATAAGAGCCATAATGGAGGCTAGGTATCTACCAGCCCACTACCACTACCAAATTAGAGCCATAATGGAGACTAGGTATCTACCACCCCACTACCACTATCAGATTAGAGCCACAAGGGAGACTAGACATCTACCACCCCACTTCCACTATCAGATTAGAGCCATAAGGGCACAAGGCATCTACCACCCCACTACCACTATCAGATTGGAGCCATAAGGGAGACTAGGTATCTACCACCCCACTACCACTATCAGATTAGATACATAAGGGCACTAGTCATTTACCACCCCACTACCTCTATCAGATTAGAGCCATAATGGAGACTAGGTATCTACCAGCCCACTACCACTATCAGATTAGAGCCATAATGGAGACTAGGTATCTACCAGCCCACTACCACTATCAGATTAGAGCCATGAAGGCACTAGGCATCTACCACCCCACTACCACTATCAGATAAGAGCCATAATTGAGACTAGGTATCTCCCACCCCACTACTTCTATCAGATTAGAGCCATAATGGAGACTAGGTATCTCCCACCCCACTACCTCTATCAGATTAGAGCCATAATGGAGACTAGGTATCTACCACCCCACTACTTCTATCAGATTTGAGCCATAATGGAGACTAGGTATCTACCACCCCACTACCACTATCAAATTAGAGCCATAAGGGCTCTAGGCATCTACCACCCCACTACCACTGTCAGATTAGAGCCATAATGGAGACTAGGTATCTATCACCCCACTACCTCTATCAGATTAGAGCCATAATGGAGACTAGGTATCTACCACCCCACTACCACTATGAGATTAGAGCCATAAACGCACTAGGCATCTACCACCCCACTACCAGTATCAGATTAGAGCCATAATGGAGACTAGATATCTACCACCCCACTACCACTATCAGATTAGAGCCATAAGGGCACTAGGCATCTACCACCCCACTACTACTACCAGATTAGAGCCATAATGGAGACTAGGTATCTCCCACCCCACTACCTCTATCAGATTAGAGCCATAATGGAGACTAGGCATCTACCACCCCACTACCACTATCAGATTAGAGCCATAATGGAGACTAGGTATCTACCATCCCACTACCTCTATCAGATTAGAGCCATAATGGAGACTAGGTATCTAACAGCCCACTACCACTACCAGATTAGAGCCATAATGGAGACTAGGTATCTACCACCCCACTACCACTATCAGATTAGAGCCATAATGGAGACTAGGTATCTACCACCCCACTACCACTATCAGATTAGAGCCATAATGAAGAATATGTATCTACAACCCCACTACCACTATCAGATTAGAGCCATAATGGAGACAAGGTATCTACCACCCCACTACCACTACCAGATTAGAGGCATAATGGAAACAAGGTATCTACCACCCCACTACCACTACCAGATTAGAGCCAAAACGGAGACTAGACATCTACCACCCCACTACCACTATCAGATTAGAGCCATAAGGGAGACTAGGTATCTACCACCCCACTACCTCTATCAGATTAGAGCCATAAGGGCACTAGACATCTACCACCCCACTACCACTATCAGATTAGAGCCATAAGGGAGGCTAGGTATCTACCACCCCACTACCTCTATCAGATTAGAGCCATAATGGAGGCTAGGTATCTACCACCCCACTACCTCTATCAGATTAGAGCCATAATGGAGACTAGGTATCTACCACCCCACTACAGCTATCAGATTAGAGCCATAATGGAGACTAGGTATCTCCCACCCCACTACCTCTATCAGATTAGAGCCATAATGGAGACTAGGCATCTACCACCCCACTACCACTATCAGATTAGAGCCATAATGGAGACTAGGTATCTACCACCCCACTACCTCTATCAGATTAGAGCCATAATGGAGACTAGGTATCTAACAGCCCACTACCACTACCAGATTAGAGCCATAATGGAGACTAGGTATCTACCACCCCACTACCACTATCAGATTAGAGCCATAATGGAGACTAGGTATCTACCACCCCACTACCACTATCAGATTAGAGCCATAATGAAGAATATGTATCTACAACCCCACTACCACTATCAGATTAGAGCCATAATGGAGACAAGGTATCTACCACCCCACTACCACTACCAGATTAGAGGCATAATGGAAACAAGGTATCTACCACCCCACTACCACTACCAGATTAGAGCCAAAACGGAGACTAGACATCTACCACCCCACTACCACTATCAGATTAGAGCCATAAGGGAGACTAGGTATCTACCACCCCACTACCTCTATCAGATTAGAGCCATAAGGGCACTAGACATCTACCACCCCACTACCACTATCAGATTAGAGCCATAAGGGAGGCTAGGTATCTACCACCCCACTAACTCTATCAGATTAGAGCCATAATGGAGGCTAGGTATCTACCACCCCACTACCTCTATCAGATTAGAGCCATAATGGAGACTAGGTATCTACCACCCCACTACAGCTATCAGATTAGAGCCATAATGGAGACTAGGTATCTACCACCCCACTACCTCTATCAGATTAGAGCCATAATGGAGAATAGGTATCTCCCCCCCCTTTACCACTATCAGATTAGAGCCATAATGGAGACTAGGTATCTACCACCCCTCTACCTCTATCAGATTAGAGCCATAATGGAGACTAGGTATCTACCACCCCACTACCACTATGTGATTAGAGACATAATGGAGACTAGGTATCTACCACCCCACTACCTCTATCAGATTAGAGCCATAATGGAGACTAGGTATCTACCACCCCACTACCTCTATCAGATTAGAGCCATAATGGAGACTAGGTATCTACCACCCCACTACCACTGTCAGATTACAGCCATAATGGAGACTAGACATCTACCACCCCACTACCGCTATCATATTAGAGCCATAAGGGCACAAGGCATCTACAACCCCACTACTACTACCAGATTAGAGCCATAAGGGAGACTAGGTATCTACCACCCCACTACCTCTATCAGATTAGAGCCATAATGGAGACTAGATATCTACCACACCACTACCTCTATCAGATTAGAGCCATAATGGAGACTAGGTATCTACCAACCCACTACCACTCTCAGATTAGAGCCATAATGGAGACTAGACATCTACCACCCCACGACAACTATCAGATTAGAGCCATAATGGAGAATAGGTATCTACCACCCCACTACCACTATCAGATTAGAGCCATAATGGAGACTAGGTATCTACCACCCCACTACCACTATCAGATTAGAGCCATAATGAAGAATATGTATCTACAACCCCACTACCACTATCAGATTAGAGCCATAATGGAGACAAGGTATCTACCACCCCACTACCACTACCAGATTAGAGGCATAATGGAAACAAGGTATCTACCACCCCACTACCACTACCAGATTAGAGCCAAAACGGAGACTAGACATCTACCACCCCACTACCACTATCAGATTAGAGCCATAAGGGAGACTAGGTATCTACCACCCCACTACCTCTATCAGATTAGAGCCATAAGGGCACTAGACATCTACCACCCCACTACCACTATCAGATTAGAGCCATAAGGGAGACGAGTCATTTACCACCCCACTACCTCTATCAGATTAGAGCCATAATGGAGGCTAGGTATCTACCACCCCACTACCTCTATCAGATTAGAGCCATAATGGAGACTAGGTATCTACCACCCCACTACAGCTATCAGATTAGAGCCATAATGGAGACTAGGTATCTATCACCCCACTACCACAATGACATTAGAGCCATAAGGGCACTAGACATCTACCACCCAACTACCACTATCAGATAAGAGCCATAATGGAGACTAGGTATCTCCCACCCCACTACTTCTATCAGATTAGAGCCATAATGGAGACTAGGTATCTCCCACCCCACTACCTCTATCAGATTAGAGCCATAATGGAGACTAGGTATCTACCACCCCACTACTTCTATCAGATTTGAGCCATAATGGAGACCAGGTATCTACCACCCCACTACCACTATCAAATTAGAGCCATAAGGGCTCTAGGCATCTACCACCCCACTACCACTGTCAGATTAGAGCCATAATGGAGACTAGGTATCTATCACCCCACTACCTCTATCAGATTAGAGCCATAATGGAGAATAGGTATCTACCACCCCACTACCACTGTCAGATTAGAGCCATAATGGAGACTAGACATCTACCACCCCACTACCGCTATCATATTAGAGCCATAAGGGCACAAGGCATCTACAACCCCACTACTACTACCAGATTAGAGCCATAAGGGAGACTAGGTATCTACCACCCCACTACCTCTATCAGATTAGAGCCATAATGGAGACTAGGTATCTACCACCCCACTACCTCTATCAGATTAGAGCCATAATGGAGACTAGGTATCTACCACCCCACTACCACTATGAGATTAGAGCCATAAGGGCACTAAACATCTACCACCCCACTACCACTATCAGATTAGAGCCATAAGGGAGACTAGGTATCTACCACCCCACTACCTCTATCAGATTAGAGCCATAAGGGCACTAGACATCTACCACCCCACTACCACTATCAGATTAGAGCCATAAGGGAGACTAGACATCTACCACCCCACTACCACTATCAGATTAGAGCCATAATTGAGACTAGGTATCTACCACCCCACTACCACTATCAGATTAGAGTCATAATGGAGAATAGGTATCTACCACCCCACTACCACTACCAGATTAGAGCCAAAACGGAGACTAGACATCTACCACCCCACTACCACTATCAGATAAGAGCCATAATGGAGACTAGGCATCTACCACCCCACTACCACTATCAGATTAGAGCCATAATGGAGACTAGGTATCTACCACCCCACTACCACTATCAGATTAGAGCCACAAGGGAGACTAGACATCTACCACCCCACTTCCACTATCAGATTAGAGCCATAAGGGCACTAGACATCTACCACCCCACTACCACTATCAGATTAGAGCCATAATTGAGACTAGGTATCTACCACCCCACTACCACTATCAGATTAGAGTCATAATGGAGAATAGGTATCTACCACCCCACTACCACTACCAGATTAGAGCCAAAACGGAGACTAGACATCTACCACCCCACTACCTCTATCAGATTAGAGCCATAAGGGCACTAGACATCTACCACCCCACTACCACTATCAGATTAGAGCCACAAGGGAGACTAGACATCTACCACCCCACTTCCACTATCAGATTAGAGCCATAAGGGCACTAGACATCTACCACCCCACTACCACTATCAGATTAGAGCCATAATTGAGACTAGGTATCTACCACCCCACTACCACTATCAGATTAGAGTCATAATGGAGAATAGGTATCTACCACCCCACTACCACTACCAGATTAGAGCCAAAACGGAGACTAGACATCTACCACCCCACTACCACTATCATATTAGAGCCACAAGGGAGACTAGACATCTACCACCCCACTTCCACTACCAGATTAGAGCCATAATGGAGGCTAGGTATCTACCAGCCCACTACCACTACCAGATTAGAGCCATTATGGAGACTAGGTATCTACCACCCCACTACCACTATCAGATTAGAGCCACAAGGGAGACTAGACATCTACCACCCCACTTCCACTACCAGATTAGAGCCATAATGGAGACTAGGTATCTACCACCCCACTACCACTATCAGATTAGAGCCACAAGGGAGACTAGACATCTACCACCCCACTTCCACTATCAGATTAGAGCCATAATGGAGACTAGACATATACCACCCCACTACCACTATCAGATTAGAGCCATAAGGGCACAAGGCATCTACCACCCCACTACCACTATCAGATTAGAGCCATAAGGGAGGCTAGGTATCTACCAGCCCACTACCACTACCAGATTAGAGCCATAATGGAGACTAGGTATCTACCACCCCACTACCACTATCAGATTAGAGCCACAAGGGAGACTAGACATCTACCACCCCACTTCCACTATCAGATTAGAGCCATAAGGGCACTAGACATCTACCACCCCACTACCACTATCAGATTAGAGCCATAAGGGAGACTAGTCATTTACCACCCCGCTACCTCTATAAAGATTAGAGCCATAATGGAGACTAGGTATCTACAACCCCACTACCACTATCAGATTAGAGCCATACGAGCTCTAGGCATCTACCACCCCACTACCACTATCAGATTAGAGCCATAATTGAGACTAGGTATCTACAACCCGACTACCACTACCAGATTAGAGCCATAATGGAGACTAGGTATCTACCACCCCACTACCACTACCAGATTAGAGCCATAATGGAGACTAGGTATCTACCACCCCACTACCACTATCAGATTAGAGCCATAAGGGAGACTAGGTATCTACCACCCCACTACCTCTATCAGATTAGAGCCATAAGGGCACTAGACATCTACCACCCCACTACCACTATCAGATTAGAGCCATAAGGGAGACTAGGTATCTACCACCCCACTACCACTACCAGATTAGAGCCATAATGGAGACTAGGTATCTACCACCCCACTACCACTATCAGATTAGAGTCATAATGGAGAATAGGTATCTACCACCCCACTACCACTACCAGATTAGAGCCAAAACGGAGACTAGACATCTACCACCCCACTACCACTATCATATTAGAGCCATAAGGGAGACTAGGTATCTACCACCCCACTACCTCTATCAGATTAGAGCCATAAGGGCACTAGGTATCTACCACCCCACTACCACTACCAGATTAGAGCCAAAACGGAGACTAGACATCTACCACCCCACTACCACAATGACATTAGAGCCATAAGGGCACTAGACATCTACCACCCAACTACCACTATCAGATTAGTGCCATAAAGGCACTAGGCATCTGCCACCCCACTACCACTATCAGATTAGAGCAATAATGGAGACTAGATATCTACCACCCCACTACCGCAATCATATTAGAGACATAAGGGCACTAGGTATCTACCACCCCACTACCACTATCAGATTAGAGCCATAAGGGCACTAGGCATCTACCACCCCACTACTACTACCAGATTAGAGCCATAAGGGAGACTAGGTATCTACCACCCCACTACCACTATCAGATTAGAGCCATAATGGAGACTTGTTATCTACCACCCCACTACCTCTATCAGATTAGAGCCATAAGGGCACTAGACATCTACCACCCCACTACCACTATCAGATTAGAGCCATAAGGGAGACTAGTCATTTACCACCCCACTACCTCAATCAGATTAGAGCCATAATGGAGGCTAGGTATCTACCAGCCCACTACCACTACCAAATTAGAGCCATAATGGAGACTAGGTATCTACCACCCCACTACCACTATCAGATTAGAGCCACAAGGGAGACTAGACATCTACCACCCCACTTCCACTATCAGATTAGAGCCATAAGGGCACAAGGCATCTACCACCCCACTACCACTATCAGATTAGAGCCATAATGGAGACTAGGTATCTACCAGCCCACTACCACTATCAGATTAGAGCCATAATGGAGACTAGGTATCTACCACCCCACTACCTCTATCAGATTAGAGCCATAATGGAGACTAGGTATCTACCAGCCCACTACCACTATCAGATTAGAGCCATGAAGGCACTAGGCATCTACCACCCCACTACCACTATCAGATAAGAGCCATAATGGAGACTAGGTATCTCCCACCCCACTACTTCTATCAGATTAGAGCCATAATGGAGACTAGGTATCTCCCACCCCACTACCTCTATCAGATTAGAGCCATAATGGAGACTAGGTATCTACCACCCCACTACTTCTATCAGATTTGAGCCATAATGGAGACTAGGTATCTACCACCCCACTACCACTATCAAATTAGAGCCATAAGGGCTCTAGGCATCTACCACCCCACTACCACTGTCAGATTAGAGCCATAATGGAGACTAGGTATCTATCACCCCACTACCTCTATCAGATTCGAGCCATAATGGAGACTAGGTATCTACCACCCCACTATCACTGTCAGATTAGAGCCATAATGGAGACTAGACATCTACCACCCCACTACCTCTATCAGATTAGAGCCATAATGGAGACTAGGTATCTACCACCCCACTACCTCTATCAGATTAGAGCCATAATGGAGACTAGGTATCTACCACCCCACTACCACTATGAGATTAGAGCCATAAGGGCACTAAACATCTACCACCCCACTACCACTATCAGATTAGAGCCATAAGGGAGACTAGGTATCTACCACCCCACTACCTCTATCAGATTAGAGCCATAAGGGCACTAGACATCTACCACCCCACTACCACTATCAGATTGGAGCCATAAGGGAGACTAGGTATCTACAACCCCACTACCACTATCAGATTAGAGCCATAAGAGCTCTAGGCATCTACCACCCCACTACAGCTATCAGATTAGAGCCATAATGGAGACTAGGTATCTATCACCCCACTACCACAATGACATTAGAGCCATAAGGGCACTAGACATCTACCACCCAACTACCACTATCAGATAAGAGCCATAATGGAGACTAGGTATCTCCCACCCCACTACTTCTATCAGATTAGAGCCATAATGGAGACTAGGTATCTCCCACCCCACTACCTCTATCAGATTAGAGCCATAATGGAGACTAGGTATCTACCACCCCACTACTTCTATCAGATTTGAGCCATAATGGAGACTAGGTATCTACCACCCCACTACCACTGTTAGATTAGAGCCATAATGGAGACTAGGTATCTATCACCCCACTACCTCTATCAGATTAGAGCCATAATGGAGAATAGGTATCTACCACCCCACTACCACTGTCAGATTAGAGCCATAATGGAGACTAGACATCTACCACCCCACTACCGCTATCATATTAGAGCCATAAGGGCACAAGGCATCTACAAGCCCACTACTACTACCAGATTAGAGCCATAAGGGAGACTAGGTATCTACAACCCGACTACCACTACCAGATTAGAGCCATAATGGAGACTAGGTATCTACCACCCCACTACCACTACCAGATTAGAGCCATAATGGAGACTAGGTATCTACCACCCCACTACCACTATCAGATTAGAGTCATAATGGAGAATAGGTATCTACCATCCCACTACCACTACCAGATTAGAGCCAAAACGGAGACTAGACATCTACCACCCCACTACCACTATCATATTAGAGCCATAAGGGAGACTAGGTATCTACCACCCCACTACCTCTATCAGATTAGAGCCATAAGGGCACTAGACATCTACCACCCCACTACCACTATCAGATTAGAGCCATAAGGGAGACTAGGTATCTACCACCCCACTACCACTACCAGATTAGAGCCATAATGGAGACTAGGTATCTACCACCCCACTACCACTATCAGATTAGAGTCATAATGGAGAATAGGTATCTACCACCCCACTACCACTACCAGATTAGAGCCAAAACGGAGACTAGACATCTACCACCCCACTACCACTATCATATTAGAGCCATAAGGGAGACTAGGTATCTACCACCCCACTACCACTATCAGATTAGAGCCATAAGGGCACTAGGTATCTACCACCCCACTACCACTACCAGATTAGAGCCAAAACGGAGACTAGACATCTACCACCCCACTACCACAATGACATTAGAGCCATAAGGGCACTAGACATCTACCACCCAACTACCACTATCAGATTAGTGCCATAAAGGCACTAGGCATCTACCACCCCACTACCACTATCAGATTAGAGCAATAATGGAGACTAGATATCTACCACCCCACTACCGCTATCATATTAGAGACATAAGGGCACTAGGTATCTACCACCCCACTACCACTATCAGATTAGAGCCATAAGGGCACTAGGCATCTACCACCCCACTACTACTACCAGATTAGAGCCATAAGGGAGACTAGGTATCTACCACCCCACTACCACTATCAGATTAGAGCCATAATGGAGAATAGGTATCTACCACCCCACTACCACTACCAGATTAGAGCCAAAACGGAGACTAGACATCTACCACCCCACTACCACTATCATATTAGAGCCATAAGGGAGACTAGGTATCTACCACCCCACTACCTCTATCAGATTAGAGCCATAAGGGCACTAGGTATCTACCACCCCACTACCACTACCAGATTAGAGCCAAAACGGAGACTAGACATCTACCACCCCACTACCACAATGACATTAGAGCCATAAGGGCACTAGACATCTACCACCCAACTACCACTATCAGATTAGTGCCATAAAGGCACTAGGCATCTACCACCCCACTACCACTATCAGATTAGAGCAATAATGGAGACTAGATATCTACCACCCCACTACCGCTATCATATTAGAGACATAAGGGCACTAGGTATCTACCACCCCACTACCACTATCAGATTAGAGCCATAAGGGCACTAGGCATCTACCACCCCACTACTACTACCAGATTAGAGCCATAAGGGAGACTAGGTATCTACCACCCCACTACCACTATCAGATTAGAGCCATAATGGAGACTAGTTATCTACCACCCCACTACCTCTATCAGATTAGAGCCATAAGGGCACTAGACATCTACCACCCCACTACCACTATCAGATTAGAGCCATAAGGGAGACTAGTCATTTACCACCCCACTACCTCAATCAGATTAGAGCCATAATGGAGGCTAGGTATCTACCAGCCCACTACCACTACCAAATTAGAGCCATAATGGAGACTAGGTATCTACCACCCCACTACCACTATCAGATTAGAGCCACAAGGGAGACTAGACATCTACCACCCCACTTCCACTATCAGATTAGAGCCATAAGGGCACAAGGCATCTACCACCCCACTACCACTATCAGATTGGAGCCATAAGGGAGACTAGACATCTACCACCCAACTACCACTATCAGATTAGTGCCATAAAGGCACTAGGCATCTACCACCCCACTACCACTATCAGATTAGAGCAATAATGGAGACTAGATATCTACCACCCCACTACCGCTATCATATTAGAGACATAAGGGCACTAGGTATCTACCACCCCACTACCACTATCAGATTAGAGCCATAAGGGCACTAGGCATCTACCACCCCACTACTACTACCAGATTAGAGCCATAAGGGAGACTAGGTATCTACCACCCCACTACCACTATCAGATTAGAGCCATAATGGAGAATAGGTATCTACCACCCCACTACCACTACCAGATTAGAGCCAAAACGGAGACTAGACATCTACCACCCCACTACCACTATCATATTAGAGCCATAAGGGAGACTAGGTATCTACCACCCCACTACCACTATCAGATTAGAGCCATAAGGGCACTAGGTATCTACCACCCCACTACCACTACCAGATTAGAGCCAAAACGGAGACTAGACATCTACCACCCCACTACCACAATGACATTAGAGCCATAAGGGCACTAGACATCTACCACCCAACTACCACTATCAGATTAGTGCCATAAAGGCACTAGGCATCTACCACCCCACTACCACTATCAGATTAGAGCAATAATGGAGACTAGATATCTACCACCCCACTACCGCTATCATATTAGAGACATAAGGGCACTAGGTATCTACCACCCCACTACCACTATCAGATTAGAGCCATAAGGGCACTAGGCATCTACCACCCCACTACTACTACCAGATTAGAGCCATAAGGGAGACTAGGTATCTACCACCCCACTACCACTATCAGATTAGAGCCATAATGGAGACTAGTTATCTACCACCCCACTACCTCTATCAGATTAGAGCCATAAGGGCACTAGACATCTACCACCCCACTACCACTATCAGATTAGAGCCATAAGGGAGACTAGTCATTTACCACCCCACTACCTCAATCAGATTAGAGCCATAATGGAGGCTAGGTATCTACCAGCCCACTACCACTACCAAATTAGAGCCATAATGGAGACTAGGTATCTACCACCCCACTACCACTATCAGATTAGAGCCACAAGGGAGACTAGACATCTACCACCCCACTTCCACTATCAGATTAGAGCCATAAGGGCACAAGGCATCTACCACCCCACTACCACTATCAGATTGGAGCCATAAGGGAGACTAGGTATCTACCACCCCACTACCACTATCAGATTAGATACATAAGGGCACTAGTCATTTACCACCCCACTACCTCTATCAGATTAGAGCCATAATGGAGACTAGGTATCTACCAGCCCACTACCACTATCAGATTAGAGCCATAATGGAGACTAGGTATCTACCACCCCACTACCTCTATCAGATTAGAGCCATAATGGAGACTAGGTATCTACCAGCCCACTACCACTATCAGATTAGAGCCATGAAGGCACTAGGCATCTACCACCCCACTACCACTATCAGATAAGAGCCATAATGGAGACTAGGTATCTCCCACCCCACTACTTCTATCAGATTAGAGCCATAATGGAGACTAGGTATCTCCCACCCCACTACCTCTATCAGATTAGAGCCATAATGGAGACTAGGTATCTACCACCCCACTACCACTATCAAATTAGAGCCATAAGGGCTCTAGGCATCTACCACCCCACTACCACTGTCAGATTAGAGCCATAATGGAGACTAGGTATCTACCACCCCACTACCTCTATCAGATTAGAGCCATAATGGAGACTAGGTATCTACCACCCCACTACCACTGTCAGATTAGAGCCATAATGGAGACTAGACATCTACCACCCCACTACCTCTATCAGATTAGAGCCATAATGGAGACTAGGTATCTACCACCCCACTACCTCTATCAGATTAGAGCCATAATGGAGACTAGGTATCTACCACCCCACTACCACTATGAGATTAGAGCCATAAGGGCACTAAACATCTACCACCCCACTACCACTATCAGATTAGAGCCATAAGGGAGACTAGGTATCTACCACCCCACTACCTCTATCAGATTAGAGCCATAAGGGCACTAGACATCTACCACCCCACTACCACTATCAGATTGGAGCCATAAGGGAGACTAGGTATCTACAACCCCACTACCACTATCAGATTAGAGCCATAAGAGCTCTAGGCATTTACCACCCCACTACCTCTATCAGATTAGAGCCATAATGGAGACTAGGTATCTACCACCCCACTACAGCTATCAGATTAGAGCCATAATGGAGACTAGGTATCTATCACCCCACTACCACAATGACATTAGAGCCATAAGGGCACTAGACATCTACCACCCAACTACCACTATCAGATAAGAGCCATAATGGAGACTAGGTATCTCCCACCCCACTACTTCTATCAGATTAGAGCCATAATGGAGACTAGGTATCTCCCACCCCACTACCTCTATCAGATTAGAGCCATCATGGAGACTAGGTATCTACCACCCCACTACTTCTATCAGATTTGAGCCATAATGGAGACTAGGTATCTACCACCCCACTACCACTGTCAGATTAGAGCCATAATGGAGACTAAGTATCTATCACCCCACTACCTCTATCAGATTAGAGCCATAATGGAGAATAGGTATCTACCACCCCACTACCACTGTCAGATTAGAGCCATAATGGAGACTAGACATCTACCACCACACTACCGCTATCATATTAGAGCCATAAGGGCACAAGGCATCTACAACCCCACTACTACTACCAGATTAGAGCCATAAGGGAGACTAGGTATCTACCACCCCACTACCTCTATCAGATTAGAGCCATAATGGAGACTAGGTATCTACCACCCCACTACCTCTATCAGATTAGAGCCATAATGGAGACTAGGTATCTACCACCCCACTACCACTATGAGATTAGAGCCATAAGGGCACTAAACATCTACCACCCCACTACCACTATCAGATTAGAGCCATAAGGGAGACTAGGTATCTACCACCCCACTACCTCTATCAGATTAGAGCCATAAGGGCACTAGACATCTACCACCCCACTACCACTATCAGATTAGAGCCACAAGGGAGACTAGACATCTACCACCCCACTTCCACTATCAGATTAGAGCCATAAGGGCACTAGACATCTACCACCCCACTACCACTATCAGATTAGAGCCATAATTGAGACTAGGTATCTACCACCCCACTACCACTATCAGATTAGAGCCATAATGGAGAATAGGTATCTACCACCCCACTACCACTACCAGATTAGAGCCATAAGGGCACTAGACATCTACCACCCCACTACCACTATCAGATTAGAGCCATAAGGGAGACTAGTCATTTACCACCCCACTACCTCAATCAGATTAGAGACATAATGGAGGCTAGGTATCTACCACCCCACTACCACTGTCAGATTAGAGCCATAATGGAGACTAGGTATCTATCACCCCACTACCTCTATCAGATTAGAGCCATAATGGAGAATAGGTATCTACCACCCCACTACCACTGTCAGATTAGAGCCATAATGGAGACTAGACATCTACCACCCCACTACCGCTATCATATTAGAGCCATAAGGGCACAAGGCATCTACAACCCCACTACTACTACCAGATTAGAGCCATAAGGGAGACTAGGTATCTACCACCCCACTACCTCTATCAGATTAGAGCCATAATGGAGACTAGGTATCTACCACCCCACTACCACTATCAGATTAGAGCCACAAGGGAGACTAGACATCTACCACCCCACTTCCACTATCAGATTAGAGCCATAATGGAGACTAGACATATACCACCCCACTACCACTATCAGATTAGAGCCATAAGGGCACAAGGCATCTACCACCCCACTACCACTATCAGATTAGAGCCATAAGGGAGGCTAGGTATCTACCACCCCACTACCACTATCGGATTAGATACATAAGGGCACTAGACATCTACCACCCCACTACCACTATCAGATTAGAGCCATAATTGAGACTAGGTATCTACAACCCGAGTACCACTACCAGATTAGAGCCATAATGGAGGCTAGGTATCTACCAGCCCACTACCACTACCAGATTAGAGCCATAATGGAGACTAGGTATCTACCACCCCACTACCACTATCAGATTAGAGCCACAAGGGAGACTAGACATCTACCACCCCACTTCCACTATCAGATTAGAGCCATAAGGGCACTAGACATCTACCACCCCACTACCACTATCAGATTAGAGCCATAAGGGAGACTAGTCATTTACCACCCCGCTACCTCTATAAAGATTAGAGCCATAATGGAGGCTAGGTATCTACCACCCCACTACCACTATCAGATTAGAGCCATAAGGGCACTAGACATCTACCACCCCACTACCACTATCAGATTAGAGCCATAATGGAGACTAGGTATCTACAACCCCACTACCACTATCAGATTAGAGCCATAAGAGCTCTAGGCATCTACCACCCCACTACCACTATCAGATTAGAGCCATAATTGAGACTAGGTATCTACAGCCCGACTACCACTACCAGATTAGAGCCATAATGGAGACTAGGTATCTACCACCCCACTACCACTACCAGATTAGAGCCATAATGGAGACTAGGTATCTACCACCCCACTACCACTATCAGATTAGAGTCATAATGGAGAATAGGTATCTACCACCCCACTACCACTACCAGATTAGAGCCATAATGGAGACTAGGTATCTACCACCCCACTACCACTATCAGATTAGAGTCATAATGGAGAATAGGTATCTACCACCCCACTACCACTACCAGATTAGAGCCAAAACGGAGACTAGACATCTACCACCCCACTACCTCTATCAGATTAGAGCCATAAGGGCACTAGACATCTACCACCCCACTACCACTATCAGATTAGAGCCATAAGGGAGACTAGGTATCTACCACCCCACTACCTCTATCAGATTAGAGCCATAAGGGCACTAGACATCTACCACCCCACTACCACTATCAGATTAGAGCCATAATGGAGACTAGGTATCTACCACCCCACTACCACTATCAGATTAGAGCCACAAGGGAGACTAGACATCTACCACCCCACTTCCACTATCAGATTAGAGCCATAAGGGCACTAGACATCTACCACCCCACTACCACTATCAGATTAGAGCCATAATTGAGACTAGGTATCTACAACCCGACTACGACTACCAGATTAGAGCCATAATGGAGACTAGGTATCTACCACCCCACTACCACTACCAGATTAGAGCCATAATGGAGACTAGGTATCTACCACCCCACTACCACTATCAGATTAGAGTCATAATGGAGAATAGGTATCTACCACCCCACTACCACTACCAGATTAGAGCCAAAACGGAGACTAGACATCTACCACCCCACTACCACTATCATATTAGAGCCATAAGGGAGACTAGGTATCTACCACCCCACTACCTCTATCAGATTAGAGCCATAAGGGCACTAGACATCTACCACCCCACTACCACAATGAAATTAGAGCCATAAGGGCACTAGACATCTACCACCCAACTACCACTATCAGATTAGTGCCATAAAGGCACTAGGCATCTACCACCCCACTACCACTATCAGATTAGAGCAATAATGGAGACTAGATATCTACCACCCCACTACCGCTATCATATTAGAGACATAAGGGCACTAGGTATCTACCACCCCACTACCACTATCAGATTAGAGCCATAAGGGCACTAGGCATCTACCACCCCACTACTACTACCAGATTAGAGCCATAAGGGAGACTAGGTATCTACCACCCCACTACCACTATCAGATTAGAGCCATAATGGAGACTAGTTATCTACCACCCCACTACCTCTATCAGATTAGAGCCATAAGGGCACTAGACATCTACCACCCCACTACCACTATCAGATTAGAGCCATAAGGGAGACTAGTCATTTACCACCCCACTACCTCAATCAGATTAGAGCCATAATGGAGGCTAGGTATCTACCAGCCCACTACCACTACCAAATTAGAGCCATAATGGAGACTAGGTATCTACCACCCCACTACCACTATCAGATTAGAGCCACAAGGGAGACTAGACATCTACCACCCCACTTCCACTATCAGATTAGAGCCATAAGGGCACAAGGCATCTACCACCCCACTACCACTATCAGATTGGAGCCATAAGGGAGACTAGGTATCTACCACCCCACTACCTCTATCAGATTAGAGCCATAATGGAGACTAGGTATCTACCACCCCACTACCACTATGAGATTAGAGCCATAAGGGCACTATACATCTACCACCCCACTACCTCTATCAGATTAGAGCCATAATGGAGACTAGGTATCTACCAGCCCACTACCACTATCAGATTAGAGCCATAATGGAGACTAGGTATCTACCACCCCACTACCTCTATCAGATTAGAGCCATAATGGAGACTAGGTATCTACCAGCCCACTACCACTATCAGATTAGAGCCATGAAGGCACTAGGCATCTACCACCCCACTACCACTATCAGATAAGAGCCATAATGGAGACTAGGTATCTCCCACCCCACTACTTCTATCAGATTAGAGCCATAATGGAGACTAGGTATCTCCCACCCCACTACCTCTATCAGATTAGAGCCATAATGGAGACTAGGTATCTACCACCCCACTACTTCTATCAGATTTGAGCCATAATGGAGACTAGGTATCTACCACCCCACTACCACTATCAAATTAGAGCCATAAGGGCTCTAGGCATCTACCACCCCACTACCACTGTCAGATTAGAGCCATAATGGAGACTAGGTATCTATCACCCCACTACCTCTATCAGATTAGAGCCATAATGGAGACTAGGTATCTACCACCCCACTACCACTGTCAGATTAGAGCCATAATGGAGACTAGACATCTACCACCCCACTACCTCTATCAGATTAGAGCCATAATGGAGACTAGGTATCTACCACCCCACTACCTCTATCAGATTAGAGCCATAATGGAGACTAGGTATCTACCACCCCACTACCACTATGAGATTAGAGCCATAAGGGCACTATACATCTACCACCCCACTACCACTATCAGATTAGAGCCATAAGGGAGACTAGGTATCTACCACCCCACTACCTCTATCAGATTAGAGCCATAAGGGCACTAGACATCTACCACCCCACTACCACTATCAGATTGGAGCCATAAGGGAGACTAGTCATTTACCACCCCGCTACCTCTATAAAGATTAGAGCCATAATGGAGGCTAGGTATCTACCACCCCACTACCACTATCAGATTAGAGCCATAAGGGCACTAGACATCTACCACCCCACTACCACTATCAGATTAGAGCCATAATGGAGACTAGGTATCTACAACCCCACTACCACTATCAGATTAGAGCCATAAGAGCTCTAGGCATCTACCACCCCACTACCACTATCAGATTAGAGCCATAATTGAGACTAGGTATCTACAACCCGACTACCACTACCAGATTAGAGCCATAATGGAGACTAGGTATCTACCACCCCACTACCACTACCAGATTAGAGCCAAAACGGAGACTAGACATCTACCACCCCACTACCACTATCATATTAGAGCCATAAGGGAGACTAGGTATCTACCACCCCACTACCTCTATCAGATTAGAGCCATAAGGGCACTAGACATCTACCACCCCACTACCACTATCAGATTAGAGCCATAAGGGAGACTAGTCATTTACCACCCCACTACCTCAATCAGATTAGAGACATAATGGAGGCTAGGTATCTACCAGCCCACTACCACTACCAGATTAGAGCCATTATGGAGACTAGGTATCTACCACCCCACTACCACTATCAGATTAGAGCCACAAGGGAGACTAGACATCTACCACCCCACTTCCACTACCAGATTAGAGCCATAATGGAGACTAGGTATCTACCACCCCACTACCACTATCAGATTAGAGCCACAAGGGAGACTAGACATCTACCACCCCACTTCCACTATCAGATTAGAGCCATAATGGAGACTAGACATATACCACCCCACTACCACTATCAGATTAGAGCCATAAGGGCACAAGGCATCTACCACCCCACTACCACTATCAGATTAGAGCCATAAGGGAGGCTAGGTATCTACCACCCCACTACCACTATCAGATTAGATACATAAGGGCACTAGACATCTACCACCCCACTACCACTATCAGATTAGAGCCATAATTGAGACTAGGTATCTACAACCCGAGTACCACTACCAGATTAGAGCCATAATGGAGACAAGGTATCTACCACCCCACTACCACTACCAGATTAGAGCCAAAACGGAGACTAGACATCTACCACCCCACTACCACTATCATATTAGAGCCATAAGGGAGACTAGGTATCTCCCACCCCACTACCTCTATCAGATTAGAGCCATAAGGGCACTAGACATCTCCCACCCCACTACCACTATCAGATTAGAGCCATAAGGGAGACTAGTCATTTACCACCCCACTACCTCAATCAGATTAGAGCCATAATGGAGGCTAGGTATCTACCAGCCCACTACCACTACCAGATTAGAGCCATAATGGAGACTAGGTATCTACCACCCCACTACCACTATCAGATTAGAGCCACAAGGGAGACTAGACATCTACCACCCCACTTCCACTATCAGATTAGAGCCATAAGGGCACTAGACATCTACCACCCCACTACCACTATCAGATTAGAGCCATAAGGGAGACTAGTCATTTACCACCCCGCTACCTCTATAAAGATTAGAGCCATAATGGAGGCTAGGTATCTACCACCCCACTACCACTATCAGATTAGAGCCATAAGGGCACTAGACATCTACCACCCCACTACCACTATCAGATTAGAGCCATAATGGAGACTAGGTATCTACAACCCCACTAACACTATCAGATTAGAGCCATAAGAGCTCTAGGCATCTACCACCCCACTACCACTATCAGATTAGAGCCATAATTGAGACTAGGTATCTACAACCCAACTACCACTACCAGATTAGAGCCATAATGGAGACTAGGTATCTACCACCCCACTACCACTATCAGATTAGAGTCATAATGGAGAATAGGTATCTACCACCCCACTACCACTACCAGATTAGAGCCAAAACGGAGACTAGACATCTACCACCCCACTACCACTATCATATTAGAGCCATAAGGGAGACTAGGTATCTACCACCCCACTACCTCTATCAGATTAGAGCCATAAGGGCACTAGACATCTACCACCCCACTACCACTATCAGATTAGAGCCATAAGGGAGACTAGTCATTTACCACCCCACTACCACTATCAGATTAGAGACATAATGGAGGCTAGGTATCTACCAGCCCACTACCACTACCAGATTAGAGCCATTACGGAGAGTAGGTATCTACCACCCCACTACCACTATCAGATTAGAGCCACAGGGGAGACTAGGCATCTACCACCCCACTTCCACTACCAGATTAGAGCCATAATGGAGACTAGGTATCTACCACCCCACTACCACTATCAGATTAGAGCCACAAGGGAGACTAGACATCTACCACCCCACTTCCACTATCAGATTAGAGCCATAATGGAGACTAGACATATACCACCCCACTACCACTATCAGATTAGAGCCATAAGGGCACTAGGCATCTACCACCCCACTACCACTATCAGATTAGAGCCATAATGGAGACTAGGTATCTACCACCCCACTACCACTATCAGATTAGAGCCATAATGGAGACTAGGTATCTACCACCCCACTACCACTATCAGATTAGAGCCATAATGAAGAATATGTATCTACAACCCCACTACCACTATCAGATTAGAGCCATAATGGAGACAAGGTATCTACCACCCCACTACCACTCCCAGATTAGAGGCATAATGGAAACAAGGTATCTACCACCCCACTACCACTACCAGATTAGGCCAAAACGGAGACTAGACATCTACCACCCCACTACCACTATCAGATTAGAGCCATAAGGGAGACTAGGTATCTACCACCCCACTACCTCTATCAGATTAGAGCCATAAGGGCACTAGACATCTACCACCCCACTACCACTATCAGATTAGAGCCATAAGGGAGACGAGTCATTTACCACCCCACTACCTCTATCAGATTAGAGCCATAATGGAGACTAGGTATCTACCAACCCACTACCACTATCAGATTAGAGCCATGATGGAGACTAGACATCTACCACCCCACGACAACTATCAGATTAGAGCCATAATGGAGAATAGGTATCTACCACCCCACTACCACTATCAGATTAGATACATAAGGGCACTAGACATCTACCACCCCACTACCACTATCAGATTAGAGCCATGAAGGCACTAGGCATCTACCACCCCACTACCACTATCAGATAAGAGCCATAATGGAGACTAGGTATCTCCCACCCCACTACTTCTATCAGATTAGAGCCATAATGGAGACTAGGTATCTCCCACCCCACTACCTCTATCAGATTAGAGCCATAATGGAGACTAGGTATCTACCACCCCACTACTTCTATCAGATTTGAGCCATAATGGAGACTAGGTATCTACCACCCCACTACCACTATCAAATTAGAGCCATAAGGGCTCTAGGCATCTACCACCCCACTACCACTGTCAGATTAGAGCCATAATGGAGACTAGGTATCTATCACCCCACTACCTCTATCAGATTAGAGCCATAATGGAGACTAGGTATCTACCACCCCACTACCACTATGAGATTAGAGCCATAAGGGCACTAAACATCTACCACCCCACTACCACTATCAGATTAGAGCCATAAGGGAGACTAGGTATCTACCACCCCACTACCTCTATCAGATTAGAGCCATAAGGGCACTAGACATCTACCACCCCACTACCACTATCAGATTAGAGCCATAAGGGAGACTAGTCATTTACCACCCCGCTACCTCTATAAAGATTAGAGCCATAATGGAGGCTAGGTATCTACCACCCCACTACTTCTATCAGATTTGAGCCATAATGGAGACTAGGTATCTACCACCCCACTACTTCTATCAGATTTGAGCCATAATGGAGACTAGGTATCTACCACCCCACTACCACTATCAAATTAGAGCCATAAGGGCTCTAGGCATCTACCACCCCACTACCACTGTCAGATTAGAGCCATAATGGAGACTAGGTATCTATCACCCCACTACCTCTATCAGATTAGAGCCATAATGGAGACTAGGTATCTACCACCCCACTACCACTATGAGATTAGAGCCATAAGGGCACTAAACATCTACCACCCCACTACCACTATCAGATTAGAGCCATAAGGGAGACTAGGTATCTACCACCCCACTACCTCTATCAGATTAGAGCCATAAGGGCACTAGACATCTACCACCCCACTACCACTATCAGATTAGAGCCATAAGGGAGACTAGTCATTTACCACCCCGCTACCTCTATAGATACATACAACATACTGACTCAACTCCAGCCACTTTAAAAATGGGAATTGATGGAAATTATGTAAAAATGTACCACTAGCCACTTTAAGCAATGCCACTTAATACAATGTTTACATACCCTACATTACCCATCTCATATGTATATATACTGTACTCTATATCATCTACTGCATCTTGCCATCTTTATGCAATACATGTACCACTAGCCACTTTAAACTATGCCACTTTATGTTTACATACCCTACAGTACTCATCTCATATGTATATACCGTACTCTATACCATCTACTGCATCTGCCATGCCGTTCTGTACCACCACTCATCCATATATCTTTATGTACATATTCTTTATCCCTTACACTTGTGTGTGTGTGTAAGGTAGTAGTGTGGAATTGTTAGGTTAGATTACTGTTGGTTATTACTGCATTGTCGGAACTAGAAGCACAAGCATTTCGCTACACTCGCATTAACATCTGCTAACCATGTGTATGTGACTAATAAAATTTGATTTGATTTGATTTGATTTAAAGATTAGAGCCATAATGGAGACTAGGTATCTACCAACCCACTACCACTATCAGATTAGAGCCATGATGGAGACTAGACATCTACCACCCCACGACAACTATCAGATTAGAGCCATAATGGAGAATAGGTATCTACCACCCCACTACCACTATCAGATTAGAGCCATAATGGAGACTAGGTATCTACCACCCCACTACCACTATCAGATTAGAGCCATAATGAAGAATATGTATCTACAACCCCACTACCACTATCAGATTAGAGCCATAATGGAGACAAGGTATCTACCACCCCACTACCACTACCAGATTAGAGGCATAATGGAAACAAGGTATCTACCACCCCACTACCACAATGACATTAGAGCCATAAGGGCACTAGACATCTACCACCCAACTACCACTATCAGATTAGTGCCATAAAGGCACTAGGCATCTACCACCCCACTACCACTATCAGATTAGAGCAATAATGGAGACTAGATATCTACCACCCCACTACCGCTATCATATTAGAGACATAAGGGCACTAGGTATCTACCACCCCACTACCACTATCAGATTAGAGCCATAAGGGCACTAGGCATCTACCACCCCACTACTACTACCAGATTAGAGCCATAAGGGAGACTAGGTATCTACCACCCCACTACCACTATCAGATTAGAGCCATAATGGAGACTAGTTATCTACCACCCCACTACCTCTATCAGATTAGAGCCATAAGGGCACTAGACATCTACCACCCCACTACCACTATCAGATTAGAGCCATAAGGGAGACTAGTCATTTACCACCCCACTACCTCAATCAGATTAGAGCCATAATGGAGGCTAGGTATCTACCAGCCCACTACCACTACCAAATTAGAGCCATAATGGAGACTAGGTATCTACCACCCCACTACCACTATCAGATTAGAGCCACAAGGGAGACTAGACATCTACCACCCCACTTCCACTATCAGATTAGAGCCATAAGGGCACAAGGCATCTACCACCCCACTACCACTATCAGATTGGAGCCATAAGGGAGACTAGGTATCTACCACCCCACTACCACTATCAGATTAGATACATAAGGGCACTAGACATCTACCACCCCACTACCACTATCAGATTAGAGCCATGAAGGCACTAGGCATCTACCACCCCACTACCACTATCAGATAAGAGCCATAATGGAGACTAGGTATCTCCCACCCCACTACTTCTATCAGATTAGAGCCATAATGGAGACTAGGTATCTCCCACCCCACTACCTCTATCAGATTAGAGCCATAATGGAGACTAGGTATCTACCACCCCACTACTTCTATCAGATTAGAGCCATAATGGAGACTAGGTATCTACCACCCCACTACCACTATCAAATTAGAGCCATAAGGGCTCTAGGCATCTACCACCCCACTACCACTGTCAGATTAGAGCCATAATGGAGACTAGGTATCTATCACCCCACTACCTCTATCAGATTAGAGCCATAATGGAGACTAGGTATCTACCACCCCACTACCACTATGAGATTAGAGCCATAAGGGCACTAAACATCTACCACCCCACTACCACTATCAGATTAGAGCCATAAGGGAGACTAGGTATCTACCACCCCACTACCTCTATCAGATTAGAGCCATAAGGGCACTAGACATCTACCACCCCACTACCACTATCAGATTAGAGCCATAAGGGAGACTAGTCATTTACCACCCCGCTACCTCTATAAAGATTAGAGCCATAATGGAGGCTAGGTATCTACCACCCCACTACCACTATCAGATTAGAGCCATAAGGGCACTAGACATCTACCACCCCACTACCACTATCAGATTAGAGCCATAATGGAGACTAGGTATCTACAACCCCACTACCACTATCAGATTAGAGCCATAAGAGCTCTAGGCATCTACCACCCCACTACCACTATCAGATTAGAGCCATAATGGAGACTAGGTATCTACAACCCCACTACCACTATCAGATTAGAGCCATAAGAGCTCTAGGCATCTACCACCCCACTACCACTATCAGATTAGAGCCATAATTGAGACTAGGTATCTACAACCCGACTACCACTACCAGATTAGAGCCATAATGGAGACTAGGTATCTACCACCCCACTACCACTACCAGATTAGAGCCATAATGGAGACTAGGTATCTACCACCCCACTACCACTATCAGATTAGAGTCATAATGGAGAATAGGTATCTACCACCCCACTACCACTACCAGATTAGAGCCAAAACGGAGACTAGACATCTACCACCCCACTACCACTATCATATTAGAGCCATAAGGGAGACTAGGTATCTACCACCCCACTACCTCTATCAGATTAGAGCCATAAGGGCACTAGACATCTACCACCCCACTACCACTATCAGATTAGAGCCATAATGGAGGCTAGGTATCTACCAGCCCACTACCACTACCAGATTAGAGCCATAATGGAGACTAGGTATCTACCACCCCACTACCACTATCAGATTAGAGCCACAAGGGAGACTAGACATCTACCACCCCACTTCCACTATCAGATTAGAGCCATAAGGGCACTAGACATCTACCACCCCACTACCACTATCAGATTAGAGCCATAAGGGAGACTAGTCATTTACCACCCCGCTACCTCTATAAAGATTAGAGCCATAATGGAGGCTAGGTATCTACCACTCCACTACCACTATCAGATTAGAGCCATAAGGGCACTAGACATCTACCACCCCACTACCACTATCAGATTAGAGCCATAATGGAGACTAGGTATCTACAACCCCACTACCACTATCAGATTAGAGCCATAAGAGCTCTAGGCATCTACCACCCCACTACCACTATCAGATTAGAGCCATAATTGAGACTAGGTATCTACAACCCGACTACCACTACCAGATTAGAGCCATAATGGAGACTAGGTATCTACCACCCCACTACCACTACCAGATTAGAGCCATAATGGACACTAGGTATCTACCACCCCACTACCACTATCAGATTAGAGTCATAATGGAGAATAGGTATGTACCACCCCACTACCACTACCAGATTAGAGCCAAAACGGAGACTAGACATCTACCACCCCACTACCACTATCATATTAGAGCCATAAGGGACACTAGGTATCTACCACCCACTACCTCTATCAGATTAGAGCCATAAGGGAGACTAGTCATTTACCACCCCACTACCTCAATCAGATTAGAGACATAATGGAGGCTAGGTATCTACCAGCCCACTACCACTACCAGATTAGAGCCATTATGGAGAGTAGGTATCTACCACCCCACTACCACTATCAGATTAGAGCCACAAGGGAGACTAGACATCTACCACCCCACTTCCACTACCAGATTAGAGCCATAATGGAGACTAGGTATCTACCACCCCACTACCACTATCAGATTAGAGCCACAAGGGAGACTAGACATCTACCACCCCACTTCCACTATCAGATTAGAGCCATAATGGAGACTAGACATATACCACCCCACTACCACTATCAGATTAGAGCCATAAGGGCACAAGGCATCTACCACCCCACTACCACTATCAGATTAGAGCCATAAGGGAGACTAGGTATCTACCACCCCACTACCACTATCAGATTAGATACATAAGGGCACTAGACATCTACCACCCCACTACCACTATCAGATTAGAGCCATAAGGGAGACTAGTCATTTACCACCCCACTACCTCAATCAGATTAGAGCCATAATGGAGGCTAGGTATCTACCAGCCCACTACCACTACCAGATTAGAGCCATAATGTAGACTAGGTATCTACCACCCCACTACCACTATCAGATTAGAGCCACAAGGGAGACTAGACATCTACCACCCCACTTCCACTATCAGATTAGAGCCATAAGGGCACTAGACATCTACCACCCCACTACCACTATCAGATTAGAGCCATAAGGGAGACTAGTCATTTACCACCCCGCTACCTCTATAAAGATTAGAGCCATAATGGAGGCTAGGTATCTACCACCCCACTACCACTATCAGATTAGAGCCATAAGAGCTCTAGGCATCTACCACCCCACTACCACTATCAGATTAGAGCCATAATTGAGACTAGGTATCTACAACCCGACTACCACTACCAGATTAGAGCCATAATGGAGACTAGGTATCTACCACCCCACTACCACTACCAGATTAGAGCCATAATGGAGACTAGGTATCTACCACCCCACTACCACTATCAGATTAGAGTCATAATGGAGACTAGGTATCTACCACCCCACTACCACTACCAGATTAGAGCCAAAACGGAGACTAGACATCTACCACCCCACTACCACTATCATATTAGAGCCATAAGGGAGACTAGGTATCTACCACCCCACTACCTCTATCAGATTAGAGCCATAAGGGCACTAGACATCTACCACCCCACTACCACTATCAGATTAGAGCCATAAGGGAGACTAGTCATTTACCACCCCACTACCTCAATCAGATTAGAGCCATAATGGAGGCTAGGTATCTACCAGCCCACTACCACTACCAGATTAGAGCCATAATGGAGACTAGGTATCTACCACCCCACTACCACTATCAGATTAGAGCCACAAGGGAGACTAGACATCTACCACCCCACTTCCACTACCAGATTAGAGCCATAATGGAGACTAGGTATCTACCACCCCACTATCACTATCAGATTAGAGCCACAAGGGAGACTAGACATCTACCACCCCACTTCCACTATCAGATTAGAGCCATAATGGAGACTAGACATCTACCACCCCACTACCACTATCAGATTAGAGCCATAAGGGCACAAGGCATCTACCACCCCACTACCACTATCAGATTAGAGCCATAAGGGAGACTAGGTATCTACCACCCCACTACCTCAATTACATTAGAGCCATAATGGAGACTAGACATCTACCACCCCACTACCACTATCAGATTAGATACATAAGGGCACTAGACATCTACCACCCCACTACCACTATCAGATTAGAGCCATAAGGGAGACTAGTCATTTACCACCCCGCTACCTCTATAAAGATTAGAGCCATAATGGAGGCTAGGTATCTACCACCCCACTACCACTATCAGATTAGAGCCATAAGAGCTCTAGGCATCTACCACCCCACTACCACTATCAGATTAGAGCCATAATTGAGACTAGGTATCTACAACCCGACTACCACTACCAGATTAGAGCCATAATGGAGACTAGGTATCTACCACCCCACTACCACTACCAGATTAGAGCCATAATGGAGACTAGGTATCTACCACCCCACTACCACTATCAGATTAGAGTCATAATGGAGACTAGGTATCTACCACCCCACTACCAGATTAGAGCCATAATGGAGACAAGGTATCTACCACCCCACTACCACTACCAGATTAGAGCCAAAAAGGAGACTAGACATCTACCACCCCACTACCACTATCATATTAGAGCCATAAGGGAGACTAGGTATCTACCACCCCACTACCTCTATCAGATTAGAGCCATAAGGGCACTAGACATCTACCACCCCACTACCACTATCAGATTAGAGCCATAAGGGAGACTAGTCATTTACCACCCCACTACCACTATCAGATTGGAGCCATAAGGGAGACTAGGTATCTACCACCCCACTACCACTATCAGATTAGATACATAAGGGCACTAGACATCTACCACCCCACTACCACTATCAGATTAGAGCCATAAGGGAGACTAGTCATTTACCACCCCACTACCTCTATCAGATTAGAGCCATAATGGAGACTAGGTATCTACCAGCCCACTACCACTATCAGATTAGAGCCATAATGGAGACTAGGTATCTACCACCTCACTACCACTATCAGATTAGAGCCATAATGGAGACTAGGTACCGACCACTACCTCTATCAGATTAGAGCCATAAGGGAGACTAGGTATCTACCCCCCCACTACCACTACCAGATTAGAGCCATAAGGGAGACTAGATATCTACCACTCCACTTCCACTATCAGATTAGAGCCATAATGGAGAATAGATATCTACCACCCCACTACTACTATCAGATTAGAGCCACAAGGGAGACTAGACATCTACCACCCCACTTCCACTATCAGATTAGAGCCATAATGGAGACTAGATATCTACCACCCCACTACCTATATCAGATTAGAGCCATAATGGAGACTATACATCTACCACACCACTACCACTATCAGATTAGAGCAATAATGGAGACTAGGTATCTACCACCCCACTACCTCTATCAGATTAGAGCCATAATGGAGACTAGGTATCTTCCACCCCACTACCACTACCACATTAGAGCCAAAACGGAGACATATACCACCCTACTACCACTATCAGATTAGAGCCATAAGGGAGACTAGGCATCTACCACCTCACTACCACTATCAGATTAGAGCAATAAGGGCACTAGACATCTACCACCCCACTACCACTATCAGATTAGAGCCATAAGGGAGGCTAGTCATTTACCACCCCACTACCTCTATCAGATTAGAGCCATAATGGAGACTAGGTATCTAACAGCCCACTACCACTACCAGATTAGAGCCATAATGGAGACTAGGTATCTACCACCCCACTACCACTATCAGATTAGAGCCATAATGGAGACTAGGTATTTACCACCCCACTACCACTATCAGATTAGAGCCATAATGAAGAATATGTATCTACAACCCCACTACCACTATCAGATTAGAGCCATAATGGAGACAAGGTATCTACCACCCCACTACCACTATCAGATTAGAGTCATAATGGAGACTAGGTATCTACCACCCCACTACCACTTCCAGATTAGAGCCAAAACGGAGACTAGACATCTACCACCCCACTACCACTATCATATTAGAGCCATAAGGGAGACTAGGTATCTACCACCCCACTACCTCTATCAGATTAGAGCCATAAGGGCACTAGACATCTACCACCCCACTACCACTATCAGATTAGAGCCATAAGGGAGACTAGTCATTTACCACCCCACTACCTCAATCAGATTAGAGCCATAATGGAGGCTAGGTATCTACCAGCCCACTACCACTACCAGATTAGAGCCATAATGGAGACTAGGTATCTACCACCCCACTACCACTATCAGATTAGAGCCACAAGGGAGACTAGACATCTACCACCCCACTTCCACTACCAGATTAGAGCCATAATGGAGACTAGGTATCTACAACCCCACTACCACTATCAGATTAGAGCCATAAGAGCTCTAGGCATCTACCACCCCACTACCACTATCAGATTAGAGCCATAATTGAGACTAGGTATCTACCACCCCACTACCACTACCAGATTAGAGCCAAAACGGAGACTAGACATCTACCACCCCACTACCACTATCATATTAGAGCCATAAGGGAGACTAGGTATCTACCACCCCACTACCTCTATCAGATTAGAGCCATAAGGGCACTAGACATCTACCACCCCACTACCACTATCAGATTAGAGCCATAAGGGAGACTAGTCATTTACCACCCCACTACCTCAATCAGATTAGAGCCATAATGGAGGCTAGGTATCTACCAGCCCACTACCACTACCAGATTAGAGCCATAATGGAGACTAGGTATCTACCACCCCACTACCACTATCAGATTAGAGCCACAGGGGAGACTAGACATCTACCACCCCACTTCCACTATCAGATTAGAGCCATAAGGGCACTAGACATCTACCACCCCACTACCACTATCAGATTAGAGCCATCTGGGAGACTAGTCATTTACCACCCCGCTACCACTATCAGATTAGAGTCATAATGGAGACTAGGTATCTACCACCCCACTACCACTTCCAGATTAGAGCCAAAACGGAGACTAGACATCTACCACCCCATTACTTCGAATCCAAGATGGCGTAGCAGTCGGACGTGTGTTTGTATTGTCCTGTCGCGTGTAAATAGTAAATAGTAAATAGTCTTCGTATTTTTCGTATACATTTCGTATATATTTTAATTTCACTTTCCATCTAGGAACTGAATATACATTCCTACATTCCGCCTCACCCAATGTGGTACGGACCTGCTATTTTTTTTATACTTTAGAACCGTAACCCCAATCAGAAGCTAGCCAGATAACTAGCTACTAGCTAGTAGTCAGTTAGCCACTGCTGCGGTCTTCACCCTCAACTCGGACACAGCCAGCTTCAATACCGGGCCAATACCTGCCAGTCTGCAAGCGCGATATCAACCCAGAGCATATAGGACTGCTTTTTCTCTACCACATCACCGGATTCCTGACGCAAGCTCTGGACAATTACACCGTATCATCACAGCTAGCTAGCTGCAACCGAGTGGCTACTACTGGCTAACACCTCTGTCCCGAAGCAAGCACCAGTTAGCCTTGAGCTAGCCTCGAGCTAGGCCCATCTGCCGGCTAGCTGAAGAGGTCTACCAGCGAATTCTTGGGCTACAATACCAGCTACAAGCTAATTTAGCCATTTTTTTTTTTGTATTTTTTATTTTTTATTTTATTTTTTTTGCCGCTGCTAGTAGCTTTTACCTTCTGCACAGACACCAGCCCTGTTATTAGCCTGGATATTACTCACCAATTTACCAGCATCGGACTGTCTCTCGACAACAACGCCGGATTCCTGCCGTAATCCCTGAGCCACTGCTTCTGATCCTCACAGCTAGCTTGCGGCTAGCGCAGCTAGCGCCACTGCCACGAAGCTAGCACCAGTTTGCAAACACAATTCTACAATTCACAACCTCTCTTTCGCCATCGCCATCTGGCTTGGATTCTCTGTCGACACGACCACGTCTGAGCAGACCCCCTCCGTCTGAGCAGACCACCCCCCGGGCTACTAACTTTAAACGCCGCGAGGCCTCCCTGCTCCATCTACGGCTGCCCCCTGGACACTATGATCACTTGGCTACATAGCTGATGCATGCTTGACTGTCCATTAATTCACGGTACTCCATTCTGTTTATTTGTGTTTTATCTGTCGGCTCTGTGCTTTAACTCAGGATCTGTGTGTAGTTAATCCGACCCTCTCTGCCTAGTCGTCGCCATTTCTACCTGTTGTTGCTGTGTTAGACTAGCACCCTGTTATTGCTGCTGTTATCTTACCTGTTGTTTTAGCTAGCTCTCCCAATCAAGACCTGCAATCACTTTATGCCTTATTGTATGTCTCTCTCAAATATCAATATGCCTTGCATACTGTTGTTCAGGCTAGTTTTCATTATCATTGTTTTGGTTTGCAATGGACCCTGTAGTTCCACTCTCCGTACCTCTGATACCCCCTTTGTCCCACCCCCCACACATGCGGTGACCTCACCCATTGAGACCAGCATGTCCAGAGATACAACCTCTCTTATCATCACCCAGTGCCTGGGCTTGCCTCCGCTGTACCCGCGCCCCTCCATACCCCTGTCTGCACATTATGCCCAGAATCTATTCTACCACGCCCATAAATCTGCTCCTTTTATTCTTTGTCCCCAACGCTCTAGGCGACCAGTTTTGATAGCCTTTAGCCGCACCCTCATCCTACTACTCCTCTGTTCCTCGGGTGATGTGGAGGTAAACCCAGGCCCTGCATGTCCCCAGTCACCCTCATTTGTTGACTTCTGCGATCGAAAAAGCCTTGGCCTCATGCATGTCAACATCAGAAGCCTCCTCCCTAAGTTTGCCTTACTCACCGCTTTAGCACACTCTGCCAATCCTGATGTCCTTGCCGTGTCCGAATCCTGGCTTAGGAAGGCCACCAAAAATTCTGAGATTTCCATACCCAACTATAACACTTTCCGTCAAGATAGAACTGCCAAAGGGGGAGGAGTTGCAATCTACTGCAGAGATAGCCTGCAAAGTTCTGTCATACTTTCCAGGTCTATGCCCAAACAGTTCGAACTTCTAATTTTAAAAATTAATCTCTCCAGAAATAAGTCTCTCACTGTTGCCGCCTGCTACCGACCCCCCTCAGCTCCCAGCTGTGCCCTGGACACCATCTGTGAATTGATCGCTCCCCATCTAGCTTCAGAGTTTGTTCTGTTAGGTGACCTAAACTGGGATATGCTTAACACCCCGGCAGTCCTACAATCCAAGCTTGATGCCCTCAATCTCACACAAATCATCAAGGAACCCACCAGGTACAACCCTAAATCCGTAAACATGGGCACCCTAATAGACATTATCCTGACCAACCTGCCCTCCAAATACACCTCTGCTGTCTTCAATCAAGATCTCAGCGATCACTGCCTCATTGCCTGTATCCACCACGGGTCCGCGGTCAAACGACCACCCCTCATCACTGTCAAACGCTCCCTAAAACACTTCTGCGAGCAGGCCTTTCTAATCGACCTGGCCCGGGTACCATGGCAGGATATTGACCTCATCCCGTCAGTTGAGGATGCCTGGTCATTCTTTAAATGTTACTTCCTCACCATATTAGACAAGCATGCTCCGTTCAAAAAATGCAGAACCAAGAACAGATATAGCCCTTGGTTCACTCCAGACCTGACTGCCCTCGACCAGCACAAAAACATCCTGTGGCGAACTGCAATAGCATCGAAGAGCCCCCGCGATATGCAACTGTTCAGGGAAGTCAGGAACCAATACACGCAGTCAGTCAGGAAAGCAAAGGCCAGCTTTTTCAAGCAGAAATTCGCATCCTGTAGCTCTAACTCCAAAAAGTTCTGGGATACTGTAAAGTCCATGGAGAACAAGAGCACCTCCTCCCAGCTGCCCACTGCACTGAGGCTAGGTAACACGGTCACCACCGATAAATCCGTGATAATCGAAGACTTCAACAAGCATTTCTCAATGGCTGGCCATGCCTTCCTCCTGGCGACTCCAACCTTGGCCAACAGCCCCGCCCCCCCCGCTGCTACTCGCCCAAGCCTCCCCAGCTTCTCCTTTACCCAAATCCAGATAGCAGATGTTCTGAAAGAGCTGGAAAACCTGGACCCATACAAATCAGCTGGGCTTGACAATCTGGACCCCCTATTTCTGAAACTGTCCGCCGCCATTGTCGCACCCCCTATTACCAGCCTGTTCAACCTCTCCTTCGTATCATCTGAGATCCCCAAGGATTGGAAAGCTGCCGCGGTCATCCCCCTCTTCAAAGGGGGAGACACCCTGGACCCAAACTGTTACAGACCTATATCCATCCTGCCCTGCCTATCTAAGGTCTTCGAAAGCCAAGTCAACAAACAGATCACTGACCATCTCGAATCCCACCGTACCTTCTCCGCTGTGCAATCCGGTTTCCGAGCCGGTCACGGGTGCACCTCAGCCACGCTCAAGGTACTAAACGACATCATAACCGCCATCGATAAAAGACATTACTGTGCAGCCGTCTTCATCGACCTGGCCAAGGCTTTCGACTCTGTCAATCACCATATTCTTATCGGCAGACTCAGTAGCCTCGGTTTTTCTAATGACTGCCTTGCCTGGTTCACCAACTACTTTGCAGACAGAGTTCAGTGTGTCAAATCGGAGGGCATGTTGTCCGGTCCTCTGGCAGTCTCTATGGGGGTACCACAGGGTTCAATTCTCGGGCCGACTCTTTTCTCTGTATACATCAATGATGTTGCTCTTGCTGCGGGCGATTCCCTGATCCACCTCTACGCAGACGACACCATTCTATATACTTCCGGCCCTCCCTTGGACACTGTGCTATCTAACCTCCAAACGAGCTTCAATGCCATACAACACTCCTTCCGTGGCCTCCAACTGCTCTTAAACGCTAGTAAAACCAAATGCATGCTTTTCAACCGTTCGCTGCCTGCACCCGCACGCCCGACTAGCATCACCACCCTGGACGGTTCCGACCTAGAATATGTGGACATCTATAAGTACCTAGGTGTCTGGCTAGACTGCAAACTCTCCTTCCAGACTCATATCAAACATCTCCAATCCAAAATCAAATCAAGAATCGGCTTTCTATTCCGCAACAAAGCCTCCTTCACTCACGCCGCCAAACTTACCCTAGTAAAACTGACTATCCTACCGATCCTCGACTTCGGCGATGTCATCTACAAAATAGCTTCCAACACTCTACTCAGCAAACTGGATGCAGTTTATCACAGTGCCATTCGTTTTGTTACTAAAGCACCTTATACGACCCACCACTGCGACCTGCATGCCCTAGTCGGCTGCCCCTCGCTACATGTTCGTCGTCAGACCCACTGGCTCCAGGTCATCTACAAGGCTATGCTAGGTAAAGTGCCGCCTTATCTCAGTTCACTGGTCACGATGGCTACACCCACCCGCAGCACGCGCTCCAGCAGGTGTATCTCACTGATCATCCCTAAAGCTAAAACCTCATTTGGACGCCTTTCCTTCCAGTTCTCTGCTGCCTGCGACTGGAACGAATTGCAAAAATCTCTGAAGTTGGAGACTTTTATCTCCCTCAACAACTTTAAAAATCTGCTATCCGAGCAGCTAACCGATCGCTGCAGCTGTACATAGTCCATCTGTAAACTACCCACCCAATTTACCTACCTCACCCCCCATACTGCTTTTATTTATTTACTTTTCTGCTCTTTTGCACACCAATATCTCTTCTTGCACATGATCATCTGATGATTTATCACTCCAGTGTTAATCTGCTAAATTGTAATTATTCGATTTATTGCCTACCTCATGCCTTTTGCACACATTGTATATAGATTCTCTTTTTTTCTACCATGTTATTGACTTGTTTATTGTTTACTCCATGTGTAACTCTGTGTTGTCTGTTCACACTGCTATGCTTTATCTTGGCCAGGTCGCAGTTGCAAATGAGAACTTGTTCTCAACTAGCCTACCTAGTTAAATAAAGGTGAAATAAAAAAAAAACACTATCATATTAGAGCCATAAGGGAGACTAGGTATCTACCACCCCACTACCTCTATCAGATTAGAGCCATAAGGGCACTAGACATCTACCACCCCACTACCACTATCAGATTAGAGCCATAAGGGAGACTAGTCATTTACCACCCCACTACCTCAATCAGATTAGAGCCATAATGGAGGCTAGGTATCTACCAGCCCACTACCACTACCAGATTAGAGCCATAATGGAGACTAGGTATCTACCACCCCACTACCACTATCAGATTAGAGCCACAAGGGAGACTAGACATCTACCACCCCACTTCCACTACCAGATTAGAGCCATAATGGAGACTAGGTATCTACAACCCCACTACCACTATCAGATTAGAGCCATAAGAGCTCTAGGCATCTACCACCCCACTACCACTATCAGATTAGAGCCATAATTGAGACTAGGTATCTATAACCCGACTACCACTACCAGATTAGAGCCATAATGGAGACTAGGTATCTACCACCCCACTACCACTACCAGATTAGAGCCATAATGGAGACTAGGTATCTACCACCCCACTACCACTATCAGATTAGAGTCATAATGGAGAATAGGTATCTACCACCCCACTACCACTACCAGATTAGAGCCAAAACGGAGACTAGACATCTACCACCCCACTACCACTATCATATTAGAGCCATAAGGGAGACTAGGTATCTACCACCCCACTACCTCTATCAGATTAGAGCCATAAGGGCACTAGACATCTACCACCCCACTACCACTATCAGATTAGAGCCATAAGGGAGACTAGTCATTTACCACCCCACTACCTCAATCAGATTAGAGCCATAATGGAGGCTAGGTATCTACCAGCCCACTACCACTACCAGATTAGAGCCATAATGGAGACTAGGTATCTACCACCCCACTACCACTATCAGATTAGAGCCACAAGGGAGACTAGACATCTACCACCCCACTTCCACTATCAGATTAGAGCCATAAGGGCACTAGACATCTATCACCCCACTACCACTATCAGATTAGAGCCATCTGGGAGACTAGTCATTTACCACCCCGCTACCTCTATAAAGATTAGAGCCATAATGGAGGCTAGGTATCTACCACCCCACTACCACTATCAGATTAGAGCCATAAGGGCACTAGACATCTACCACCCCACTACCACTATCAGATTAGAGCCATAATGGAGACTAGGTATCTACAACCCCACTACCACTATCAGATTAGAGCCATAAGAGCTCTAGGCATCTACCACCCCACTACCACTATCAGATTAGAGCCATAATTGAGACTAGGTATCTACAACCCGACTACCACTACCAGATTAGAGCCATAATGGAGACTAGGTATCTACCACCCCACTACCACTACCAGATTAGAGCCATAATGGAGACTAGGTATCTACCACCCCACTACCACTATCAGATTAGAGTCATAATGGAGACTAGGTATCTACCACCCCACTACCACTATCAGATTAGAGCCAAAACGGAGACTAGACATCTACCACCCCACTACCACTATCATATTAGAGCCATAAGGGAGACTAGGTATCTACCACCCCACTACCTCTATCAGATTAGAGCTATAAGGGCACTAGACATCTACCACCCCACTACCACTATCAGATTAGAGCCATAACTGAGACTAGTCATTTACCACCCCACTACCTCAATCAGATTAGAGCCATAATGGAGGCTAGGTATCTACCAGCCCACTACCACTACCAGATTAGAGCCATAATGGAGACTAGGTATCTACCACCCCACTACCACTATCAGATTAGAGCCACAAGGGAGACTAGACATCTACCACCCCACTTCCACTACCAGATTAGAGCCATAATGGAGACTAGGTATCTACCACCCCACTATCACTATCAGATTAGAGCAACAAGGGAGACTAGACATCTACCACCCCACTTCCACTATCAGATTAGAGCCATAATGGAGACTAGACATCTACCACCCCACTACCACTATCAGATTAGAGCCATAAGGGCACAAGGCATCTACCACCCCACTACCACTATCAGATTAGAGCCATAAGGGAGACTAGGTATCTACCACCCCACTACCTCAATTACATTAGAGACATAATGGAGACTAGACATCTACCACCCCACTACCACTATCAGATTAGATACATAAGGGCACTAGACATCTACCACCCCAATACCACTATCAGATTAGAGCCATAATTGAGACTAGGTATCTACAACCCGACTACCACTACCAGATTAGAGCCATAATGGAGACAAGGTATCTACCACCCCACTACCACTACCAGATTAGAGCCAAAAAGGAGACTAGACATCTACCACCCCACTACCACTATCATATTAGAGCCATAAGGGAGACTAGGTATCTACCACCCCACTACCTCTATCAGATTAGAGCCATAAGGGCACTAGACATCTACCACCCCACTACCACTATCAGATTAGAGCCATAAGGGAGACCAGTCATTTACCACCCCACTACCTCAATCAGATTAGAGCCATAATGGAGGCTAGGTATCTACCAGCCCACTACCACTACCAGATTAGAGCCATAATGGAGACTAGGTATCTACCACCCCACTACCACTATCAGATTAGAGCCACAAGGGAGACTAGACATCTACCACCCCACTTCCACTATCAGATTAGAGCCATAATGGAGACTAGACATCTACCACCCGACTACCACTATCAGATTAGAGCCATAAGGGCACAAGGCATCTACCACCCCACTACCACTATCAGATTGGAGCCATAAGGGAGACTAGGTATCTACCACCCCACTACCACTATCAGATTAGATACATAAGGGCACTAGACATCTACCACCCCACTACCACTATCAGATTAGAGCCATAAGGGAGACTAGTCATTTACCACCCCACTACCTCTATCAGATTAGAGCCATAATGGAGACTAGGTATCTACCAGCCCACTACCACTATCAGATTAGAGCCATAATGGAGACTAGGTATCTACCACCTCACTACCACTATCAGATTAGAGCCATAATGGAGACTAGGTATCGACCACTACCTCTATCAGATTAGAGCCATAAGGGAGACTAGGTATCTACCCCCCCACTACCACTATCAGATTAGAGCCATAAGGGCACTAGACATCTACCACCCCACTACTACTACCAGATTAGAGCCAAAACGGAGACTAGACATCTACCACCCCACTACTACTACCAGATTAGAGCCATAAGGGAGACTAGATATCTACCACCCCACTTCCACTATCAGATTAGAGCCATAATGGAGAATAGATATCTACCACCCCACTACTACTATCAGATTAGAGCCACAAGGGAGACTAGACATCTACCACCCCACTACCACTATCAGATTAGAGCCATAAGGGAGACTAGTCATTTACCACCCCACTACCTCAATCAGATTAGAGCCATAATGGAGGCTAGGTATCTACCAGCCCACTACCACTATCAGATTAGAGCCATAATGGAGACTAGGTATCTACCACCCCACTACCACTATCAGATTAGAGCCACAAGGGAGACTAGACATCTACCACCCCACTTCCACTATCAGATTAGAGCCATAAGGGCACTAGACATCTACCACCCCACTACCACTATCAGATTAGAGCCATCTGGGAGACTAGTCATTTACCACCCCGCTACCTCTATAAAGATTAGAGCCATAATGGAGGCTAGGTATCTACCACCCCACTACCACTATCAGATTAGAGCCATAAGGGCACTAGACATCTACCACCCCACTACCACTATCAGATTAGAGCCATAATGGAGACTAGGTATCTACAACCCCACTACCACTATCAGATTAGAGCCATAAGAGCTCTAGGCATCTACCACCCCACTACCACTATCAGATTAGAGCCATAATTGAGACTAGGTATCTACAACCCGACTACCACTACCAGATTAGAGCCATAATGGAGACTAGGTATCTACCACCCCACTACCACTACCAGATTAGAGCCATAATGGAGACTAGGTATCTACCACCCCACTACCACTATCAGATTAGAGTCATAATGGAGACTAGGTATCTACCACCCCACTACCACTACCAGATTAGAGCCAAAACGGAGACTAGACATCTACCACCCCACTACCACTATCATATTAGAGCCATAAGGGAGACTAGGTATCTACCACCCCACTACCTCTATCAGATTAGAGCTATAAGGGCACTAGACATCTACCACCCCACTACCACTATCAGATTAGAGCCATAAGGGAGACTAGTCATTTACCACCCCACTACCTCAATCAGATTAGAGCCATAATGGAGGCTAGGTATCTACCAGCCCACTACCACTACCAGATTAGAGCCATAATGGAGACTAGGTATCTACCACCCCACTACCACTATCAGATTAGAGCCACAAGGGAGACTAGACATCTACCACCCCACTTCCACTACCAGATTAGAGCCATAATGGAGACTAGGTATCTACCACCCCACTATCACTATCAGATTAGAGCCACAAGGGAGACTAGACATCTACCACCCCACTTCCACTATCAGATTAGAGCCATAATGGAGACTAGACATCTACCACCCCACTACCACTATCAGATTAGAGCCATAAGGGCACAAGGCATCTACCACCCCACTACCACTATCAGATTAGAGCCATAAGGGAGACTAGGTATCTACCACCCCACTACCTCAATTACATTAGAGACATAATGGAGACTAGACATCTACCACCCCACTACCACTATCAGATTAGATACATAAGGGCACTAGACATCTACCACCCCACTACCACTATCAGATTAGAGCCATAATGGAGACAAGGTATCTACCACCCCACTACCACTACCAGATTAGAGCCAAAAAGGAGACTAGACATCTACCACCCCACTACCACTATCATATTAGAGCCATAAGGGAGACTAGGTATCTACCACCCCACTACCACTACCAGATTAGAGCCAAAACGGAGACTAGACATCTACCACCCCACTACCACTATCATATTAGAGCCATAAGGGAGACTAGGTATCTACCACCCCACTACCACTATCAGATTAGAGCCATAATTGAGACTAGGTATCTACAACCCGACTACCACTACCAGATTAGAGCCATAATGGAGACTAGGTATCTACCACCCCACTACCACTACCAGATTAGAGCCATAATGGAGACTAGGTATCTACCACCCCACTACCACTATCAGATTAGAGTCATAATGGAGACTAGGTATCTACCACCCCACTACCACTACCAGATTAGAGCCAAAACGGAGACTAGACATCTACCACCCCACTACCACTATCATATTAGAGCCATAAGGGAGACTAGGTATCTACCACCCCACTACCTCTATCAGATTAGAGCTATAAGGGCACTAGACATCTACCACCCCACTACCACTATCAGATTAGAGCCATAAGGGAGACTAGTCATTTACCACCCCACTACCTCAATCAGATTAGAGCCATAATGGAGGCTAGGTATCTACCAGCCCACTACCACTACCAGATTAGAGCCATAATGGAGACTAGGTATCTACCACCCCACTACCACTATCAGATTAGAGCCACAAGGGAGACTAGACATCTACCACCCCACTTCCACTACCAGATTAGAGCCATAATGGAGACTAGGTATCTACCACCCCACTATCACTATCAGATTAGAGCCACAAGGGAGACTAGACATCTACCACCCCACTTCCACTATCAGATTAGAGCCATAATGGAGACTAGACATCTACCACCCCACTACCACTATCAGATTAGAGCCATAAGGGCACAAGGCATCTACCACCCCACTACCACTATCAGATTAGAGCCATAAGGGAGACTAGGTATCTACCACCCCACTACCTCAATTACATTAGAGACATAATGGAGACTAGACATCTACCACCCCACTACCACTATCAGATTAGATACATAAGGGCACAAGGCATCTACCACCCCACTACCACTATCAGATTAGAGCCATAAGGGAGACTAGGTATCTACCACCCCACTACCTCAATTACATTAGAGACATAATGGAGACTAGACATCTACCACCCCACTTCCACTATCAGATTAGAGCCATAATGGAGACTAGACATCTACCACCCCACTACCACTATCAGATTAGAGCCATAAGGGCACAAGGCATCTACCACCCCACTACCACTATCAGATTAGAGCCATAAGGGAGACTAGGTATCTACCACCCCACTACCTCAATTACATTAGAGACATAATGGAGACTAGACATCTACCACCCCACTACCACTACCAGATTAGAGCCAAAAAGGAGACTAGACATCTACCACCCCACTACCACTATCATATTAGAGCCATAAGGGAGACTAGGTATCTACCACCCCACTACCACTACCAGATTAGAGCCAAAACGGAGACTAGACATCTACCACCCCACTACCACTATCATATTAGAGCCATAAGGGAGACTAGGTATCTACCACCCCACTACCACTATCAGATTAGAGCCATAATTGAGACTAGGTATCTACAACCCGACTACCACTACCAGATTAGAGCCATAATGGAGACTAGGTATCTACCACCCCACTACCACTACCAGATTAGAGCCATAATGGAGACTAGGTATCTACCACCCCACTACCACTATCAGATTAGAGTCATAATGGAGACTAGGTATCTACCACCCCACTACCACTACCAGATTAGAGCCAAAACGGAGACTAGACATCTACCACCCCACTACCACTATCATATTAGAGCCATAAGGGAGACTAGGTATCTACCACCCCACTACCTCTATCAGATTAGAGCTATAAGGGCACTAGACATCTACCACCCCACTACCACTATCAGATTAGAGCCATAAGGGAGACTAGTCATTTACCACCCCACTACCTCAATCAGATTAGAGCCATAATGGAGGCTAGGTATCTACCAGCCCACTACCACTACCAGATTAGAGCCATAATGGAGACTAGGTATCTGCCACCCCACTACCACTATCAGATTAGAGCCACAAGGGAGACTAGACATCTACCACCCCACTTCCACTACCAGATTAGAGCCATAATGGAGACTAGGTATCTACCACCCCACTATCACTATCAGATTAGAGCCACAAGGGAGACTAGACATCTACCACCCCACTTCCACTATCAGATTAGAGCCATAATGGAGACTAGACATCTACCACCCCACTACCACTATCAGATTAGAGCCATAAGGGCACAAGGCATCTACCACCCCACTACCACTATCAGATTAGAGCCATAAGGGAGACTAGGTATCTACCACCCCACTACCTCAATTACATTAGAGACATAATGGAGACTAGACATCTACCACCCCACTACCACTATCAGATTAGATACATAAGGGCACTAGACATCTACCACCCCACTACCACTATCAGATTAGAGCCATAATGGAGACAAGGTATCTACCACCCCACTACCACTACCAGATTAGAGCCAAAAAGGAGACTAGACATCTACCACCCCACTACCACTATCATATTAGAGCCATAAGGGAGACTAGGTATCTACCACCCCACTACCTCTATCAGATTAGAGCCATAAGGGCACTAGACATCTACCACCCCACTACCACTATCAGATTAGAGCCATATGTGAGACCAGTCATTTACCACCCCACTACCTCAATCAGATTAGAGCCATAATGGAGGCTAGGTATCTACCAGCCCACTACCACTACCAGATTAGAGCCATAATGGAGACTAGGTATCTACCACCCCACTACCACTATCAGATTAGAGCCACAAGGGAGACTAGACATCTACCACCCCACTTCCACTATCAGATTAGAGCCATAATGGAGACTAGACATCTACCACCCCACTACCACTATCAGATTAGAGCCATAAGGGCACAAGGCATCTACCACCCCACTACCACTATCAGATTAGAGCCATAAGGGAGACTAGGTATCTACCACCCCACTACCTCAATTACATTAGAGACATAATGGAGACTAGACATCTACCACCCCACTACCACTATCAGATTAGATACATAAGGGCACTAGACATCTACCACCCCACTACCACTATCAGATTAGAGCCATAATGGAGACAAGGTATCTACCACCCCACTACCACTACCAGATTAGAGCCAAAAAGGAGACTAGACATCTACCACCCCACTACCACTATCATATTAGAGCCATAAGGGAGACTAGGTATCTACCACCCCACTACCTCTATCAGATTAGAGCCATAAGGGCACTAGACATCTACCACCCCACTACCACTATCAGATTAGAGCCATATGTGAGACCAGTCATTTACCACCCCACTACCTCAATCAGATTAGAGCCATAATGGAGGCTAGGTATCTACCAGCCCACTACCACTACCAGATTAGAGCCATAATGGAGACTAGGTATCTACCACCCCACTACCACTATCAGATTAGAGCCACAAGGGAGACTAGACATCTACCACCCCACTTCCACTATCAGATTAGAGCCATAATGGAGACTAGACATCTACCACCCGACTACCACTATCAGATTAGAGCCATAAGGGCACAAGGCATCTACCACCCCACTACCACTATCAGATTGGAGCCATAAGGGAGACTAGGTATCTACCACCCCACTACCACTATCAGATTAGATACATAAGGGCACTAGGCATCTACCACCCCACTACCACTATCAGATTAGAGCCATAAGGGAGACTAGTCATTTACCACCCCACTACCTCTATCAGATTAGAGCCATAATGGAGACTAGGTATCTACCAGCCCACTACCACTATCAGATTAGAGCCATAATGGAGACTAGGTATCTACCACCTCACTACCACTATCAGATTAGAGCCATAATGGAGACTAGGTATCGACCACTACCTCTATCAGATTAGAGCCATAAGGGAGACTAGGTATCTACCCCCCCACTACCACTATCAGATTAGAGCCATAAGGGCACTAGACATCTACCACCCCACTACTACTACCAGATTAGAGCCAAAACGGAGACTAGACATCTACCACCCCACTACTACTACCAGATTAGAGCCATAAGGGAGACTAGATATCTACCACCCCACTACCACTATCATATTAGAGCCATAAGGGAGACTAGGTATCTACCACCCCACTACCTCTATCAGATTAGAGCTATAAGGGCACTAGACATCTACCACCCCACTACCACTATCAGATTAGAGCCATAAGGGAGACTAGTCATTTACCACCCCACTACCTCAATCAGATTAGAGCCATAATGGAGGCTAGGTATCTACCAGCCCACTACCACTACCAGATTAGAGCCATAATGGAGACTAGGTATCTACCACCCCACTACCACTATCAGATTAGAGCCACAAGGGAGACTAGACATCTACCACCCCACTTCCACTACCAGATTAGAGCCATAATGGAGACTAGGTATCTACCACCCCACTATCACTATCAGATTACAGCCATAATGGAGAATAGATATCTACCACCCCACTACTACTATCAGATTAGAGCCACAAGGGAGACTAGACATCTACCACCCCACTTCCACTATCAGATTAGAGCCATAATGGAGACTAGATATCTACCACCCCACTACCTATATCAGATTAGAGCCATAATGGAGACTATACATCTACCACCCCAATACCACTATCAGATTAGAGCCATAAGGGCTCTAGGCATCTACCACCCCACTACCACTATCAGATTAGAGCAATAATGGAGACTAGGTATCTACCACCCCACTACCTCTATCAGATTAGAGCCATAAGGGAGAGTAGTCATTTACCACCCCACTACCTCTATCAGATTAGAGCCATAATGGAGACTAGGTATCTTCCACCCCACTACCACTACCACATTAGAGCCAAAACGGAGACATATACCACCCCACTACCACTATCAGATTAGAGCCATAAGGGAGACTAGGCATCTACCACCCCACTACCACTATCAGATTAGAGCAATAAGGGCACTAGACATCTACCACCCCACTACCTCTATCAGATTAGAGCCATAATGGAGACTAGGTATCTTCCACCCCACTACCACTACCACATTAGAGCCAAAACGGAGACATATACCACCCCACTACCACTATCAGATTAGAGCCATAAGGGAGACTAGGCATCTACCACCCCACTACCACTATCAGATTAGAGCAATAAGGGCACTAGACATCTACCACCCCACTACCTCTATCAGATTAGAGCCATAATGGAGACTAGGTATCTAACAGCCCACTACCACTACCAGATTAGAGCCATAATGGAGACTAGGTATCTACCACCCCACTACCACTATCAGATTAGAGCCATAATGGAGACTAGGTATTTACCACCCCACTACCACTATCAGATTAGAGCCATAATGAAGAATATGTATCTACAACCCCACTACCACTATCAGATTAGAGCCATAATGGAGAAAAGGTATCTACCACCCCACTACCACTACCAGATTAGAGGCATAATGGAGACTAGGTATCTACCACCCCACTACCACTATCAGATTAGAGTCATAATGGAGACTAGGTATCTACCACCCCACTACCACTTCCAGATTAGAGCCAAAACGGAGACTAGACATCTACCACCCCACTACCACTATCATATTAGAGCCATAAGGGAGACTAGGTATCTACCACCCCACTACCTCTATCAGATTAGAGCCATAAGGGCACTAGACATCTACCACCCCACTACCACTATCAGATTAGAGCCATAAGGGAGACCAGTCATTTACCACCCCACTACCTCAATCAGATTAGAGCCATAATGGAGGCTAGGTATCTACCAGCCCACTACCACTACCAGATTAGAGCCATAATGGAGACTAGGTATCTACCACCCCACTACCACTATCAGATTAGAGCCACAAGGGAGACTAGACATCTACCACCCCACTTCCACTATCAGATTAGAGCCATAATGGAGACTAGACATCTACCACCCGACTACCACTATCAGATTAGAGCCATAAGGGCACAAGGCATCTACCACCCCACTACCACTATCAGATTGGAGCCATAAGGGAGACTAGGTATCTACCACCCCACTACCACTATCAGATTAGATATATAAGGGCACTAGACATCTACCACCCCACTACCACTATCAGATTAGAGCCATAAGGGAGACTAGTCATTTACCACCCCACTACCTCTATCAGATTAGAGCCATAATGGAGACTAGGTATCTACCAGCCCACTACCACTATCAGATTAGAGCCATAATGGAGACTAGGTATCTACCACCTCACTACCACTATCAGATTAGAGCCATAATGGAGACTAGGTATCGACCACTACCTCTATCAGATTAGAGCCATAAGGGAGACTAGGTATCTACCCCCCCACTACCACTATCAGATTAGAGCCATAAGGGCACTAGACATCTACCACCCCACTACTACTACCAGATTAGAGCCAAAACGGAGACTAGACATCTACCACCCCACTACTACTACCAGATTAGAGCCATAAGGGAGACTAGATATCTACCACCCCACTTCCACTATCAGATTAGAGCCATAATGGAGAATAGATATCTACCACCCCACTACTACTATCAGATTAGAGCCACAAGGGAGACTAGACATCTACCACCCCACTACCACTATCAGATTAGAGCCATAAGGGAGACTAGTCATTTACCACCCCACTACCTCAATCAGATTAGAGCCATAATGGAGGCTAGGTATCTACCAGCCCACTACCACTACCAGATTAGAGCCATAATGGAGACTAGGTATCTACCACCCCACTACCACTATCAGATTAGAGCCACAAGGGAGACTAGACATCTACCACCCCACTTCCACTATCCGATTAGAGCCATAAGGGCACTAGACATCTACCACCCCACTACCACTATCAGATTAGAGCCATCTGGGAGACTAGTCATTTACCACCCCGCTACCTCTATAAAGATTAGAGCCATAATGGAGGCTAGGTATCTACCACCCCACTACCACTATCAGATTAGAGCCATAAGGGCACTAGACATCTACCACCCCACTACCACTATCAGATTAGAGCCATAATGGAGACTAGGTATCTACAACCCCACTACCACTATCAGATTAGAGCCATAAGAGCTCTAGGCATCTACCACCCCACTACCACTATCAGATTAGAGCCATAATTGAGACTAGGTATCTACAACCCGACTACCACTACCAGATTAGAGCCATAATGGAGACTAGGTATCTACCACCCCACTACCACTATCAGATTAGAGTCATAATGGAGACTAGGTATCTACCACCCCACTACCACTACCAGATTAGAGCCAAAACGGAGACTAGACATCTACCACCCCACTACCACTATCATATTAGAGCCATAAGGGAGACTAGGTATCTACCACCCCACTACCTCTATCAGATTAGAGCTATAAGGGCACTAGACATCTACCACCCCACTACCACTATCAGATTAGAGCCATAAGGGAGACTAGTCATTTACCACCCCACTACCTCAATCAGATTAGAGCCATAATGGAGGCTAGGTATCTACCAGCCCACTACCACTACCAGATTAGAGCCATAATGGAGACTAGGTATCTACCACCCCACTACCACTATCAGATTAGAGCCACAAGGGAGACTAGACATCTACCACCCCACTTCCACTACCAGATTAGAGCCATAATGGAGACTAGGTATCTACCACCCCACTATCACTATCAGATTAGAGCCACAAGGGAGACTAGACATCTACCACCCCACTTCCACTATCAGATTAGAGCCATAATGGAGACTATACATCTACCACCCCACTACCACTATCAGATTAGAGCCATAAGGGCACAAGGCATCTACCACCCCACTACCACTATCAGATTAGAGCCATAAGGGAGACTAGGTATCTACCACCCCACTACCTCAATTACATTAGAGACATAATGGAGACTAGACATCTACCACCCCACTACCACTATCAGATTAGAGCCATAATTGAGACTAGGTATCTACAACCCGACTACCACTACCAGATTAGAGCCATAATGGAGACAAGGTATCTACCACCCCACTACCAGATTAGAGCCAAAAAGGAGACTAGACATCTACCACCCCACTACCACTATCATATTAGAGCCATAAGGGAGACTAGGTATCTACCACCCCACTACCTCTATCAGATTAGAGCCATAAGGGCACTAGACATCTACCACCCCACTACCACTATCAGATTAGAGCCATAAGGGAGACCAGTCATTTACCACCCCACTACCTCAATCAGATTAGAGCCATAATGGAGGCTAGGTATCTACCAGCCCACTACCACTACCAGATTAGAGCCATAATGGAGACTAGGTATCTACCACCCCACTACCACTATCAGATTAGAGCCACAAGGGAGACTAGACATCTACCACCCCACTTCCACTATCAGATTAGAGCCATAATGGAGACTAGACATCTACCACCCGACTACCACTATCAGATTAGAGCCATAAGGGCACAAGGCATCTACCACCCCACTACCACTATCAGATTGGAGCCATAAGGGAGACTAGGTATCTACCACCCCACTACCACTATCAGATTAGATACATAAGGGCACTAGACATCTACCACCCCACTACCACTATCAGATTAGAGCCATAAGGGAGACTAGTCATTTACCACCCCACTACCTCTATCAGATTAGAGCCATAATGGAGACTAGGTATCTACCAGCCCACTACCACTATCAGATTAGAGCCATAATGGAGACTAGGTATCTACCACCTCACTACCACTATCAGATTAGAGCCATAATGGAGACTAGGTATCGACCACTACCTCTATCAGATTAGAGCCATAAGGGAGACTAGGTATCTACCCCCCCACTACCACTATCAGATTAGAGCCATAAGGGCACTAGACATCTACCACCCCACTACTACTACCAGATTAGAGCCAAAACGGAGACTAGACATCTACCACCCCACTACTACTACCAGATTAGAGCCATAAGGGAGACTAGATATCTACCACCCCACTTCCACTATCAGATTAGAGCCATAATGGAGAATAGATATCTACCACCCCACTACTACTATCAGATTAGAGCCACAAGGGAGACTAGACATCTACCACCCCACTTCCACTATCAGATTAGAGCCATAATGGAGACTAGATATCTACCACCCCACTACCTATATCAGATTAGAGCCATAATGGAGACTATACATCTCCCCCCCAATACCACTATCAGATTAGAGCCATAAGGGCTCTAGGCATCTACCACCCCACTATCACAATCAGATTAGAGCAATAATGGAGACTAGGTATCTACCACCCCACTACCTCTATCAGATTAGAGCCATAAGGGAGAGTAGTCATTTACCACCCCACTACCTCTATCAGATTAGAGCCATAATGGAGACTAGGTATCTACAACCCGACTACCACTACCAGATTAGAGCCATAATGGAGACTAGGTATCTACCACCCCACTACCACTACCAGATTAGAGCCATAATGGAGACTAGGTATCTACCACCCCACTACCACTATCAGATTAGAGTCATAATGGAGACTAGGTATCTACCACCCCACTACCACTACCAGATTAGAGCCAAAACGGAGACTAGACATCTACCACCCCACTACCACTATCATATTAGAGCCATAAGGGAGACTAGGTATCTACCACCCCACTACCTCTATCAGATTAGAGCTATAAGGGCACTAGACATCTACCACCCCACTACCACTATCAGATTAGAGCCATAAGGGAGACTAGTCATTTACCACCCCACTACCTCTATCAGATTAGAGCCATAATGGAGACTAGGTATCTACCAGCCCACTACCACTACCAGATTAGAGCCATAATGGAGACTAGGTATCTACCACCCCACTACCAGTATCAAATTAGAGCCACAAGGGAGACTAGACATCTACCACCCCACTTCCACTACCAGATTAGAGCCATAATGGAGACTAGGTATCTACCACCCCACTATCACTATCAGATTAGAGCCACAAGGGAGACTAGACATCTACCACCCCACTTCCACTATCAGATTAGAGCCATAATGGAGACTATACATCTACCACCCCACTACCACTATCAGATTAGAGCCATAAGGGCACAAGGCATCTACCACCCCACTACCACTATCAGATTAGAGCCATAAGGGAGACTAGGTATCTACCACCCCACTACCTCAATTACATTAGAGACATAATGGAGACTAGACATCTACCACCCCACTACCACTATCAGATTAGAGCCATAATTGAGACTAGGTATCTACAACCCGACTACCACTACCAGATTAGAGCCATAATGGAGACAAGGTATCTACCACCCCACTACCACTACCAGATTAGAGCCAAAAAGGAGACTAGACATCTACCACCCCACTACCACTATCATATTAGAGCCATAAGGGAGACCAGTCATTTACCACCCCACTACCTCAATCAGATTAGAGCCATAATGGAGGCTAGGTATCTACCAGCCCACTACCACTACCAGATTAGAGCCATAATGGAGACTAGGTATCTACCACCCCACTACCACTATCAGATTAGAGCCACAAGGGAGACTAGACATCTACCACCCCACTTCCACTATCAGATTAGAGCCATAATGGAGACTAGACATCTACCACCCGACTACCACTATCAGATTAGAGCCATAAGGGCACAAGGCATCTACCACCCCACTACCACTATCAGATTGGAGCCATAAGGGAGACTAGGTATCTACCACCCCACTACCACTATCAGATTAGATACATAAGGGCACTAGACATCTACCACCCCACTACCACTATCAGATTAGAGCCATAAGGGAGACTAGTCATTTACCACCCCACTACCTCTATCAGATTAGAGCCATAATGGAGACTAGGTATCTACCAGCCCACTACCACTATCAGATTAGAGCCATAATGGAGACTAGGTATCTACCACCTCACTACCACTATCAGATTAGAGCCATAATGGAGACTAGGTATCTACCACCCCACTACTACTATCAGATTAGAGCCATAATGGAGACTAGGTATCTACCCCCCCACTACCACTATCAGATTAGAGCCATAAGGGCACTAGACATCTACCACCCCACTACTACTACCAGATTAGAGCCAAAACGGAGACTAGACATCTACCACCCCACTACTACTACCAGATTAGAGCCATAAGGGAGACTAGATATCTACCACCCCACTTCCACTATCAGATTAGAGCCATAATGGAGAATAGATATCTACCACCCCACTACTACTATCAGATTAGAGCCACAAGGGAGACTAGACATCTACCACCCCACTTCCACTATCAGATTAGAGCCATAATGGAGACTAGATATCTACCACCCCACTACCTATATCAGATTAGAGCCATAATGGAGACTATACATCTCCCCCCCCAATACCACTATCAGATTAGAGCCATAAGGGCTCTAGGCATCTACCACCCCACTATCACAATCAGATTAGAGCAATAATGGAGACTAGGTATCTACCACCCCACTACGACTACCACATTAGAGCCAAAACGGAGACATATACCACCCCACTACCACTATCAGATTAGAGCCATAAGGGAGAGTAGTCATTTACCACCCCACTACCTCTATCAGATTAGAGCCATAATGGAGACTAGGTATCTTCCACCCCACTACGACTACCACATTAGAGCCAAAACGGAGACATATACCACCCCACTACCACTATCAGATTAGAGCCATAAGGGAGACTAGGCATCTACCACCCCACTACCACTATCAGATTAGAGCAATAAGGGCACTAGACATCTACCACCCCACTACCTCTATCAGATTAGAGCCATAATGGAGACTAGGTATCTTCCACCCCACTACCACTACCACATTAGAGCCAAAACGGAGACATATACCACCCCACTACCACTATCAGATTAGAGCCATAAGGGAGACTAGGCATCTACCACCCCACTACCACTATCAGATTAGAGCAATAAGGGCACTAGACATCTACCACCCCACTACCTCTATCAGATTAGAGCCATAATGGAGACTAGGTATCTAACAGCCCACTACCACTACCAGATTAGAGCCATAATGGAGACTAGGTATCTACCACCCCACTACCACTATCAGATTAGAGCCATAATGGAGACTAGGTATTTACCACCCCACTACCACTATCAGATTAGAGCCATAATGAAGAATATGTATCTACAACCCCACTACCACTATCAGATTAGAGCCATAATGGAGAAAAGGTATCTACCACCCCACTACCACTACCAGATTAGAGGCATAATGGAGACTAGGTATCTACCACCCCACTACCACTATCAGATTAGAGTCATAATGGAGACTAGGTATCTACCACCCCACTACCACTTCCAGATTAGAGCCAAAACGGAGACTAGACATCTACCACCCCACTACCACTATCATATTAGAGCCATAAGGGAGACTAGGTATCTACCACCCCACTACCACTATCATATTAGAGCCATAAGGGCACTAGACATCTACCACCCCACTACCACTATCAGATTAGAGCCATAAGGGAGACTAGTCATTTACCACCCCACTACCTCAATCAGATTAGAGCCATAATGGAGGCTAGGTATCTACCAGCCCACTACCACTACCAGATTAGAGCCATAATGGAGACTAGGTATCTACCACCCCACTACCACTATCAGATTAGAGCCACAAGGGAGACTAGACATCTACCACCCCACTTCCACTACCAGATTAGAGCCATAATGGAGACTAGGTATCTACCACCCCACTATCACTATCAGATTAGAGCCACAAGGGAGACTAGACATCTACCACCCCACTTCCACTATCAGATTAGAGCCATAATGGAGACTAGACATCTACCACCCCACTACCACTATCAGATTAGAGCCATAAGGGCACAAGGCATCTACCACCCCACTACCACTATCAGATTAGAGCCATAAGGGAGACTAGGTATCTACCACCCCACTACCTCAATTAGATTAGAGCCATAATGGAGACTAGACATCTACCACCCCACTACCACTATCAGATTAGATACATAAGGGCACTAGACATCTACCACCCCACTACCACTATCAGATTAGAGCCATAATTGAGACTAGGTATCTACAACCCGACTACCACTACCAGATTAGAGCCATAATGGAGACAAGGTATCTACCACCCCACTACCTCTATCAGATTAGAGCCATAAAGGCACTAGACATCTACCACCCCACTACCACTATCAGATTAGAGCCATAAGGGAGACTAGTCATTTACCACCCAACTACCTCAATCAGATTAGAGCCATAATGGAGGCTAGGAATCTACCAGCCCACTACCACTACCAGATTAGAGCCATAATGGAGACTAGGTATCTACCACCCCACTACCACTACCAGATTAGAGCCATAATGGAGACTAGACATCTACCACCCGACTACCACTATCAGATTAGAGCCATAAGGGCACAAGGCATCTACCACCCCACTACCACTATCAGATTGGAGCCATAAGGGAGACTAGGTATCTACCACCCCACTACCACTATCAGATTAGAGCCATAATGAAGAATATGTATCTACAACCCCACTACCACTACCAGATTAGAGCCATAATGGAGACTAGGTATCTACCACCCCACTACCACTATCAGATTAGAGCCATAATGGAGACTAGGTATTTACCACCCCACTACCACTATCAGATTAGAGCCATAATGAAGAATATGTATCTACAACCCCACTACCACTATCAGATTAGAGCCATAATGGAGACAAGGTATCTACCACCCCACTACCACTACCAGATTAGTGCCATAAAGGCACTAGGCATCTACCACCCCACTACCACTATCAGATTAGAGCCATAATGGAGACTAGGTATCTACCATCCACTACCACTATCAGATTAGATACATAAGGGCACTAGGCATCTACCACCCCACTACCACTATCAGATTAGAGCCATAATGGAGACTAGGTATCTCCCACCCCACTACCTCTATCAGATTAGAGACATAATGGAGATTAGGTATCTACCACCCCACTACCTCTATCAGATTAGAGCCATAATGGAGACTAGGTATCTACCACCCCACTACCACTATCAGATTAGAGCCATAATGGAGACTAGACATCTACCACCCCACTACCGCTATCATATTAGAGCCATAAGGGCACTAGGCATCTACAACCCCACTACCACTATCAGATTAGAGCCATAAGGGCACTAGGCATCTACCACCCCACTACTACTACCAGCTTAGAGCCATAAGGGAGACTAGGTATCTACCACCCCACTACCACTATCAGATTAGAGCCATAAGGGCACTAGGCATCTACCACCCCATTACCACTATCAGATTAGAGCCATAATGGAGACTAGGTATCTATCACCCCACTACCACTATCAGATTAGAGCCATAAGGGCACTAGGCATCTACCACCCCACTACCACTATCAGATTAGAGCCATAATGGAGACTAGACATCTACCACTATGAGATTAGAGCATTAAGAGCACTAGACATCTACCACCCCACTTCCACTATCAGATTAGAGCCATAATGGAGACTAGACATCTACCACCCGACTACCACTATCAGATTAGAGCCATAAGGGCACAAGGCATCTACCACCCCACTACCACTATCAGATTGGAGCCATAAGGGAGACTAGGTATCTACCACCCCACTACCACTATCAGATTAGATACATAAGAGCACTAGACATCTACCACCCCACTACCACTATCAGATTAGAGCCATAATGGAGACTAGGTATTTACCACCCCACTACCACTATCAGATTAGAGCCATAATGAAGAATATGTATCTACAACCCCACTACCACTATCAGATTAGAGCCATAATGGAGACAAGGTATCTACCACCCCACTACCACTACCAGATTAGAGGCATAATGGAGACTAGGTATCTACCACCCCACTACCACTATCAGATTAGAGCCATAATGGAGACAAGGTATCTACCACCCCACTACCACTATCAGATTAGTGCCATAAAGGCACTAGGCATCTACCACCCCACTACCACTAGGCATCTACCACCCCACTACCACTATCAGATTAGATACATAAGGGCACTAGGCATCTACCACCCCACTACCACTATCAGATTAGAGCCATAATGGAGACTAGGTATCTCCCACCCCACTACCTCTATCAGATTAGAGCCATAATGGAGATTAGGTATCTACCACCCCACTACCTCTATCAGATTAGAGCCATAATGGAGACTAGGTATCTACCACCCCACTACCACTATCAGATTAGAGCCATAATGGAGACTAGACATCTACCACCCCACTACCGCTATCATATTAGAGCCATAAGGGCACTAGGCATCTACAACCCCACTACCACTATCAGATTAGAGCCATAAGGGCACTAGGCATCTACCACCCCACTACTACTACCAGCTTAGAGCCATAAGGGAGACTAGGTATCTACCACCCCACTACCACTATCAGATTAGAGCCATAAGGGCACTAGGCATCTACCACCCCATTACCACTATCAGATTAGAGCCATAATGGAGACTAGGTATCTATCACCCCACTACCACTATCAGATTAGAGCCATAAGGGCACTAGGCATCTACCACCCCACTACCACTATCAGATTAGAGCCATAATGGAGACTAGACATCTACCACTATGAGATTAGAGCATTAAGAGCACTAGACATCTACAACCCCACTACCACTATCAGATTAGAGCCATAAGGGCACTAGGCATCTACCACCCCATTACCACTATCAGATTAGAGCCATAATGGAGACTAGGTATCTACCAGCCCACTACCACTATCAGATTAGAGCCATAATGGAGACTAGGTATCTACCACCTCACTACCACTATCAGATTAGAGCCATAATGGAGACTAGGTATCGACCACTACCTCTATCAGATTAGAGCCATAAGGGAGACTAGGTATCTACCCCCCCACTACCACTATCAGATTAGAGCCATAAGGGCACTAGACATCTACCACCCCACTACTACTACCAGATTAGAGCAAAAACGGAGACTAGACATCTACCACCCCACTACTACTACCAGATTAGAGCCATAAGGGAGACTAGGTATCTACCACCCACTACCACTATCAGATTAGATACATAAGGGCACTAGGCATCTACCACCCCACTACCACTATCAGATTAGAGCCATAATGGAGACTAGGTATCTACCACCCACTACCACTATCAGATTAGATACATAAGGGCACTAGGCATCTACCACCCCACTACCACTATCAGATTAGAGCCATAATGGAGACTAGGTATCTCCCACCCCACTACCTCTATCAGATTAGAGACATAATGGAGATTAGGTATCTACCACCCCACTACCTCTATCAGATTAGAGCCATAATGGAGACTAGGTATCTACCACCCCACTACCACTATCAGATTAGAGCCATAATGGAGACTAGACATCTACCACCCCACTACCGCTATCATATTAGAGCCATAAGGGCACTAGGCATCTACAACCCCACTACCACTATCAGATTAGAGCCATAAGGGCACTAGGCATCTACCACCCCACTACTACTACCAGCTTAGAGCCATAAGGGAGACTAGGTATCTACCACCCCACTACCACTATCAGATTAGAGCCATAAGGGCACTAGGCATCTACCACCCCATTACCACTATCAGATTAGAGCCATAATGGAGACTAGGTATCTATCACCCCACTACCACTATCAGATTAGAGCCATAAGGGCACTAGGCATCTACCACCCCACTACCACTATCAGATTAGAGCCATAATGGAGACTAGACATCTACCACTATGAGATTAGAGCATTAAGAGCACTAGACATCTACCACCCCACTTCCACTATCAGATTAGAGCCATAATGGAGACTAGACATCTACCACCCGACTACCACTATCAGATTAGAGCCATAATGGAGACTAGACATCTACCACCCCACTACCGCTATCATATTAGAGCCATAAGGGCACTAGGCATCTACAACCCCACTACCACTATCAGATTAGAGCCATAAGGGCACTAGGCATCTACCACCCCACTACTACTACCAGCTTAGAGCCATAAGGGAGACTAGGTATCTACCACCCCACTACCACTATCAGATTAGAGCCATAAGGGCACTAGGCATCTACCACCCCATTACCACTATCAGATTAGAGCCATAATGGAGACTAGGTATCTATCACCCCACTACCACTATCAGATTAGAGCCATAAGGGCACTAGGCATCTACCACCCCACTACCACTATCAGATTAGAGCCATAATGGAGACTAGACATCTACCACTATGAGATTAGAGCATTAAGAGCACTAGACATCTACAACCCCACTACCACTATCAGATTAGAGCCATAAGGGCACTAGGCATCTACCACCCCATTACCACTATCAGATTAGAGCCATAATGGAGACTAGGTATCTACCAGCCCACTACCACTATCAGATTAGAGCCATAATGGAGACTAGGTATCTACCACCTCACTACCACTATCAGATTAGAGCCATAATGGAGACTAGGTATCGACCACTACCTCTATCAGATTAGAGCCATAAGGGAGACTAGGTATCTACCCCCCCACTACCACTATCAGATTAGAGCCATAAGGGCACTAGACATCTACCACCCCACTACTACTACCAGATTAGAGCAAAAACGGAGACTAGACATCTACCACCCCACTACTACTACCAGATTAGAGCCATAAGGGAGAATAGATATCTACCACCCCACTACTACTATCAGATTAGAGCCACAAGGGAGACTAGACATCTACCACCCCACTTCCACTATCAGATTAGAGCCATAATGGAGACTAGATATCTACCACCCCACTACCTATATCAGATTAGAGCCATAATGGAGACTATACATCTACCACCCCAATACCACTATCAGATTAGAGCCGTAAGGGCTCTAGGCATCTACCACCCCACTACCACTATCAGATTAGAGCAATAATGGAGACTAGGTATCTACCACCCCACTACCTCTATCAGATTAGAGCCATAAGGGAGAGTAGTCATTTACCACCCCACTACCTCTATCAGATTAGAGCCATAATGGTGACTAGGTATCTAACAGCCCACTACCACTACCAGATTAGAGCCATAATGGAGACTAGGTATCTTCCACCCCACTACCACTACCACATTAGAGCCAAAACGGAGACATATACCACCCCACTACCACTATCAGATTAGAGCCATAAGGGAGACTAGGCATCTACCACCCCACTACCACTATCAGATTAGAGCAATAAGGGCACTAGACATCTACCACCCCACTACCACTATCAGATTAGAGCCATAAGGGAGACTAGGCATCTACCACCCCACTACCACTATCAGATTAGAGCAATAAGGGCACTAGACATCTACCACCCCACTACCACTATCAGATTAGAGCCATAAGGGAGGCTAGTCATTTACCACCCCACTACCTCTATCAGATTAGAGCCATAATGGTGACTAGGTATCTAACAGCCCCACTACCACTACCAGATTAGAGCCATAATGGAGACTAGGTATCTACCACCCCACTACCACTATCAGATTAGAGCCATAATGGAGACTAGGTATTTACCACCCCACTACCACTATCAGATTAGAGCCATAATGAAGAATATGTATCTACAACCCCACTACCACTATCAGATTAGAGCCATAATGGAGACAAGGTATCTACCACCCCACTACCACTACCAGATTAGAGGCATAATGGAGACTAGGTATCTACCACCCCACTACCACTATCAGATTAGAGCCATAATGGAGACAAGGTATCTACCACCCCACTACCACTATCAGATTAGTGCCATAAAGGCACTAGGCATCTACCACCCCACTACCACTATCAGATTAGAGCCATAATGGAGACTAGGTATCTACCACCCACTACCACTATCAGATTAGATACATAAGGGCACTAGGCATCTACCACCCCACTACCACTATCAGATTAGAGCCATAATGGAGACTAGGTATCTCCCACCCCACTACCTCTATCAGATTAGAGCCATAATGGAGATTAGGTATCTACCACCCCACTACCTCTATCAGATTAGAGCCATAATGGAGACTAGGTATCTACCACCCCACTACCACTATCAGATTAGAGCCATAATGGAGACTAGACATCTACCACCCCACAACCGCTATCATATTAGAGCCATAAGGGCACTAGGCATCTACAACCCCACTACCACTATCAGATTAGAGCCATAAGGGCACTAGGCATCTACCACCCCACTACTACTACCAGCTTAGAGCCATAAGGGAGACTAGGTATCTACCACCCCACTACCACTATCAGATTAGAGCCATAAGGGCACTAGGCATCTACCACCCCATTACCACTATCAGATTAGAGCCATAATGGAGACTAGGTATCTATCACCCCACTACCACTATCAGATTAGAGCCATAAGGGCACTAGGCATCTACCACCCCACTACCACTATCAGATTAGAGCCATAATGGAGACTAGACATCTACCACTATGAGATTAGAGCATTAAGAGCACTAAACATCTACCACCCCACTACCACTCTCAGATTAGAGCCATAATGGAGACTAGGTATCTACCACCCCACGACAACTATCAGATTAGAGCCATAATGGAGACTAGGTATCTGCCACCCCACTACCACTATCAGATTAGAGCCATTAAGGCACTAGGCATCTACCACCCCAATACCACTATCAGATTAGAGCCATAATGGAGACTAGATATCTACCACCCCACTACCGCTATCATATTAGAGCCATAAGGGCACTAGGCATCTACCACCCCACAACTACTACCAGATTAGAGCCATAAGGGCACTAGGCATCTACCACCCCACTACCACTATCAGATTAGAGCCATAATGGAGACTAGGTATCTCCCACCCCACTACCTCTATCAGATTAGAGCCATAATGGAGATTAGGTATCTACCACCCCACTACCTCTATCAGATTAGAGCCATAATGGAGACTAGACATCTACCACCCCACTACCGCTATCATATTAGAGCCATAAGGGCACTAGGCATCTACAACCCCACTACCACTATCAGATTAGAGCCATAAGGGCACTAGGCATCTACCACCCCACTACTACTACCAGCTTAGAGCCATAAGGGAGACTAGGTATCTACCACCCCACTACCACTATCAGATTAGAGCCATAAGGGCACTAGGCATCTACCACCCCATTACCACTATCAGATTAGAGCCATAATGGAGACTAGGTATCTATCACCCCACTACCACTATCAGATTAGAGCCATAAGGGCACTAGGCATCTACCACCCCACTACCACTATCAGATTAGAGCCATAATGGAGACTAGGTATCTACCACCCCACGACAACTATCAGATTAGAGCCATAATGGAGACTAGGTATCTGCCACCCCACTACCACTATCAGATTAGAGCCATTAAGGCACTAGGCATCTACCACCCCAATACCACTATCAGATTAGAGCCATAATGGAGACTAGATATCTACCACCCCACTACCGCTATCATATTAGAGCCATAAGGGCACTAGGCATCTACCACCCCACAACTACTACCAGATTAGAGCCATAAGGGAGACTAGGTATCTACCACCCCACTACCACTATCAGATTAGAGCCATAAGGGCACTAGGCATCTACCACCCCACTACCACTATCAGATTAGAGCCATAATGGAGACTAGAAATCTACCACTATGAGATTAGAGCCATAAGGGCACTAGACATCTACCACCCCACTATCACTCTCAGATTAGAGCCATAATGGAGACTATGTATCTACCACCCCACTACCACTATCAGATTAGAGCCATAAGGGAGACTAGTCATTTACCACCCCACTACCTCTATCAGATTAGAGCCATAATGGAGGCTAGGTATCTACCAGCCCACTACCACTACCAGATTAGAGCCATAAGGGCACCTGACATCTACCACCCCATTACCACTATCAGATTAGAGCCATAATGGAGACTAGGTATCTACCACCCCACTACCTCTATCAGATTAGAGCGATAATGGAGACTAGGTATCTACCACCCCACTACCTCTATCAGATTAGAGCCATAATGGAGACTAGGTATCGCCCACCCCACTACCGCTATCATATTAGAGCCATAAGGGCACTAGGCATCTACCACCCCACTACCACTATCAGATTAGAACCATAAGGGCACTAGGCATCTACCACCCCACTACCACTATCAGATTAGAGCCATAATGGAGACTAGGTATCTACCACCCCACTACCTCTATCAGATTAGAGCCATAATGGAGACTAGGTATCTCCCACCCCAATATCACTATCAGATTAGAGCCATAATGCAGACTAGGTATCTACCACCCCACTACCACTATCAGATTAGAGCCATAATGGAGATTAGATATCTACCACCCCACTACCGCTATCATATTAGAGCCATAAGGGCACTAGGCATCTACCACCCCACTACCACTATCAGATTAGAACCATAAGGGCACTAGGTATCTACCACCCCACTACCACTATCAGATTAGAGCCATAATGGAGACTAGGTATCTCCCACCCCACTACCTCTATCAGATTAGAGCCATAATGGAGATTAGGTATCTTCCACCCCACTACCTCTATCAGATTAGAGCCATAATAGAGACTAGGTATCTACCACCCCACTACCACTATCAGATTAGAGCCATAATGGAGACTAGACATCTACCACCCCACTACCGCTATCATATTAGAGCCATAAGGGCACTAGGCATCTACAACTCCACTACCACTATCAGATTAGAGCCATAAGGGCACTAGGCATCTACCACCCCACTACTACTACCAGATTAGAGCCATAAGGGAGAATAGGTATCTATCACCCCACTAACACTATCAGATTAGAGCCGTAAGGGCACTAGGCATCTACCACCCCATTACCACTATCAGATTAGAGCCATAAGGGAGACTAGGTATCTGTCACCCCACTACCACTATCAGATTAGAGCCATAAGGGCACTAGGCATCTACCACCCCACTACCACTATCAGATTAGAGCCATAATGGAGACTAGACATCTACCACTATGAGATTAGAGCATTAAGAGCACTAGACATCTACCACCCCACTACCACTCTCAGATTAGAGCCATAATGGAGACTAGGTATCTACCACCCCACTACCACTATCAGATTAGAGCCATAATGGAGACTAGGTATCTGCCACCCCACTACCACTATCAGATTAGAGCCATTAAGGCACTAGGCATCTACCACCCCAATACCACTATCAGATTAGAGCCATAATGGAGACTAGATATCTACCACCCCACTACCGCTATCATATTAGAGCCATAAGGGCACTAGGCATCTACCACCCCACAACTACTACCAGATTAGAGCCATAAGGGAGACTAGGTATCTACCACCCCACTACCACTATCAGATTAGAGCCATAAGGGCACTAGGCATCTACCACCCCACTACCACTATCAGATTAGAGCCATAATGGAGACTAGAAATCTACCACTATGAGATTAGAGCCATAAGGGCACTAGACATCTACCACCCCACTATCACTCTCAGATTAGAGCCATAATGGAGACTAGGTATCTACCACCCCACGACAACTATCAGATTAGAGCCATAATGGAGACTAGGTATCTACCACCCCACTACCACTATCAGATTAGAGCCATAAGGGAGACTAGTCATTTACCACCCCACTACCTCTATCAGATTAGAGCCATAATGGAGGCTAGGTATCTACCAGCCCACTACCACTACCAGATTAGAGCCATAAGGGCACCTGACATCTACCACCCCACTACCTCTATCAGATTAGAGCGATAATGGAGACTAGGTATCTACCACCCCACTACCTCTATCAGATTAGAGCCATAATGGACACTAGGTATCTACCACCCCACTACCACTATCAGATTAGAGCCATAATGGAGACTAGGTATCTCCCACCCCAATATCACTATCAGATTAGAGCCATAATGCAGACTAGGTATCTACCACCCCACTACCACTATCAGATTAGAGCCATAATGGAGATTAGATATCTACCACCCCACTACCGCTATCATATTAGAGCCATAAGGGCACTAGGCATCTACCACCCCACTACCACTATCAGATTAGAACCATAAGGGCACTAGGCATCTACCACCCCACTACCACTATCAGATTAGAGCCATAATGGAGACTAGGTATCTACCACCCCACTACCTCTATCAGATTAGAGCCATAATGGAGACTAGGTATCTCCCACCCCAATATCACTATCAGATTAGAGCCATAATGCAGACTAGGTATCTACCACCCCACTACCACTATCAGATTAGAGCCATAATGGAGATTAGATATCTACCACCCCACTACCGCTATCATATTAGAGCCATAAGGGCACTAGGCATCTACCACCCCACTACCACTATCAGATTAGAGCCATAATGGAGACTAGGTATCTCCCACCCCACTACCACTATCAGATTAGAGCCATAATGGAGATTAGGTATCTTCCACCCCACTACCTCTATCAGATTAGAGCCATAATGGAGACTAGGTATCTACCACCCCACTACCACTATCAGATTAGAGCCATAATGGAGACTAGACATCTACCACCCCACTACCGCTATCATATTAGAGCCATAAGGGCACTAGGCATCTACAACTCCACTACCACTATCAGATTAGAGCCATAAGGGCACTAGGCATCTACCACCCCACTACTACTACCAGATTAGAGCCATAAGGGAGAATAGGTATCTATCACCCCACTAACACTATCAGATTAGAGCCGTAAGGGCACTAGGCATCTACCACCCCATTACCACTATCAGATTAGAGCCATAAGGGAGACTAGGTATCTGTCACCCCACTACCACTCTCAGATTAGAGCCATAATGGAGACTAGGTATCTACCACCCCACTACCACTATCAGATTAGAGCCATAATGGAGACTAGACATCTACCACCCCACGACAACTATCAAATTAGAGCCATAATGGAGACTAGATATCTACCACCCCACTACCATATTAGAGCCATATGGGCACTAGGCATCTACCACCCCACTACTAATACCAGATTAGAGCCATAAGGGAGACTAGGTATCTACCACCCCACTACCACTATCAGATTAGAGCCATAAGGGCACTAGGCATCTACCACCCCACTACCACTATCAGATTAGAGCCATAATGGAGACTAGGTATCTCCCACCCCACTACCTCTATCAGAATAGAGCCATAATGGAGATTAGGTATCTACCACCCGACTACCTCTATCAGATTAGAGCCATAATGGAGACTAGGTATCTACCACCCCACTACCACTATCAGATTAGAGCCATAATGGAGACTAGACATCTACCACTATGAGATTAGAGCCATAAGGGCACTAGACATCTACCACCCCACTATCACTCTCAGATTAGAGCCATAATGGAGACTAGGTATCTACCACCCCACTACCACTATCAGATTAGAGCCATAAGGGAGACTAGTCATTTACCACCCCACTACCTCTATCAGATTAGAGACATAATGGAGGCTAGGTATCTACCAGCCCACTACCACTACCAGATTAGAGCCATAAGGGGACCTGACATCTACCACCCCACTACCACTATCAGATTAGAGCCATAATGGAGACTAGGTATCTACCACCCCACTACCTCTATCAGATTAGAGCCATAATGGAGACTAGGTATCTACCACCCCACAACCTCTATCAGATTAGAGCCATAATGGACACTAGGTATCTACCACCCCACTACCACTATCAGATTAGAGCCATAATGGAGACTAGACATCTACCCCCCCACTACCACTATCAGATTAGAGCCATAATGGAGACTAGGTATCTCCCACCCTATTATCACTATCAGATTAGAGCCATAATGCAGACTAGGTATCTACCACCCCACTACCACTATCAGATTAGAGCCATAATGGAGATTAGATATCTACCACCCCACTACCGCTATCATATTAGAGCCATAAGGGCACTAGGCATCTACCACCCCACTACCACTATCAGATTAGAACCATAAGGGCACTAGGCATCTACCACCCCACTACCACTATCAGATTAGAGCCATAATGGAGACTAGGTATCTCCCACCCCACTACCTCTATCAGATTAGAGCCATAATGGAGATTAGGTATCTACCACCCCACTACCTCTATCAGATTAGAGCCATAATGGAGACTAGGTATCTACCACCCCACTACCACTATCAGATTAGAGCCATAATGGAGACTAAACATCTACCACCCCACTACCGCTATCATATTAGAGCCATAAGGGCACTAGGCATCTACCACCCCACTACTACTACCAGATTAGAGCCATAAGGGACCCTAGGTATCTATCACCCCACTACCACTATCAGATTAGAGCCGTAAGGGCACTAGGCATCTACCACCCCATTACCACTATTAGATTAGAGCCATAAGGGAGACTAGGTATCTATCACCCCACTACCACTATCAGATTAGAGCCATAAGGGCACTAGGCATCTACCACCCCACTACCACTATCAGATTAGAGCCATAATGGAGACTAGACATCTACCACTATGAGATTAGAGCATTAAGAGCACTAGACATCTACCACCCCACTACCACTCTCAGATTAGAGCCATAATGGAGACTAGGTATCTACCACCCCACTACCACTATCAGATTAGAGCCATAATGGAGACTAGACATCTAACCCCCCACTACCACTATCAGATTAGAGCCATAATGGAGACTAGGTATCTCCCACCCCAATATCACTATCAGATTAGAGCCATAATGCAGACTAGGTATCTACCACCCCACTACCACTATCAGATTAGAGCCATAATGGAGATTAGATATCTACCACCCCACTACCGCTATCATATTAGAGCCATAAGGGCACTAGGCATCTACCACCCCACTACCACTATCAGATTAGAACCATAAGGGCACTAGGCATCTACCACCCCACTACCACTATCAGATTAGAGCCATAATGGAGACTAGGTATCTCCCACCCCACTACCTCTATCAGATTAGAGCCATAATGGAGATTAGGTATCTTCCACCCCACTACCGCTATCATATTAGAGCCATAAGGGCACTAGGCATCTACAACCCCACTACCACTATCAGATTAGAGCCATAAGGGCACTAGGCATCTACCACCCCACTACTACTACCAGATTAGAGCCATAAGGGAGACTAGGTATCTATCACCCCACTAACACTATCAGATTAGAGCCGTAAGGGCACTAGGCATCTACCACGCCATTACCACTATCAGATTAGAGCCATAAGGGAGACTAGGTATCTGTCACCCCACTAACACTATCAGATTAGAGCCGTAAGGGCACTAGGCATCTACCACCCCATTACCACTATCAGATTAGAACCATAATGGAGACTAGACATCTACCACTATGAGATTATAGCATTAAGAGCACTAGACATCTACCACCCCACTACCACTCTCAGATTAGAGCCATAATGGAGACTAGGTATCTACCACCCCACTACCACTATCAGATTAGAGCCATAATGGAGACTAGACATCTACCACCCCACGACAACTATCAGATTAGAGCCATATTGGAGACTAGGTATCTACCACCCCACTACCACTCTCAGATTAGAGCCATAATGGAGACTAGACATCTACCACCCCACGACAACTATCAGATTAGAGCCATAAGGGCACTAGGCATCTACCACCCCACTACCACTATCAGATTAGAGCCATTAAGGCACTAGGCATCTACCACCCCACTGCCACTATCAAATTAGAGCCATAATGGAGACTAGATATCTACCACCCCACTACCGCTATCATATTAGAGCCATAAGGGCACTAGGCATCTACCACCCACCTACCACTATCAGATTAGAACCATAAGGGCACTAGGCATCTACCACCCCACTACTACTACCAGATTAGAGCCATAAGGGAGACTAGGTTTCTACCACCCCACTACCACTATCAGATTAGAGCCATAAGGGCACTAGGCATCTACCACCCCACTACCACTATCAGATTAGAGCCATAATGGAGACTAGGTATCTCCCACCCCACTACCTCTATCAGAATAGAGCCATAATGGAGATTAGGTATCTACCACCCCACTACCACTATCAGATTAGAGCCATAATGGAGACTAGACATCTACCACTATGAGATTAGAGCCATAAGGGCACTAGACATCTACCACCCGACTATCACTCTCAGATTAGAGCCATAATGGAGGCTAGGTATCTACCAGCCCACTACCACTACCAGATTAGAGCCATAATGGAGACTAGACATCTACCACCCCACGACAACTATCAGATTAGAGCCATAAGGGCACTAGGCATCTACCACCCCACTACCACTATCAGATTAGAGCCATTAAGGCACTAGGCATCTACCACCCCACTGCCACTATCAAATTAGAGCCATAATGGAGACTAGATATCTACCACCCCACTACCGCTATCATATTAGAGCCATAAGGGCACTAGGCATCTACCACCCACCTACCACTATCAGATTAGAACCATAAGGGCACTAGGCATCTACCACCCCACTACTACTACCAGATTAGAGCCATAAGGGAGACTAGGTTTCTACCACCCCACTACCACTATCAGATTAGAGCCATAAGGGCACTAGGCATCTACCACCCCACTACCACTATCAGATTAGAGCCATAATGGAGACTAGGTATCTCCCACCCCACTACCTCTATCAGAATAGAGCCATAATGGAGATTAGGTATCTACCACCCGACTACCTCTATCAGATTAGAGCCATAATGGAGACTAGGTATCTACCACCCCACTACCACTATCAGATTAGAGCCATAATGGAGACTAGACATCTACCACTATGAGATTAGAGCCATAAGGGCACTAGACATCTACCACCCGACTATCACTCTCAGATTAGAGCCATAATGGAGGCTAGGTATCTACCAGCCCACTACCACTACCAGATTAGAGCCATAAGGGCACCTGACATCTACCACCCCACTACCACTATCAGATTAGAGCCATAATGGAGACTAGGTATCTACCACCCCACTACCTCTATCAGATTAGAGCCATAATGGAGACTAGGTATCTACCACCCCACTACCTCTATCAGATTAGAGCCATAATGGACACTAGGTATCTACCACCCCACTACCACTATCAGATTAGAGCCATAATGGAGACTAGACATCTACCCCCCCACTACCACTATCAGATTAGAGCCATAATGGAGACTAGGTATCTCCCACCCCACTACCACTATCAGATTAGAGCCATAATGGAGACTAGGTATCTACCACCCCACTACCTCTATCAGATTAGAGCCATAATGGAGACTAGACATCTACCACTATGAGATTAGAGCATTAAGAGCACTAGACATCTACCACCCCACTACCACTCTCAGATTAGAGCCATAATGGAGACTATGTATCTACCACCCCACTACCACTATCAGATTAGAGCCATAATGGAGACTAGACATCTACCACCCCACGACAACTATCAGATTAGAGCCATATTGGAGACTAGGTATCTACCACCCCACTACCACTCTCAGATTAGAGCCATAATGGAGACTAGACATCTACCACCCCACTACCACTATCATATTAGAGCCATAAGGGCACTAGGCATCTACAACCCCACTACCACTATCAGATTAGAGCCATAAGGGCACTAGGCATCTACCACCCCACTACTACTACCAGCTTAGAGCCATAAGGGAGACTAGGTATCTACCACCCCACTACCACTATCAGATTAGAGCCATAAGGGCACTAGGCATCTACCACCCCATTACCACAATCAGATTAGAGCCATAATGGAGACTAGGTATCTATCACCCCACTACCACTATCAGATTAGAGCCATAAGGGCACTAGGCATCTACCACCCCACTACCACTATCAGATTAGAGCCATAATGGAGACTAGACATCTACCACTATGAGATTAGAGCATTAAGAGCACTAGACATCTACCACCCCACTACCACTCTCAGATTAGAGCCATAATGGAGACTAGGTATCTGCCACCCCAGTACCACTATCAGATTAGAGCCATTAAGGCACTAGGCATCTACCACCCCAATACCACTATCAGATTAGAGCCATAATGGAGACTAGATATCTACCACCCCACTACCGCTAACATATTAGAGCCATAAGGGCACTAGGCATCTACCACCCCACAACTACTACCAGATTAGAGCCATAAGGGAGACTAGGTATCTACCACCCCACTACCACTATCAGATTAGAGCCATAAGGGCACTAGGCATCTACCACCCCACTACCACTATCAGATTAGAGCCATAATGGAGACTAGAAATCTACCACTATGAGATTAGAGCCATAAGGGCACTAGACATCTACCACCCCACTATCACTCTCAGATTAGAGCCATAATGGAGACTATGTATCTACCACCCCACTACCACTATCAGATTAGAGCCATAAGGGAGACTAGTCATTTACCACCCCACTACCTCTATCAGATTAGAGCCATAATGGAGGCTAGGTATCTACCAGCCCACTACCACTACCAGATTAGAGCCATAAGGGCACCTGACATCTACCACCCCACTACCACTATCAGAATAGAGCCATAATGGAGACTAGGTATCTACCACCCCACTACCTCTATCAGATTAGAGCCATAATGGAGACTAGGTATCTACCACCCCACTACCTCTATCAGATTAGAGCCATAATGGACACTAGGTATCTACCACCCCACTACCACTATCAGATTAGAGCCATAATGGAGACTAGGTATCTACCACCCCACTACCTCTATCAGATTAGAGCCATAATGGACACTAGGCATCTACCACCCCACTACCACTATCAGATTAGAGCCATCATGGAGACTAGACATCTACCACTATGAGATTAGAGCATTAAGAGCACTAGACATCTACCACCCCACTACCACTCTCAGATTAGAGCCATAATGGAGACTAGGTATCTACCACCCCACTACCACTATCAGATTAGAGCCATAATGGAGACTAGACATCTACCACCCCACGACAACTATCAGATTAGAGCCATATTGGAGACTAGGTATCTACCACCCCACTACCACTCTCAGATTAGAGCCATAATGGAGACTAGACATCTACCACCCCACTACCGCTATCATATTAGAGCCATAAGGGCACTAGGCATCTACAACCCCACTACCACTATCAGATTAGAGCCATAAGGGCACTAGGCATCTACCACCCCACTACTACTACCAGCTTAGAGCCATAAGGGAGATTAGGTATCTACCACCCCACTACCACTATCAGATTAGAGCCATAAGGGCACTAGGCATCTACCACCCCATTACCACTATCAGATTAGAGCCATAATGGAGACTAGGTATCTATCACCCCACTACCACTATCAGATTAGAGCCATAAGGGCACTAGGCATCTACCACCCCACTACCACTATCAGATTAGAGCCATAATGGAGACTAGACATCTACCACTATGAGATTAGAGCATTAAGAGCACTAGACATCTACCACCCCACTACCACTCTCAGATTAGAGCCATAATGGAGACTAGTTATCTGCCACCCCACTACCACTATCAGATTAGAGCCATTAAGGCACTAGGCATCTACCACCCCAATACCACTATCAGATTAGAGCCATAATGGAGACTAGGTATCTACCACCCCACTACCACTATCAGATTAGAGCCATAAGGGCACTAGGCATCTACCACCCCACCACCACTATCAGATTAGAGCCATAATGGAGACTAGAAATCTACCACTATGAGATTAGAGCCATAAGGGCACTAGACATCTACCACCCCACTATCACTCTCAGATTAGAGCCATAATGGAGACTAGGTATCTACCACCCCACTACCACTATCAGATTAGAGCCATAAGGGAGACTAGTCATTTACCACCCCACTACCTCTATCAGATTAGAGCCATAATGGAGGCTAGGTATCTACCAGCCCACTACCACTACCAGATTAGAGCCATAAGGGCACCTGACATCTACCACCCCACTACCACTATCAGATTAGAGCCATAATGGAGACTAGGTATCTACCACCCCACTACCTCTATCAGATTAGAGCCATAATGGAGACTAGGTATCTACCACCCCACTACCTCTATCAGATTAGAGCCATAATGGACACTAGGTATCTACCACCCCACTACCACTATCAGATTAGAGCCATAATGGAGACTAGACATCTAACCCCCCACTACCACTATCAGATTAGAGCCATAATGGAGACTAGGTATCTCCCACCCCAATATCACTATCAGATTAGAGCCATAATGCAGACTAGGTATCTACCACCCAACTACCACTATCAGATTAGAGCCATAATGGAGATTAGATATCTACCACCCCACTACCGCTATCATATTAGAGCCATAAGGGCACTAGGCATCTACCACCCCACTACCACTATCAGATTAGAACCATAAGGGCACTAGGCATCTACCACCCCACTACCACTATCAGATTAGAGCCATAATGGAGACTAGGTATCTACCACCCCACTACCTCTATCAGATTAGAGCCATAATGGAGACTAGGTATCTACCACCCCACTACCTCTATCAGATTAGAGCCATAATGGACACTAGGTATCTACCACCCCACTACCACTATCAGATTAGAGCCATAATGGAGACTAGACATCTAACCCCCCACTACCACTATCAGATTAGAGCCATAATGGACTCTAGGTATCTCCCACCCCAATATCACTATCAGATTAGAGCCATAATGCAGACTAGGTATCTACCACCCCACTACCACTATCAGATTAGAGCCATAATGGAGATTAGATATCTACCACCCCACTACCGCTATCATATTAGAGCCATAAGGGCACTAGGCATCTACCACCCCACTACCAGATTAGAACCATAAGGGCACTAGGCATCTACCACCCCACTACCACTATCAGATTAGAGCCATAATGGAGACTAGGTATCTCCCACCCCACTACCTCTATCAGATTAGAGCCATAATGGAGATTAGGTATCTTCCACCCCACTACCTCTATCAGATTAGAGCCATAATGGAGACTAGGTATCTACCACCCCACTACCACTATCAGATTAGAGCCATAATGGAGACTAGACATCTACCACCCCACTACCGCTATCATATTAGAGCCATAAGGGCACTAGGCATCTACAACCCCACTACCACTATCAGATTAGAGCCATAAGGGCACTAGGCATCTACCACCCCACTACCACTACCAGATTAGAGCCATAATGGAGACTAGGTATCTACCACCCCACTAACACTATCAGATTAGAGCCATATGGGCACTAGGCATCTACCACCCCATTACCACTATCAGATTAGAGCCATAAGGGAGACTAGGTATCTGTCACCCCACTACCACTATCAGATTAGAGCCATAAGGGCACTAGGCATCTACCACCCCACTACCACTATCAGATTAGAGCCATAATGGATACTAGACATCTACCACTATGAGATTAGAGCATTAAGAGCACTAGACATCTACCACCCCACTACCACTCTCAGATTAGAGCCATAATGGAGACTAGGTATCTACCACCCCACTACCACTATCAGATTAGAGCCATAATGGAGACTAGACATCTACCACCCCACGACAACTATCAGATTAGAGCCATATTGGAGACTAGGTATCTACCACCCCACTACCACTATCAGATTAGAGCCATTAAGGCACTAGGCATCTACCACCCCACTGCCACTATCAGATTAGAGCCATAATGGAGACTAGATATCTACCACCCCACTACCGCTATCATATTAGAGCCATAAGGGCACTAGGCATCTACCACCCACCTACCACTATCAGATTAGAACCATAAGGGCACTAGGCATCTACCACCCCACTACTACTACCATATTAGAGCCATAAGGGAGACTAGGTATCTACCACCCCACTACCACTATCAGATTAGAGCCATAAGGGCACTAGGCATCTACCACCCCACTACCACTATCAGATTAGAGCCATAATGGAGACTAGGTATCTCCCACCCCACTACCTCTATCAGAATAGAGCCATAATGGAGATTAGGTATCTACCACCCGACTACCTCTATCAGATTAGAGCCATAATGGAGACTAGGTATCTACCACCCCACTACCACTATCAGATTAGAGCCATAATGGAGACTAGACATCTACCACTATGAGATTAGAGCCATAAGGGCACTAGACATCTACCACCCCACTATCACTCTCAGATTAGAGCCATAATGGAGACTAGGTATCTACCACCCCATTACCACTATCAGATTAGAGCCATAAGGGAGACTAGGTATCTGTCACCCCACTACCACTATCAGATTAGAGCCATAAGGGCACTAGGCATCTACCACCCCACTACCACTATCAGATTAGAGCCATAATGGATACTAGACATCTACCACTATGAGATTAGAGCATTAAGAGCACTAGACATCTACCACCCCACTACCACTCTCAGATTAGAGCCATAATGGAGACTAGGTATCTACCACCCCACTACCACTATCAGATTAGAGCCATAATGGAGACTAGACATCTACCACCCCACGACAACTATCAGATTAGAGCCATATTGGAGACTAGGTATCTACCACCCCACTACCACTATCAGATTAGAGCCATTAAGGCACTAGGCATCTACCACCCCACTACCACTATCAGATTAGAGCCAGAATGGAGACTAGATATCTACCACCCCACTACCGCTATCATATTAGAGCCATAAGGGCACTAGGCATCTACCACCCACCTACCACTATCAGATTAGAACCATAAGGGCACTAGGCATCTACCACCCCACTACTACCACCAGATTAGAGCCGTAAGGGAGACTAGGTATCTACCACCCCACTACCACTATCAGATTAGAGCCATAAGGGCACTAGGCATCTACCACCCCACTACCACTATCAGATTAGAGCCATAATGGAGACTAGGTATCTCCCACCCCACTACCTCTATCAGAATAGAGCCATAATGGAGATTAGGTATCTACCACCCGACTACCTCTATCAGATTAGAGCCATAATGGAGACTAGGTATCTACCACCCCACTACCACTATCAGATTAGAGCCATAATGGAGACTAGACATCTACCACTATGAGATTAGAGCCATAAGGGCACTAGACATCTACCACCCCACTATCATTCTCAGATTAGAGCCATAATGGAGACTAGGTATCTACCACCCCACTACCACTATCAGATTAGAGCCATAAGGGAGACTAGTCATTTACCACCCCACTACCTCTATCAGATTAGAGCCATAATGGAGGCTAGGTATCTACCAGCCCACTACCACTACCAGATTAGAGCCATAAGGGCACCTGACATCTACCACCCCACTACCACTATCAGATTAGAGCCATAATGGAGACTAGGTATCTACCACCCCACTACCTCTATCAGATTAGAGCCATAATGGAGACTAGGTATCTACCACCCCACTACCACTATCAGATTAGAGCCATAATGGAGACTAGACATCTACCCCCCCACTACCACTATCAGATTAGAGCCTTAATGGAGACTAGGTATCTACCACCCCACTACCACTATCAGATTAGAGCCATAATGGAGATTAGATATCTACCACCCCACTACCGCTATCATATTAGAGCCATAAGGGCACTAGGCATCTACCACCCCACTACCACTATCAGATTAGAACCATAAGGGCACTAGGCATCTACCACCCCACTACCACTATCAGATTAGAGCCATAATGGAGACTAGGTATCTCCCACCCCACTACCTCTATCAGATTAGAGCCATAATGGAGATTAGGTATCTACCACCCCACTACCTCTATCAGATTAGAGCCATAATGGAGACTAGGTATCTACCACCCCACTACCACTATCAGATTAGAGCCATAATGGAGACTAAACATCTACCACCCCACTACCGCTATCATATTAGAGCCATAAGGGCACTAGGCATCTACCACCCCACTACTACTACCAGATTAGAGCCATAAGGGACCCTAGGTATCTATCACCCCACTACCACTATCAGATTAGAGCCATAAGGGCACTAGGCATCTACCACCCCACTACCACTATCAGATTAGAGCCATAATGGAGACTAGACATCTACCACTATGAGATTAGAGCATTAAGAGCACTAGACATCTACCACCCCACTACCACTCTCAGATTAGAGCCATAATGGAGACTAGGTATCTACCACCCCACTACCACTATCAGATTAGAGCCATAATGGAGACTAGACATCTACCACCCCACGAAAACTATCAGATTAGAGCCATATTGGAGACTAGGTATCTACCACCCCACTACCACTATCAGATTAGAGCCATTAAGGCACTAGGCATCTACCACCCCACTACCACTATCAGATTAGAGCCATAATGGAGACTAGATATCTACCACCCCACTACCGCTATCATATTAGAGCCATAAGGGCACTAGGCATCTACCACCCACCTACCACTATCAGATTAGAACCATAAGGGCACTAGGCATCTACCACCCCACTACTACTACCAGATTAGAGCCATAAGGGAGACTAGGTATCTACCACTCCACTACCACTATCAGATTAGAGCCATAAGGGCACTAGGCATCTACCACCCCACTACCACTATCAGATTAGAGCCATAATGGAGACTAGGTATCTCCCACCCCACTACCTCTATCAGATTAGAGCCATAATGGAGACTAGGTATCTACCACCCCACTACCACTATCAGATTAGAGCCATAATGGACACTAGGTATCTACCACCCCACTACCACTATCAGATTAGAGCCATAATGGAGATTAGATATCTACCACCCCACTACCGCTATCATATTAGAGCCATAAGGGCACTAGGCATCTACCAGCCCATTACCACTATCAGATTAGAGCCATAATGGAGACTAGGTATCTATCACCCCACTACCACTATCAGATTAGAGCCATAATGGAGACTAGGTATCTCCCACCCCACTACCTCTATCAGAATAGAGCCATAATGGAGATTAGGTATCTACCACCCGACTACCTCTATAAGATTAGAGCCATAATGGAGACTAGGTATCTACCACCCCACTACCACTATCAGATTAGAGCCATAATGGAGACTAGACATCTACCACTATGAGATTAGAGCCATAAGGGCACTAGACATCTACCACCCCACTATCACTCTCAGATTAGAGCCATAATGGAGACTAGGTATCTACCACCCCATTACCACTATCAGATTAGAGCCATAAGGGAGACTAGGTATCTGTCACCCCACTACCACTATCAGATTAGAGCCATAAGGGCACTAGGCATCTACCACCCCACTACCACTATCAGATTAGAGCCATAATGGATACTAGACATCTACCACTATGAGATTAGAGCATTAAGAGCACTAGACATCTACCACCCCACTACCACTCTCAGATTAGAGCCATAATGGAGACTAGGTATCTACCACCCCACTACCACTATCAGATTAGAGCCATAATGGAGACTAGACATCTACCACCCCACGACAACTATCAGATTAGAGCCATATTGGAGACTAGGTATCTACCACCCCACTACCACTATCAGATTAGAGCCATTAAGGCACTAGGCATCTACCACCCCACTGCCACTATCAAATTAGAGCCATAATGGAGACTAGATATCTACCACCCCACTACCGCTATCATATTAGAGCCATAAGGGCACTAGGCATCTACCACCCACCTACCACTATCAGATTAGAACCATAAGGGCACTAGGCATCTACCACCCCACTACTACTACCAGATTAGAGCCATAAGGGAGACTAGGTATCTACCACCCCACTACCACTATCAGATTAGAGCCATAAGGGCACTAGGCATCTACCACCCCACTACCACTATCAGATTAGAACCATAAGGGCACTAGGCATCTACCACCCCACTACCACTATCAGATTAGAGCCATAATGGAGATTAGGTATCTACCACCCGACTACCTCTATCAGATTAGAGCCATAATGGAGACTAGGTATCTACCACCCCACTACCACTATCAGATTAGAGCCATAATGGAGACTAGACATCTACCACTATGAGATTAGAGCCATAAGGGCACTAGACATCTACCACCCCACTATCATTCTCAGATTAGAGCCATAATGGAGACTAGGTATCTACCACCCCACTACCACTATCAGATTTGAGCCATAAGGGAGACTAGTCATTTACCATCCCACTACCTCTATCAGATTAGAGCCATAATGGAGGCTAGGTATCTACCAGCCCACTACCACTACCACATTAGAGCCATAAGGGCACCTGACATCTACCACCCCACTACCACTATCAGATTAGAGCCATAATGGAGACTAGGTATCTACCACCCCACTACCTCTATCAGATTAGAGCCATAATGGAGACTAGGTATCTACCACCCCACTACCTCTATCAGATTAGAGCCATAATGGACACTAGGTATCTACCACCCCACTACCACTATCAGATTAGAGCCATAATGGAGACTAGACATCTACCCCCCCACTACCACTATCAGATTAGAGCCTTAATGGAGACTAGGTATCTACCACCCCACTACCACTATCAGATTAGAGCCATAATGGAGATTAGATATCTACCACCCCACTACCGCTATCATATTAGAGCCATAAGGGCACTAGGCATCTACCACCCCACTACCACTATCAGATTAGAACCATAAGGGCACTAGGCATCTACCACCCGACTACCACTATCAGATTAGAGCCATAATGGAGACTAGGTATCTCCCACCCCACTACCTCTATCAGATTAGAGCCATAATGGAGATTAGGTATCTACCACCCCACTACCTCTATCAGATTAGAGCGATAATGGAGACTAGGTATCTACCACCCCACTACCTCTATCAGATTAGAGCCATAATGGAGACTAGGTATCGCCCACCCCACTACCGCTATCATATTAGAGCCATAAGGGCACTAGGCATCTACCACCCCACTACCACTATCAGATTAGAACCATAAGGGCACTAGGCATCTACCACCCCACTACCACTATCAGATTAGAGCCATAATGGAGACTAGGTATCTACCACCCCACTACCTCTATCAGATTAGAGCCATAATGGAGACTAGGTATCTCCCACCCCAATATCACTATCAGATTAGAGCCATAATGCAGACTAGGTATCTACCACCCCACTACCACTATCAGATTAGAGCCATAATGGAGATTAGATATCTACCACCCCACTACCGCTATCATATTAGAGCCATAAGGGCACTAGGCATCTACCACCCCACTACCACTATCAGATTAGAACCATAAGGGCACTAGGTATCTACCACCCCACTACCACTATCAGATTAGAGCCATAATGGAGACTAGGTATCTCCCACCCCACTACCTCTATCAGATTAGAGCCATAATGGAGATTAGGTATCTTCCACCCCACTACCTCTATCAGATTAGAGCCATAATGGAGACTAGGTATCTACCACCCCACTACCACTATCAGATTAGAGCCATAATGGAGACTAGACATCTACCACCCCACTACCGCTATCATATTAGAGCCATAAGGGCACTAGGCATCTACAACTCCACTACCACTATCAGATTAGAGCCATAAGGGCACTAGGCATCTACCACCCCACTACTACTACCAGATTAGAGCCATAAGGGAGAATAGGTATCTATCACCCCACTAACACTATCAGATTAGAGCCGTAAGGGCACTAGGCATCTACCACCCCATTACCACTATCAGATTAGAGCCATAAGGGAGACTAGGTATCTGTCACCCCACTACCACTATCAGATTAGAGCCATAAGGGCACTAGGCATCTACCACCCCACTACCACTATCAGATTAGAGCCATAATGGAGACTAGACATCTACCACTATGAGATTAGAGCATTAAGAGCACTAGACATCTACCACCCCACTACCACTCTCAGATTAGAGCCATAATGGAGACTAGGTATCTACCACCCCACGACAACTATCAGATTAGAGCCATAATGGAGACTAGGTATCTGCCACCCCACTACCACTATCAGATTAGAGCCATTAAGGCACTAGGCATCTACCACCCCAATACCACTATCAGATTAGAGCCATAATGGAGACTAGATATCTACCACCCCACTACCGCTATCATATTAGAGCCATAAGGGCACTAGGCATCTACCACCCCACAACTACTACCAGATTAGAGCCATAAGGGAGACTAGGTATCTACCACCCCACTACCACTATCAGATTAGAGCCATAAGGGCACTAGGCATCTACCACCCCACTACCACTATCAGATTAGAGCCATAATGGAGACTAGAAATCTACCACTATGAGATTAGAGCCATAAGGGCACTAGACATCTACCACCCCACTATCACTCTCAGATTAGAGCCATAATGGAGACTAGGTATCTACCACCCCACGACAACTATCAGATTAGAGCCATAATGGAGACTAGGTATCTACCACCCCACTACCACTATCAGATTAGAGCCATAAGGGAGACTAGTCATTTACCACCCCACTACCTCTATCAGATTAGAGCCATAATGGAGGCTAGGTATCTACCAGCCCACTACCACTACCAGATTAGAGCCATAAGGGCACCTGACATCTACCACCCCACTACCTCTATCAGATTAGAGCGATAATGGAGACTAGGTATCTACCACCCCACTACCTCTATCAGATTAGAGCCATAATGGACACTAGGTATCTACCACCCCACTACCACTATCAGATTAGAGCCATAATGGAGACTAGGTATCTCCCACCCCAATATCACTATCAGATTAGAGCCATAATGCAGACTAGGTATCTACCACCCCACTACCACTATCAGATTAGAGCCATAATGGAGATTAGATATCTACCACCCCACTACCGCTATCATATTAGAGCCATAAGGGCACTAGGCATCTACCACCCCACTACCACTATCAGATTAGAACCATAAGGGCACTAGGCATCTACCACCCCACTACCACTATCAGATTAGAGCCATAATGGAGACTAGGTATCTACCACCCCACTACCTCTATCAGATTAGAGCCATAATGGAGACTAGGTATCTCCCACCCCAATATCACTATCAGATTAGAGCCATAATGCAGACTAGGTATCTACCACCCCACTACCACTATCAGATTAGAGCCATAATGGAGATTAGATATCTACCACCCCACTACCGCTATCATATTAGAGCCATAAGGGCACTAGGCATCTACCACCCCACTACCACTATCAGATTAGAGCCATAATGGAGACTAGGTATCTCCCACCCCACTACCACTATCAGATTAGAGCCATAATGGAGATTAGGTATCTTCCACCCCACTACCTCTATCAGATTAGAGCCATAATGGAGACTAGGTATCTACCACCCCACTACCACTATCAGATTAGAGCCATAATGGAGACTAGACATCTACCACCCCACTACCGCTATCATATTAGAGCCATAAGGGCACTAGGCATCTACAACTCCACTACCACTATCAGATTAGAGCCATAAGGGCACTAGGCATCTACCACCCCACTACTACTACCAGATTAGAGCCATAAGGGAGAATAGGTATCTATCACCCCACTAACACTATCAGATTAGAGCCGTAAGGGCACTAGGCATCTACCACCCCATTACCACTATCAGATTAGAGCCATAAGGGAGACTAGGTATCTGTCACCCCACTACCACTCTCAGATTAGAGCCATAATGGAGACTAGGTATCTACCACCCCACTACCACTATCAGATTAGAGCCATAATGGAGACTAGACATCTACCACCCCACGACAACTATCAAATTAGAGCCATAATGGAGACTAGATATCTACCACCCCACTACCATATTAGAGCCATAAGGGCACTAGGCATCTACCACCCCACTACTAATACCAGATTAGAGCCATAAGGGAGACTAGGTATCTACCACCCCACTACCACTATCAGATTAGAGCCATAAGGGCACTAGGCATCTACCACCCCACTACCACTATCAGATTAGAGCCATAATGGAGACTAGGTATCTCCCACCCCACTACCTCTATCAGAATAGAGCCATAATGGAGATTAGGTATCTACCACCCGACTACCTCTATCAGATTAGAGCCATAATGGAGACTAGGTATCTACCACCCCACTACCACTATCAGATTAGAGCCATAATGGAGACTAGACATCTACCACTATGAGATTAGAGCCATAAGGGCACCTGACATCTACCACCCCACTACCACTATCAGATTAGAGACATAATGGAGGCTAGGTATCTACCAGCCCACTACCACTACCAGATTAGAGCCATAAGGGCACCTGACATCTACCACCCCACTACCACTATCAGATTAGAGCCATAATGGAGACTAGGTATCTACCACCCCACTACCTCTATCAGATTAGAGCCATAATGGAGACTAGGTATCTACCACCCCACAACCTCTATCAGATTAGAGCCATAATGGACACTAGGTATCTACCACCCCACTACCACTATCAGATTAGAGCCATAATGGAGACTAGACATCTACCCCCCCACTACCACTA